>NC_134840.1:103151229-103468229 GCF_965363235.1 Mytilus galloprovincialis | reverse complement strand
GTCTGTCTTTTTGTTTAATTTTCTGTACCCATTCTGTGTTTTCTTACATTCATATTACATTTGTGTCCCTTCTCTCTTCCCTTGTCTTTCAATTCTTTTTCTCATTTAACTTTAACTGCATTTTAACAATAAATGTAATATAGAACTTCATCCTAGATATACAGGAAATATATATGTTTCTGGGCGTTTAGCAAGCATTTATCTTTCAACTGTATTTGTCTTTTGCTTTCATAGCCTATTGTATTCTACTTTGTCCTGCTCTTTTCGTTTAGCTGGCATTTATCCTTTGCAAATTTCCAATCATATGCATGTATTTTTCTTTTACTTCTTGTGCAAATCAAACCAAAAAAAAATATATAAGTTTTTAGCTGCTATGGATTGAAACACGAAATGGACAAGATCAATGCTATTTGTATTATGTTCACAGTATATGAAGTTTGCTACTATAAAAATAACACTTGTAGCAAAAAAAAATAATAGCAGTCTCCAAATTTTTTTTATGAATTCTATGAGAATATTAATTACCAAACTGGTAAAAAGGTTAAACAAATAAAATTGAAATCGTTTTGCTATAAGTGTATTTGAGATGTACTTTAAAGTTTATGCAGCTCACTTCCGGATATACCATAGGTAAAATCTGAAGACAAAGGAAACTAAATACACAAAAATACAAGGATTTGCTGAAACTTATAGCAAAAAGTTATATCGAGAATACATAAGGCTTAAACCATAAAGTCAAATTGAGAATACATATAACTAAAACAATAAAGTAAAATTGAGAATAATATAGTTAAAATAATAACGTAAAGTTTAGAACACATACAGCTAAAATCACAATTTTGAATTGAAATACTGTTGCTAAAATCATCACGTAAAAATTAAGAATACATGCAGCTAAAATCACAATGTTCAAATGAGAATACTGTAGCTAAAATCATAACGAAAAATCAAGAATAGATATAGCTCATAATGTGAAATTGAGAATACTGTAACTAAAATCCTACTGACAATTGAGAATACATATAACTAAAATCCTAAGGTAAAATTTCGAATACTGTTACTAAAGTCATAGTGTAAAACACAGATAAAATCATTAAGTTAAATTGAGAATTCATACAACAAAAATCATAAAATTAATGTATACATAACAGCTAATATTATAATGTGAAACATAGATACAAGAAGAAATGTTTCTTTCCTGATAAATTTCTGTTTTGGGACATATTTTCTATCAACATACAAGAAATTGGTACAAATATAAAGTTTTAAATATCAGCGCAATTAAACATTGAAGAATATTCTTACAACCATAGAAGAAAGAAATATTGTCCTTTCTAAACTACAATGTATAACTGCATCAAATTTCAGATGCTTTTCAAGTTCACACAAGAAATATAAGCATGACTAAGAAATTAAAATTTGTGTAGGTCCTGGATGACTAACAGTATATATAATCCTGTCCAGTAGAGCTGTAGATTTGGCTGGGTATTTACTAGTATCTCCTGTCTTAAGCTCTTTATCTTAAACTGGACACTAAAGATGAGAAGTATGACACGTATTGGATACTATCATGGTCAGTCTATGGTCAAGCAGTGATAACGTTGATGTAAGGCTTTCACAGTTTGGTTAATAAACGCTTCAATCTGTCAACAAATACTTATCGATATACCGTCAAAGTAAACTTTCAAAAATCTCTATTTAAACACACAAGAATTTATATCTTAATTCTAAATTTCAAAATTTTTGGAATTTTATTTGCTCAATATAAAAGTGTAGAGATTCTTCAAATATCAAAGAAATTAATTAAATATTAATTTGAATAAGATAACTTTTTAATTTATGACCCAAATGCATATGGTACTTAAGCAAGTCTCGATTATTTAAATTTAAATAATTGCATGCATGATTACTGGTTTGAAATTTAATTGCATATTACTAATCATTCAGTTAATTTCTTATAGCATTTAAATATATGCATATGCCATTAGAAATTTACCATTCTTTCGTAATAACTATATTATTTATCAAATTCATTTCCTTTCCAAACTATTTGTTTAAATTTCATAATAATTTGGACAAAATGATATAAATCAAGCTACTTCCATATCTGTTTTGGACCTGTTTTAATCATAATGGAGTATTTTAACAAAGCATTGCTTCATCGCTCGTGTGTCAACAGTATAGTTGATAGTGACACTAATTGTTTCGACTTCCTTCAAACAATCACACATTCACAGTGTATCTGAGGAGATAATTTGGTTCGTTGGTAGGAGATCCAGCTGAAATCGACAGGGATCGGGTATTTTTGGCCAATTTATGCATCCCTTTTGTGTGGCCGTGTAACTTTAAGAATTTCATTAGTTACATGTGTGTCTTTACAAAATGGTCTATTTGCATAACCCTAGTTATCATTTATTTTGACGTCTAATCTTGTACTAATACCGAAAAAAAACCTGAGGAAATAGTAATCTTTAGATCTCAATGTTCTATTGGATCATATTACCATACAGATTTCCAACGAACCAATCAAAATAAAGGTAATGTTTTAATGCTGCGGCGCATTTCAAAACCTGTATGGTATATTGGGGACAGTTCGAATAATTTGATGAAGGTGAAACCAATCTAATATGTCTAATTGTGTATTATAATACTATGCCGACACTGGTTTTAGCTTTACCCTCATAAGGCCTCAATATAAACTATTGCCGGTCTCGAGCGCTTCGGATGAAGGGTGTTCCAGAAGCGCGCGAAAATTTGTACAGACGTTGTATCTTTTTGTTTCTTTCTACCTTTGATGGATGTCTAAGAACCAGAATATAAGCTGCGTTATTTCTTATGCTTTAATCCGGCTAGAAATCAAAAGCAAAGTAGTCCATATTTTTAATTACTTTGAAGTTGTTTTGAAAATAAGCTGACATTCCTTTAAACAATCACGATGATTCTCTTTAATAGAATGTAATTATCATTCTATAGGAAATGCGTGTGAAAGTCTGCAAAAACGGAATGAAAGGATGTATAGCGTTGGCGTCAGCACACATACCAAGAACACAATTTGTCACGCAAAATAAATTACTAAATTAAGAATACTTAATTTACCTGATAGGTAACGAAGAAAAATTTGTTATTCCGAGGTTCATTGTACGCGAGGTTCATTGCACGCGACACATGTTTGTGCTAAATGTATTTGATAGAAAATAGTGATAGTCTTAGTAGATGTTATATAAAAGCAAAAGTTGTATTTGAAACTATAACTTCGAATAGTGGTGGTCCTCTCAACAATACCAGACTCAACGTTTGAACAAGAATAATTGAACTTTAAAACTGTGTCAGTTAGTTTGTCAGGCAAAAAGGAAAAGTTACACGAAACTTTTAGAAAGTCTTTGTGATCAATGTTTTACGTTTCGTAATTCATGATAGGTCGTGTATGAGTATATAAAATGGTCGTTAAAGGAATATTGTGTTTTTCAGTTCGATAGACATGAATTTATGAATGATATACTTCCTTACATTTTCCTGAAAGTATAGTTAAATATATATACTTCAAATTTAATTTGATAATATATAATAAATGTCACTGCATCTATTTACCGGAATTTTGGAAGTCCACAATTTAAACCATTTTAATAACACAACTTAGTATTCTAAATTGTTTGAATTCCACTATCGCAAAATTTTGCTTTTCAAAATTCCTTAAAATTCACTTTTAAAAAATTTTAAAAATGCTTTTAACTGTATAGTGGAAAGGAAACTTTATGCCAATCGCTTTCCGTGAATAGATCAAAAACGTGGGTTACATTCATAAAAGACAGGTCTCAGATGAATGCATAGAACCTTCAAATAAAATCCAGGATTATTTTTTTCAGTTTTACTGTATTCAAATGATGTCCTATTTGAAACTTTGAGATGAAGAACAACACGAAAACACTATTTCTTTACTCTTTTTCTTTTTTACACCTCCATTGCGTGACTTTGTGTAGTGGATTGATTATCCTTTCTTAGCCGTTTCCCGTGTATACTAGTATCTCAATAAATTCTCAAATGTTGATGTTTTCAAAATTGTTCTTGAAAATTATAAATAATTATTTTATATGTATACAACTGTATGATGTTAATTTTACTTTAATTTAGTCCTGATAATCTTGTATAAATAAAGTCCTTACTAATTCTGCATGGAGTGGACAATTAAACGATTTACATATCGGTTTGGGTACCTTGAATTTGGAGGTAAGCTCTAATTTTGTATTAGGCAAACTAAGCTACCATCACCTATAGAGGAACAGTCAACGAATTTTTGAATGGGAGTCTTTAAGTTATATAGATAAGTGAACTAATACTTCACGAACGTCTGTACATTTGAAGGTACACAGCTACTTTGGCTATACTTTTTGGACCTTTTGGATTATAGCTCTTCATCTTTTATATAAGCTTTGGATTTCAAATATTTTGGCCACGAGCATCACTGAAGAGACATGTATTGTCGAAATGCGCATCTGGTGCAAGAAAATTAGTACCGTTAATTTTATTACTATCACTGGGTCGATGCCTCTGCTGGTGGACTATTAGTCCCCGAGGGTCTCACCAGCCCAGTAGCCAGTACTTCAGTACTGGCATGAAAATACGGATGTATTGTGTTATTAAAATTTGCTGTTACAAAAATGATAAAAATTATTATAAATTAAGGAATGTATCTCCCTCATGCAAAGCTCTGATTCCTTTCACGGATTTGGCTTTACTTTTTGGACCTTTTAGATTATAGCTCTTCATCTTTTATATAAGCTTTGGATTTCAAATATTTTGGTCACGAGCATCACTGAAGAGACATGTATTGTCGAAATGCGCATCTGGTGCAAGAAAATTAGTACCGTTAATTTTATTTGCATATATACTATTTCTGTACTAAAAATATGTAGTACTGGAAATTTACTTTTAATATTTAGTACTATTTCTTTACTTTAAAATTATTGTAATATTTAGGTACTTGTATGTTACAGTGCTTGATTTGTATTGAATATTTTGGTACAGAAATAATACAATATTCCATGTTTGAAAATCATAATTTTAAGAAATTTGAAATAGAAAATCTTTCAAAATGCTGAAAATGTTTCCAAAAATCTGTAGTACCTAAATTTCAAGTACAAATTAAGTACTATAAAATACAGGTACCTAAATGTTACAATAATTTTAAAGTAACAAAATAGTACTGAATATCAAAACTAGTTTCCAAGTACTACAGATTTTTAGTACAGACATAGTACCTATGCAAAAGTAGCTGTGTAGTACGAAAAGTGAATTTTATGTTATTTTTCAAATTAAAAATGTAACTGAAATTTTGCGTAATTTTCAAATTTAATATGTTGTGCGTTTTCGAAGATTCATTATTTCAAGTTATATGAGTATGTAAATTTGAGAATTTATTGAGATACTAAATTGTATGATATGTTCATAAAGTATTCTATCCAATTAACTCTTTTTGTCAGACGTAAGAATAAGTACTTAAACATATATAAATAGTGGAGTTCTTTTGATATATGTTTTCATAACAAGTCCCTCAGACAGAGTTGACTGTGATATTTTCATGTTTAAAGTAATCACATATACATTGAAAACCTGTTGGTGACCTTCTGCTGTTGTCTGCTCTATGATCGGGTTGTTGTCTCTTTGGCACATTCCCCATTTCCATTCTCAATTTTACATATACAGTTGACTTGAAATTAACATTGTCTGGTGTCATATCTTAATGTTCTGTTGTTTATTTGTTGTTTGTTGCAGATCTTTGATCAATTCTGTTTCATGTATTTACAACTTCTATATAGGGAAGGCGGCATATACCAAAATGGAAAACGCCATGGCAAAAAATAAAACGTCTAGAAGACAAAGCGAAAGGCTACAAAACAAGCCAGAAATCGGGGGCGATTAAGAGATAGACATATTGCATAAACACATATCTTTTGTAGAAGACTATACATGTGCTTCCCATTATGTGGGTCGTTTTTATGATCATTTTGGGGGATGGGTTGCTGTCTCATTGTCGTATATATTCTAACATTACCGTCTTTTCACATTTGTAATATTTTTAAGCATATGAAGTGTTCAAAGTCATCATAAATTATTAAATTATTAAAGGAGAAGGCAAACAAAATGTTTGATATTATTTCAGTGTTCATTTCACAGCGTTTACCGAATGTACAGATTGCTGTCATAATACAATTGACTCCCAACATGCAAACTCTGCAAAGTAAGATAAACCAAGGAGGTTATATTATATACCTCCTTGGATAAACTAAATATAAGTGAATAGGTGCAGTAAACTAAACTGAATGTTTATTTCATAAATGAGGGGGAGCCGAAAACACAATAGATCTAGAATATTAAAGAATTTAACACTACTAGATTTAAATGTAAAAATCAAACTCCAAATCCAAGAAAAAACACACATTCACAAAAAAACAACATATAAATATTCTTAAAAACTAGCGTCGAAAATGAAATACCTATATACCCTAACATTCTCCCGAATAAACCTAAAGCAGTATCAATTCTCAGTAAAAGAATATTTTATTCAATTAATACCATTCATATCATAACTTACCTTAGAAGGGGAGATTATCCATATCAAATAATTACTATTTCATATTATCTTTCCCGAGCTGTCATTTATTTTGAATTTAATCAGGTTTGATAATATTTTCTGTAATATAATTCTAACCATTTTGTTAAATCAAACTAAATTTAATGAAATATGAAACAGCAATCAAGATTTATATTAAAAAGTACTTCATCAGGCGACCATTTAGTCAATACTCTCTCTCACACAACATATCATTTTCATTCAATTCAACAGTATTGTGTACACAAAATTACAAGTGTCACTGCTGAGGTATGCTGGCTGGTATTGTTTGCAATAACAAGTAAACATTGAAAAAATATAAAAATCATCGAGGTTATTTAGGTCGGAATATTCATTGCTGGTGTAACTCAATTATCTCTACATCCGGGCAACAAAGTGTCAAAGCATCTTGTCATATGACACGGTAAATGAAGGTGACAATCTTATTTTTGTTAAATCATTAGTTTTTACTTATTATAGAATAAGTGTCAATTCACGGAGAGATATCATTATCATTCACCATCTAATTTCTGATGTGAAATAACTTGTTATATGAACATGTGTACACCTGACCTAAAGATACTCATTACAAAATATAAAAAAGCTTCTTTCTATTTTCTTCACTACCGTACACTGCAAGAATTCAAATAATTATGTCATTTCATTTTAAGTTAAAATTAGGAGATAACTATATTGCATTTTAAGCTCCGACGGCATCAATTGGGGATTTGATGGTCGCAAATTAAGTTTACTGGCGACGCGTTAGCGGAGACAGTAAACGGGTATTTGCGACCATCAAATCCCAAATTGATGCCGTCGGAGCTTAAAATACAATATTGTTATCTCCATTCTAATGAAACTGACAGAAAACAACGTTAAAACATGTATTTAAAATCTGTCATATGCCGTCTGCGCTTGCGCGTACGTCCCATATCATCAATTGTCAATTGATGCCATGTAAGAAAGTGACGTTATCCAATCAAAATGAACGTTACAAACGTTGTTGCATTAGAATGACTATTTGAAAGGTGAAAACCTAACAATCTAACCACTAAATTAAAAGTATTTAAAAATGTGTGCTATTTCAGGGTTTACTTACCTCCCCTTTATACGCAAATTTAAAAACATTGAAACTACAGAAAAAAAATCTAAGTCTCTTAAAATATTTATAATTATAAGTTAAAATTTTATAAATTTGTACATTCGAATAAATATTTACATTTATTTATTGCATTCCTGTATCACATTTTGCTGACTTGAAACCTATTGTGCTCTGCTACTCCAAAATCTAAGTCGCTTTTATCCTGTCGACGTTACCGTCCAGTGGAGCAACCCCATTGTGTTGGGTGATACCCCTTAATTTTAGGGTTTTAATTATCATTTTAGAAACAAAATGTATTCTAATATCTACGTATTTTTTTTTTTTGGTGGGGATCATTTTTGTTCCTATTCATACGATTGGATCCAGACCAAAATTAATAACTTAAAATAGTTCAAATTATTTAAGAAATTCAATTTAATAAATAAAAATCTATATACCAAAATAAATTAAGATAAAGAAAAAAAGAGGATACAATGAGTAAAGTTTCCTGTGGGTGCAGCCATTGTTTAACAGTTATTATTTTACATTTTCAAAAGTCGACATATGGTGCTTCATAATAGGATAATAGGAAGTTGATAATAACCATGTAAAAGGGTTTTTATATATTTCTTACTTGTTAGAAAAACTCACTTTATTTCTTTAATCAATCAATGATTACCATATGATTTATTTTTTTTTAAATCTTGATTTATTTGACACCTTTTCAACGTATATATCACCTCAACCATACGCGTATGGTCGGACCATATGAGAGGGTCTGGATGGGGGGTCTGTTATTCTGTAAACATTTAATTTTCACCCCTTTTTTTCTCTATTCTTCAAACAATTAACCCCTTTTTTCTCTAATCGTTAAAAAAAATAGCCCCTTTTTTTCTCTAATCTTCATTTTTTTTTTGCCCGTTATTCTCTAATCTTCATTTTTTAAGGGCATTATTCTTTAATTGTTTAACCCCATCCAAACCCTCATATGAGTGTAAGCTCGGATGGTCCGGAACATATATTCTTTTACTTCGGTTTTTATTACTAATTCCTAATTGTGTCATAGGAAACAAGGTTGTAAGATGGTAAGTGTTCCAACTACTTGTTGTAGTTATGCGTATGTTTATATATACGTTATTCGCATTGCTTTATAGTTTATTGGAACGATGCGTAAAACGATAGAATTTAATGAAACTCGTTCTATTAATACATGTCATTCACAAGAAATTTAATATCAACTCGCCTTAATTTCCTTTCATGATTTCCTTGATAGAGGGTTTCTGCTCACTAGAAAGCTATCAAAACAAGAGTTTCAAAAGTTTACGCGGACGCCATCACAAGTTGGTTAACCGTTATGGAATATCTGTTTCAAAGATGATAACGGATATGTTCCTTATGGCGTAATTAAAATTCCGTGCCCTTTTCACTAATGTGACCTACCGAATTAGACTTATAACTGGGCCTGTACTAATATGAGCAATACGAAGGGTGCCATATATGGAGCAGGATCTGCTTACCCTTCCATAGCACATGTGATCACCTCCAGTTTTTGTGGGGTTCGTGTTGCTTATATAGTCTTCATTATTCTATGTTGTGTTTTTGTACTTTTGTTTGTCTGTTTGTCTTTTTCTTTTTTCAGCCATGGCGTTGTCGGTTTATTTTCGATTTGTGAGTTTGAATGTCACTTTTGTATCTTTCGCCCCTCTTGTATATCAAAGTTTCATTGTAAAATAATTAAACAGAAATATTTATGCGTTGTTCAGTAATCAGATAAATAATTATTTTTGTCATATATTTCTTCTTTGAAAATAAAATCACAACCCACTACATTTCTCAGATCATTGATACATCTATACAAAAGCTTACATACATCAAATACAACAAGAAATTTCCAATCAAATAATTTTTCATTGTAGTTGATTACCATATTATGATGGTTTACATTTCTCTAATCACCATTAAGATAAGCGATGCGACCTCAAACTCTTGTCGAATAAAACGTATCGCTGTTACTTGATGTTTCAAGAATGACAGAATTAGACAGATTAAGAAGTAATTTCCTGAGAAAGAATAAAATGACAGGAAATTATGACGTTGGAATTAGATACTAACCTTGTGTTTCCTGCAATGTTCGATTAAACAATGCAACACCTGGTTTCAGAATTGTGTACAAAAAGATAGTTACATGACACCCGTCTTGAAGATCGTGGTTTTGTTTCATTTACCTTTTCAAAAATTGGACACTCCGGGCATTTATATGTCGTAAACTACAATTTGAAATATGAAGTTTGTAATGGATTACAATTGAGTAATGCCACGAAGTACTTCAAAATTATCTTCTTAAGGGCGATGTAGTTAAATTTTATTAACTTATGTGGTATCACGCAACTATGAATACATGAATTATACAAGTTCGGTGCATTAGTTTTCTTTATTCTATAAATCGACACATGCAAATCTTTTATCAATGTTCAAAACTTAGTGCTTTTAAAGTACTATTGCTAATTGAAATGTTTTCAAATATCATGTTATCAATAGGTCCTTTAGACCTATCTTTTACCAGGCCTTTTGACTCCTTATGTTAGAACATCGTGTGGACGAAGGTTATTAAGAGCTATTTAGTAGACATTTATCTGTCATTAACGTCTTAATCTTCAACTTCACTTTAAAAACATTCCACGTGCAAGTTCCGGTAACTCAGTTCTGGGTAAAATTACATGATACATGTACTTAACGTCAGTTGACAAAATTGATATGGCGAAAAGAACATGACTAATTGCTGTAGAATAATATTACACAAAGATTACATTTAGATCCTAGATGAATTGGTTCTTATTTTTGGTGTTTTGAATTATATAGCTTTTTAAACTGTCTAGATTCATATACATCCTTGGCTTTCATATAATCGGCTTAATTTGAGCGTTACAGAATAAGGTAAAATCCAGAAAAACGATTCGAACGCATGCAATTTGTAAAATTTGTAAAGTGCTGTTTTATATTTTTACACACATTTTTTTCACTTTTCTTAAAAAAAAAACCCAAGACGGTACAACGAAAGAACAATACAATGACTTTTATAAAAATAAAGATGGGAAGAACATGCTGATGGTTTGTCCTAATACCTTATAAAATTGATTGTTACCAAATATAATCATTTCACTTCAAATGTCAGTTTCACTCCCTTCGTTTTGATTTTAACTTGTGATCAAGCACCTCCTTAGGAAAAGAGCATGTAATTTGCTGGAAAAACACAGGTGCCCGCTTTCAACATGAGCGCCTTTTTAGACTACTCTGTTCCCCTCAACAAATAATGTCATGATTAATCTCATTACTATAAAAAGGTAAAATCACAAGGTCTCAGTGGTGCAGGATAATTAAGTGTGAAAAATAATATGGCGTTTAGATGAAACTTCAGTAACTGATGACATTGATTTTGTGAGAGAGAAGTCGTGGGACGAACAACAATAGCAGTGCAGCGCTGTTCCCGAAGTGGATTATAGGGCGTGCCTGCTGCATCGTCAACTAAAACAGACTATCATAGAAAGCCGACTGCTTTTCGGAGGCAATTAGTGATGCATCAAAGACACCAGATGCAAAATTGCTGTTTCTTAAGGTTCAAAGTAAAACGCCCGACTTGTTGGGAAGGACGAATTTTGCGTTGTAAACAGTTTTTTTTTGCAAATCCACCTTCATTTTGAATCAAGAACGAAAGTAAAGTGTCTGGTGTGTTCTCTAAAATGAACATTAATCTTTTACAAGTTCGGTATTTCGGGAGCACTTCTCTTGAAGTGCCTTCGTAAGGAAGAATAAAACCCAAAGATTTGAAAACCCAGAATGTATAAATACTTCAACGAGATTAACTGTATGACCAAACGGAGCCTTAAACGATTAATTAAATCTTTTTAAGGTCGACGCCGTGTTAGTGAGTTATGACTTTTAGTTTCTAATATATATATTAACACAGAATGTGTAGGGTGTTTAAAAGCGAAATAAAATTATTCTTAACAATGTCTAATACAATATCTATATAAAATGAAAATACAGTTAGATATATATAAGCTCTTTTATCTGGAATTGGTTGATCTCGTTTAACTGGAATGATATATATTAGAAGACCAACATACCGCGACTGGACTTGCTTTGCTGCTAATTTGAAGTACATTAATAATTCTAGGTCAATGATTATTATTAAATTTAAAACTATTGGTAACCAGGAAATGGCTGCACGGCAGATATTAAATTGGCCTGCACACGAAATGTACTTAGGTACAGATTTCGTCATTTTTAATGTTTATTATTTTATCACAATATAAAAAAGAAGATGTGGTATGATTGCCTATGAGACAACTGTCCACAAGAGACCAAACATGACACAGACATTAACAACTACAAGTCACCATACGGCCTTCAACAATGAGCAAAGCCCATACCGCATAGTCAGCAATAAAAGGCCCCGATATGACAATGTAAAACAATTCAAACGGGAAAACTAACGCCTTATATTTATATATAAAAAAAAATGAACAAAAAACAAATATGTAACACATAAACAAACTACAACCACTGAATTACAGGCTCCCGGCTTGGGACAGGCACATGCATAAATAAGGTGGCGGGGTTAAACATGTTAGTGGGATCCCAACCCTCCCCTAGCCTTGGACAGTGGTATAACAGTACAACATAAGAACGAGCTATAAAAATCAGTTGAAAAAGGCTTAACTCATCAGATGGACAAAAATACTTGTGGACGTGGTACATATTTTCAAGATATTGTTTTTTTACTGATTTCAAACGTGAAACACGTTCATTTGGAAGGAATAGACTCACAATGAAGTAAGTCTGGGGTTTATGTATGAATAAATTATAGTTATGTTCAGGTCAAAGGCCAAAGTTGCTGAAAATGTATAGAAACCAGCGTCCTATAAAAATATTTCCTCGATGTCTATTTTCTCGGTGGAATACTGGATCGATCTTGGGGGAAACCGGCATGATCCCTCAGCGTGATTTTTGTGAGGGTAGAGCAAGATCAGGCCTATATTTTACACGTAGAACCACGCAAAACTCACCCCTTTTGTATTGTCAGTGACGTCAGTTGTAAATTAATTTTCTATTAAAGGATAATTTCCTTCTTTTAGTTAGTTTTTCAGTCATTGTATCATATATATACTTTAATAAAAATTGGCCTCCTCGAAATAGCCTAAATGTGGTGCTTAAAAATAGCTTTAAAACACTAAAAAATCAAATCAATCATAAATATACTTTCAGGATCAGATAAGTTATATTTATATATGAAGCACAATCAACTCCGTGAACCATTATTCCGTGCTTATATGTCAATGGATGGCGTTTTCATTAAACAATATACAAATGGTTCAAATTAATAGTTATGAATATTAAATAAAAAGTAATAGAACAAAAAACCTCTAAATTCAAATCGGAAATTCCATTATACAATGGCAATATCAAAATATCAAGAACATCAAACGAATGAGAAACAACTGTTAAATTTCTTACTTACAAATGTAGTGCAAATGGCCGTGTAAATTTTAAAATATACAGCATTTGATAATTATACTGACTTGGGTGTCTGTCTAAGTGAGCCTATCATGATGTAGTATAACATTATCTGTAGCTATTACAAAACTTTTACAAAAACACAACTTCAATCTCATTTTCAAATATTTTAAGATTATATCATTGGTTTATGATTCAATATTCGATAAGATATTCGAGAATAATTTAAAAAAAAAAGACAGCTTTCGCCAGGTCTCAGCATGTAAATTAAGTGCGGCAGACGCAGTTCGAACCACGGGTAGAGTAAAAATCTAGGATTGTATTTATTCCTCATTATACAGTGGAAGGGATGTAACTCTGAAAAAAACTAATTCTGTTCTTCATATATTTTCAGGTCAACAGAAAAAAGAAAGCAATAAACAGTAATAAAAAATAGAGTTTGGTGAAAAAGCACATTTACAAGAAAACACACACAGTGCACAAAAAACTGAATTATTATTTGAGAAATTTCACATCCTACATATGTAACAAAAGAGGAGAGGTAGCGTTACAAATGAGATATTTATCCATTAGAGTAAAACTGGCATTGATGCAATTCATATGATATTATTATTATTTAATATTAATAACTGTTTGTTATTCGTCCAATGAAATCAAACTGTGACTTCAAACACGTGCATTCAAATGAGAAATGTAAAGATCGAATAAAAAAAAACTTGAAAAATAAATCAACACTACTGATTGATATTTTTTTGGCAGGGAGACATTTCTTTTTAGTTAGATATAGTAAGCTTTGAACTAGATTTAGCAACCAGATCTTAAATCGGCACGGAGTTACTTTAGTCTTCTTTTTTTGTTTGTTTGTTTGTTTCAGCTTCGCGCTGATCTGAAGACTTCTTTATTATCTTTTTTTTTTTTTAACTTTTTAACATTTACGTTTATGGTGTGCTGTTACACTTCATTGTCGCAACTTTATGTCTTCTACATTTATTTTTCGGTGTTAATGTTTTAGCATGGAATAGGCCGTTGATTTTCTCATTAGAATTGCTTCACATTTTGTCGTGCCGGAGCCTTATTAATTTTACATAACTTGCTATGCGGTAAAGGTATTGCTCATTAATGGCTTTTAGTTTACGGTGACGTATATACTTATTGTTGCTGAAATAATTTCATTTTAGCAAAGGAACATTGTCTCGTTTTTAATCAACTTTGGGTTTGGTCATCGTTTTACTGCTTTTTTAGAAAGTGTATTTCCTTAGCAATGTTTGCTGCGACAGGTAAGTTTAATCAGACGGGTGTAAATAAAAAAGAAGAAGTGGTATGATTGTAAATGAGACAACTCTCCACAAGAGGCCAAATGACACAGAAATTTACAATTATAGATCACCTAATGTCCTTCAACAATGAGCATAGCCCATACCGCATAGTCAGCTATAAAAGGCCACGAAATATGTAAAACAATTCAAACGGCATAATGTAAGTACAAAGAATAAACGAAACACAAATATGTAACACATAAACAAACGACAACCACTGAATTACAGTTTATTTCCAGAGGGTTATTTAATATGTATGAACTGTATACGGCATTCATGTATTGCGCCAATTTTAAAGTTTGTAATGAGACCATATGTCCCTCTTATACCTGACGCCTTTGGAAATTTGTTTAGCTCTCAACAAGTATTTTTGGCAAATACCTATGTAAGCATGATATATTTGTATAGAAATAGTTGCGGTATTACTGTTAACACAAAATAGTTCATTTTGGTAGATCAAATTAAAAAAATGACAAGTTTGGTCAAATTTTCAATAGTTCTTACATATCTTAAAAGAGGGACGAAAGATATCAGAGGGGACAGTCAAACTCATAGATAAAAAAAAAAAAAAAAGACAACGCCATGGCTAAACAATAAAAAGACAAACATACAAATAATAGTACACAAGACACAACACAGTATGTTGCATAATTTACCAAGATTTTTTACACGCAACCCACGACCTAGAAAGTGTTTGTATTAAAATTTGCGCAATACATATATTCTATATCGTCATTGGCAACTTCTGACTAACAGAACATATTGGATAAAATTGAGAATGGAAATAGGGAATGTGCCTAAGAGACAACAACCCGACCATCGAAAAAAACAACAGCAGAAGGTCACCAACAGGTCTTCCCGCACCCGGAGGCGTCCGTCAGCTGGCCCCTAAACAAATATATAGTAGTTCAGTGATAATGAACGCCATACTAATTTCCAAATTGTACACAAGAAACCAAAATAAAAATAATACAAGACATCAAAGGCCAGAGGCTTCTGGGTTGCGGATAAGGAATTCCTCAAGCTTTTAGGTTAGAAAAACACACGAATTCATCTTATTTTTACAATATATCCAAAAAGTGCTCATAATGGAGTCAAGAATGTACTCTTATGCAGAGCTTTTTTTTAAAAGAAGTAAGGTTTTTGAAAATCTATTCAAAACCAATTTATAGCAATTTTCAAACTTTAAGATGAAGTTAATATTCAAGACAATTATGGACCTTATCCTTTGAAAAAAAAACCCACTTATACACTTTTGTACATGAACCACTGCCACACCGGTAATTTCTGAGGGTTTAGGAACAATTATAACAAGGATCCAACATTATATTTTCATACTTTCAACGAAGTTTATCAATCAATTTATTATGTGTTTTAATTATATAAAAATGAGCTGTAAGAAGAATCTCATCGACACAATAAAGTGTCTCTCTGTGTGCATTGTGTTGTTGGATTGCTGACTTGCTGACATATACCCCACATCTTCTTTCAATCATATATATATATCTTTTTTTAAATCTGTATAAACGTAAGATAAAACAAATCTCTCTGAGGAGTTTAAGCATATCAAATTATTACACCATATACTTCAAAGGTGAGACGCACGTTTCATGCAACTACAAAAAATGTTTTAAATTAAAAATATCTTGCGTAAAATTCTGGAAGGAGCCAGAAATGTTTGTTTTTTACTTCTTTTGCATGAATTACATGAGTGTGTTTTGTCTATATGTCGTTTTCAATTTCTGATGATGCTAATAAAATATTTCTCATCTAATGGTGCTAATTTATCTCCAGTGCGAGTGGTACCTCACACGGAGAATAAGGTCAATTTTCACCCGTATCTTCTATCATATCTCTTACAATTTTTTGTAATTGCATTTTGATAGATCTTATTTAAGCATTTTGATGATAACGAGCAATGTCCCATGTTCAGAAACTAGGTAGACTCTGGATCATACTGTTTAATAAGGAATCAAACATGCATATGCTGTAACAAAGCTAATTGTACCATGTTCTAATAGACATGCTCTCAAATTTATAATGAACATGATCATTTAAAAAATGTCACACTGTCAACTTTTAAAGTACGACAAACTCAATGTATTTAAAAACCGATCTAATATTTAGGAAAAAGATTGTTACATTGTAACTGTTAAAGGTATAATGGGCAGCACTATAAATTGTTATGGAGGAGAAAACGCTTGATAAGTCGTTTAGCATTTTCAGTCTAAGAAATAACTTGCATCTTTCATTCGAACAACTCTTTTACCTTTTAAGAATAAATGTGGACAATAAACAATTCCTTTAAAGGCATTTTTGCCTTAAGAAACTCCATTTTGACAGCTTGAAAAAACGATCAGATTATTTTCATTCTCCTCATCCAAATTCAGCAAGTATAAGAAGAAACCCAAATTAAGGAAATGACAGGGGTTTATAATGATTGGTAGAATACCCTTGCTAACAGTTATCAAAGGTACCAGGATTATATAATTTAATACTACATGCTAATATCATAATAGTTAAAAAGCCAAATAAGTTGGAAGTGCATTGAGGACCACAAACTCCAAAAAAATATGCCAAATACGGCTAAGGTAATAAAGTGCTGGATGTATAAGTACGTAGCCACGTTCGAAATAAATGAGGACATTTAATCCGATGCATCAATTATAAAGGGGACTAGTTATAACAGTGCGGAGATAATCCACAGTTGTACTAGTTCTTTGTACGAGATCGATTTATCAACCATCTCATTGTCTATACGTCTCCTGGTTCGTTAAAAGATGAACTACAACGCTTTCATGAAGAACATAGAAATCGTGTGCCTCAACGTAGGACTCAAAACATTAGTAAACACGTACAATTAATTGACAATATTTAAAATTTGATGTATATGCAAAGTACTAGAAAACAGTCAAATCACAAAAATACTGAACTCCGAGGAAAATTCAAAACAGAAAGTCCCTATAAATCAAATGATAAAACATATCAAACGAATGCACAACACCTGTCATATTCCTGACTTGGTACAGGCATTTTAAAATGTAGTACATTGTGGACTGAACCTGGTTGTATAGCGCTAAACCTCTCACTTGTATGACAGTCGAATCAAATTCCATTACATTTACAACTATGTGTGAACAAAACAGACATAATAGGTCAAAATATGGGTACAGCAGTCATCACTGTGCCAGTCACAATCTCAAAACAAACAAATATTAAACAAAAAAGCATCTATCAAATTTAAAAACCTAATGCATTGCTTCGTGATAAAATGTAAACGTCTCATATATCTTAAATGCAATTACCATCATGGCAAAACTGAGAATAATTTGTTTAGATTTTCGAAAAATTCTTGAAATTTGCATGATTTAACAATAAAATACTAAACTAAACGGGAAAGACTATTCAATGGAGTTCCTCCGTTTATTTTGAGTGTCGTGCACTCGCATGCACGTTCAAGAAAACTCATTGAAATGAAATCAGCTGGATCAGAATATATAAGTTGTCATATCATAAACATTTGAACATCAAAGAGTTTATTTTTATTCCTTTAATGTTTTTCAACAAACTTGCTCATTTCCATCATCTCCAAATTATCTTATATGCTACAATTTCTTGTTGAAAGGCATTTTAATACAAAATTAAATATTACTTGATATTGTTAAACTTTTCATCGAAGGACGCTGCTAGCTAAAATATGTTCACGAAAGACAAATCATTTGGAAACTGTTTTAGTTGAGGATGTCATTTTTCATAGATAGACAAAGGATATGAATAATTCATTCATGACTCAAAATCACTACATGCACTTCAAAAAATAAAGGAGCAGCGGTGTTATTATAGTTCTTGATCTCGGCCCCTAGCACTAGCTTGCGCGGAATTCTCATCTAACAAAGACACAGAGCAGACATGATCGGGTACTTGTACATCCCTACAACAAAAGTCACGAAGGACATATCTGAGAAAACTCGCAGTAACTGACAACTAGTTCAAAGCCAATAACAACTACTAAAAATTCATGCATGTAAGTCTAAATTACCAATCAGTACACATTCAAAATCTCTATAGAAAGTGACACTGATGACTCTGATGTTCCTGAGAAAATATCAAAAACAGTTAAAAATCAAGTTAAAAAACCCAAAACGAGGTCACAAAGAAGAATACAAAAAGCGATCAAAAGCACAATTACAGATACAAAGAGAATTAGAAAGTCAGTGCTATGTGAAATATGCGGAGTTCCCCATCAAAACATTTGGCGACATATGAAAAGGGCACAAGTCTGAAGACACACCAATAGAGAAAGAAGTAGAAGATAAAGTAAAATCCAATAAAGGCTACATCACATATCTAGTGGGGGGCACATATTCGCCGTTTTATGATTTTGAGGTGTAAACACTTCAAAGGAAGGCTGAAATGGAAGAAATATGCCGATAAATTATAACTTTATAACAATATGATTATTTTTTGAAATTAAACAGAATTGCGGCACTTAATGCAAAGGACCGAAAAAAAGACAACGATTTTCGGTCAATTTCCTGAATGAAAAACACGATTTTCAATGAAAGTTTTTCGTAGTAATTTTTTGACTGATTGGCCTAAATTTCTGTTTTTTACATCTTTGAAATGTCTGCTGTTCATCTATAATGAAATTTATTTGATAAATATTATATAAAGCTGCAGTTATTTGGTTTTAAATAGATGTGTAAAAACGGCGAATATGTGTCCCCCATTGACAAAACATCAGGAAATTTCAAACACCCTTTAATCTAACTTTACAGGTGACTATTTTCTAACAAACATGTTTTCAAGCTTAGGAATGTTTTGCATTTAAAGTTATCTTCATATAGAAATATCAGTATACTTCAAAAACATATAGACCTGAACATAAACTGCAGAAAACATGGAAAGATATGGCGAAAATGAGCAACCCACTCTATATATATATATATATATATATACCCAGCTCTAAGGCGGTTAAAGGGATGTCGGGCAACACAATGCAGAAAACCAGTAGAGAGATTAAGGGATCACTTGGTTAGGACCTATAAAATACCAGATGGTTCCAAACAACTGATTAATCTGATGCACAAAGCTGAACCATCGAGAAAACAAAAACCGAAAGAGACAAAAGTCAGAGAGGAAGTAGACACAGCAATAGTTATTGATTCTGATGACGATAATGTGAAAATAAAACAGGAGCATATGAAAATTGAACCAGAAGAGGTAAAGGTGAAAGAAGAAAGTTACATATACCCGACTGTGATTCCGAATCGCATATTTGATATGCCACAACACTGGTTGAAATTAGTGTTGATATTTTGTACGCTCAAACACAGAAAGTAGAAGTGAAAGAAGAACTACAATCGGGGTAATCATCTTTTACGAAGACAAAGGATTTTGTAACATAACTGCAAGCACAGAGGTTAGTAAGGAAAGAAGCAATGCAAATGGGAGAAGAGGCATTACACGTATGGAAGTAGACCATGCGAGAATATTGAAATCTATCACTTATAAACACAACGTTACTAAATGAATTGACAAAGTCTTAATTCAACAGAAATCGCCATTCATGATTAGTAAGTTCATACAGTCAGTGTCAAAACTGCTAATGTTTTTCATAGAAGAGAAGTTAATTACCGAAAGAGAAATTTCTAATGCTGAGGAAGTAATGGACAAGTAAGATGATTAATGCTGGAAAAAAGCCAAGATGATACTAGTATGCAAAAAAAAACCTGTCAATTACTCTAACCCTAGCTCAGATGATAACCAATTAAATAACCTAACCCTAGAGGAAGAATTCACTGATTGGTGTCAAGGGGTTCCTTATATGTCACCACATTCCACATCCTAGCAACACATGTACCAAGCTTTCAAGATATGGTCCTATATTACTCCAAAGAGAAACGTTCAGGCACTGCTATATCGTCAAAGTATTTCTGCATGGGTTAATTAACAGAGCTCGGAAAAAATTAGAAGCATCAAGCATAAATTCTTATTTGGGATCTTTCTTAAGACTGACGACTTTCTTAAAAGACACTAACTTACTTACTTACTTATTTACTTACTTACCTACCTAGTTTCGTACTTATTTACCTATTACTTACTTGTCTGCCTGCCTGTCTACTTACTTACCTACTTACAATTTTCTTACGTACTTTTTATTTATTATGTTAGCACCCACAAAACTGCAGAAACAGGTCCGGTTATCATAAGCCTGAATTTGGAAATTTATAGCATGTTGAAGAACTTAATCAAAATGTGCAAAAACAATTCCAAACTTCTAACAACAGGAGAACTGAAGTGTTTTTGTGTCTTTCCCTAAGCATGATGGCAGTGTTGTACCGATGACGAGCAGCATCATGAACAAGGCAATCCAACGTCTATGTCATGATGGACAATTTCAGCAACGAGATTGAGAAAAGCCACGTCTACTCATGTTCGCGTAGCAGTGCCGGAAACACGTGAAATATTAGCTAGACATATGACCCATTCAACAGCAACAGCAG
Source organism: Mytilus galloprovincialis (assembly GCF_965363235.1). Lineage (NCBI taxonomy): Eukaryota > Metazoa > Mollusca > Bivalvia > Mytilida > Mytilidae > Mytilus > Mytilus galloprovincialis. Next base: position 103,447,205 of record NC_134840.1, on the reverse strand, counting down.
ATCGGTATTATGCCTTGTACGATCGGGAACAGTTGACAATGCCCGTTTCTACCCTTATCAGTTCCGTTATGGAAAATCCAATATCAAAAAGTATAGAACACTCTCTCCATTGGCCTAATAAATGTTAGTTTACACCGTATTTTATTCTTCTCAAGAAACCAACTTTTTTTCTATCTTTCTCAAGTGAAACCAAACTTTGAGTTTTCTATCCTCAATGACAAAAAATTCGGAAAAGTTTGGTAAAGAATTAATTACAATTTGAGTTGCATATTAATGCAATTATAAATCATTACGCAAGAAACCGCCCTTTCCAGACGGCCATAGCAATTCAAATGGTGATTCCGTTATAACGTCGTTGAAACAACGTTAAATTACGGGAAACAATAGATGACGTTTACGTTTATTATTACCTCCCCTGAAACTGTTGGATATGCCCTTAAAGGGCATACGATACAGTTACAGGGAAGGTAATGACGTTGCTAACGTAAAATGTTATTTTCGCGACGTCAAACTGTGACATATCGGGAAAGATGCATTTTTCGACTGATTTTTATCATTCAAACTGATTTAATTTGAAAACGAGTTCATGGACCCCTATTTTTTAAAACAGCAATTTGTTTCATTTTGCAAGGAGATTATGTGACCCAAATTTTATAAAACTAAATAGCGCAATTTTTTTAATTTTGATAAACATGCAGCAAAAATTGACGTGTTTTCCTCTATCCATGAACATTTGATAAATATAGAGTTATTTCGGAATAAAAATTGCATAATTTTTAATGATACTTATAAAATACAGAAATTACCGATTATTTAACAAAAAACAATTTGTGTTTATCTTTTAAAACAAAAAAGTTATGGCTTTCTTTCGAAAGAGAAAATACGGCCACAAATCCGAATTTTGAGCAAATATACAAAATTTCGAACTCATTTTACTCTAAAAGTAGCACATGAAGGTATATTTTTTATTACATATTTGATTTAAGGAGGTAAAAAATAGCCTATATGCAAATTTTCATCAACTTGTAAATACAGGTTCAAAACTGTATCGTATGCCCTTAAATGTGTAAACAACATGGAAGGAAAAGATGAGTAAATGTCTAACGAACAAATTGGTAAAGTAGCTGATCTAGATAATGATGTTACTGACACTACAGAGGAGTATGACATTGACAATATTTTTCCACCATCATCTCCATTGAATGATTGCAATGTTAGTATGTCCGATAAAGAGGAATTATCCGAAAAACAGTTGAAGAAACATATACGAAGATCATTCACCGAAGACGAATCCGAAACTCTAATCGTCATATGTGAAAAGAATCTGATAAAAGGAAAAGTTTTCAGGAGTGATATCAAAGAAATAGATCAGGCGGACCCACGAGGACAAATACTTATTGAACACCTTAAAACAAGGCTTTCTGGAAACGACATTGACATATGGAAGATAATAGTAGATAGAATATATGCAGAAAGAAGGAGGAGAGAGAGAATTAACAAATCATGTCGAGTCTTTAACGGTTAGATTTTGCTAAGATCAATCCAATTTTTTTACTTTATATGAAGCATTTAATCAGTATAATAAACATTTTGTATTCTAATTCATTGAACATGCTTATTTGGTATTGTTTGAGTCACAGACTTTATGATTGTTATGTTTACCGTTGATGCTAAATGTATTGTTGATTTGTAAGTCAACATTTCATTGCTGATTTATTGTATAGATTGACAATGATTATAAGTTAAGAAATTTTAGTTGAGCTTGAGATAAAGAATCTCGCTTGTCATGTTTTGGAATTTTGGTCAGATTTTCGGAATCCTCTTGTTTTATCCATTTGAATTCCTTAACATATTTTGCCCGGTGACCCCAATTTTTCTTTTTATAATTCTTTTACATGTAAAATAATAAGGGTGTTTGTTACAGTCTTATAAAATTTTAATTATTTTTTTATAGTTCTTGAGGACTTAAACTAGTCAATGATAAAGCTATGAAAAGTCAAGAGAGAACATTTTCCCGCCAAAATTTCAATGGCTAATATCTCGAAAATAAGCACGGTGACCCTCTAGGATTGTTTGTTTAATATTTCATGGGCAATATTTTAAGTTTTAATTTCGAAGTTATAAATATATGCTCAAATGAATCTTTGAGTAGCAAAGATATTGAATAAAAGTACTGCATCCTGTTTTTTATTCATAGAAAATGAATGTTTATTATGCTTATTTGTCATAGTTTGAATCTAGAGTAAACAAAAAGAAACTAATCATTGTCGTTAGATATTTCATTGGCAATAAATATATGATCAAATGAATCAATGGGTAGCAATAATGTTGATAAAAAGTACTGCATCCAGTGTTTATTCATAGAAAACGATTGCATATTATGCTTATTTGTAATTGTTTGAATCACGAGTAACCAAACAGAGACTCTAGGATTGTTTGTTTTATATTTCATGGGCAATATTTTTAGTTTAATTTTCGAAGTTATATATATATGATCAAATGAATCTTTGAGTATCAAAGATATTGAATAAAAAGTACTGCATCCAGTTTTTAATCATATAAAAGTATTGTGTATTAGGCTTATTTGTCATTGTGTACTTCCGGTACTATTCAATATATTGAACATAGAAATATCAAATTTTTATTCAAATATTCCAACTTTTTTCAAAATGTTAAAAAAGTGTTTTATGTGCCGGTCGCTGAACTTTTGCCTTAAGTTATACTAGTACTCAAAACACCAATTTACTATCATGTTTAAAATATTTTAATACAAAGTTAACACTTCCGGTACAAAACAATATAGCGTTAATTTTATAGATGAGTTATCAATATATGTATCCTCGATGTAGAGTTTTGATAGATTGATTAAAAAAAATTAAGTCAATAAAGTACTAAAAAGTAAGATCACAAAAATACTGAACTTAGAGGAAAATCAATTCGGAAAGTCCATAATCACATGGCAAAATCAAATAACAATACGCATCAAAAACGAATGGACAAGAACTGTCATATTCCTGACTTGGTACAGGCATTTTCAAATGTAGAAAATGGTGGATTAAATCTGGTTTTATAGCGCTAACCCTCTCACTTTGATGACAGTCTCGACAAATTCCGTTATATTTACATTGATGCGTAAACTAAACAGACACAATAAATAAAATAGTCAAAATATGGATACATCAGTCATCATCGTATAACAATTTTAAAAGGGACAATTTAACAGAACACACAAACATCTATCTACCAACCCATTCATTGATTTGTGTATCTGACGTCAGAAATTTTTTTTATACGTCAGATAAATTCGCGTTCAATGCGCATGCAAACAATTTTAAAATTTACATAGGCAATGTTAGCAAACATCTTTAGAATTACAAATATACGGCCACAAATACATGTATTTAGAATCATCACCACAGGCATATAAAGCAGTGTATGGAAGACCCGATATCCCACATTTACAACGACCACGGCATCCTTTCGTACATCGACAATGTACAAGCTTCTGACAAAATGACGAGGTCTTAGAAAGAGCTCCATTTGACCACCTTTGTCTGTCACCAACCATAAACGTCTAGGCTAGGAAACACAGGAACTAATTTCAAGCTGGTTCCCCATACACACCCGCCTTGGTATATTGCACATTTACATGCTGGAAAAGACTAGACCAAGTCGCCATAATAGCCTCAATAAGTTCCCTTTTGTCTTGCTTCGTTTATCCCATTTGATGAGTTTGTTCGCGCGAATATCAAAACCACGTATAGTTCTATCAATGACATTATCCAATCCATGTCTGGTGATGTATGCTGATCAATCGTCATTCTAAATTCTAAAGTCACATCTTCAACGAAAATACCGTATCTTAACAGGTAAAGCATGGAACAAAGGTAAGGTAATTTGAAAGGTCATTGAAAGATATATACCTGACACGTATTTCCCATATAATCAACGGAATAGCAAAACAGCGATGACAACAACATTAGTATCGACTGTTCAAATCAGGACTTGTTTAAGTCCGTGTTACACTGCATCATACACATGCACCATGATTCTAGTGCCAGCCTCATCATGTGAACATGGTGCAATTAAAACTTAAAACAGCATCAAGTGGTGGATAAAATAGAACATCCTGAACATGTGTTGGTACAACTACCATTTTCTTTAAATATTTTTGAGTAAGCTGCTGGGATAACTGAAAAGCACATGAATGTGCACATGTATATAACAATAATATTTAGTTTAATTCTAATGTACTGATAACAAATTAAAATCCATATTAAAGCCTATAAAACAATATTACAGTTTTGAACTGGTAATCTTTTATAATAAGTTAAACAAAAAAGGGTCGTTTCTAAACTACCGGGTACGGTAAACAACATTTCTGTAAAATCATTAAGTCCTATCCCGTTAGAAATACAACCAAACTTCAAAACAAAATTCTATATCTGTGGAATAATTTATTAAAGGTTTCATTAATTTGTGCATTACATTCATTAAATTCCCTAACATCACAACAGACACGGGCATATCGCACCAGTTGTGATATATATACACACCATAAGATTGTGCCAAAAGAACCTCGCTATCCAAAACTAGAGGCTCTTAAGAGCCTGTGTCGCTCACCTTGGTCAACAAAGGACACAGGTTGATTCATGACAAAATTGTGTTTTGGTGATGGTGATGTGTTTTTAGATCTTACTTTACTTAACATTCTTACTGCTTACAATTATTTTTATCTATAACGAACTTGGCCTAGTAGTTTCAGTGGAAAATGTCAGGGGAAAATCTAAAAATTTTATGAAAGTTGACTATAAAGGGAAATAACTCCTAAAGGGGTCAACTGACATTTTGGTTGTGTTGACTTATTTTTAGGTCTTACTTTGCTGTACATTATTGCTGTTTCAATTTATCTCTATCTATTATAGTATTTAAGGTAATAACCAAAAACAGCAAAATTTCCTTAAAATTACCAATTCAGGGGCAGCAACCTAACTTTTGGTTATCCGATTCATCTGAAAATTCCAGGGCAGATAGATCTTTGCCTGATAAACAATTTCACTTCAGTCAGATTTGCTCTAAATGCTTTGGTTTTTCAGTTATAAGCCAAAAACTGCATTTTACCCCTATGCTCTGTTTTTAGCCATGGCAGCCATCTTGGTTGGTTGGCCAAGTTACCGGACACATTTTAAAACTAGATACCCCAATAATGATTATGGCCAAGTTTGGTTTAATTCGGCATTGTAGTTTCAGAGAAGATTTTTCTAAAAGATTACTAAGATTTACGAAAAATTGTTAAAAATTGACTGTAAAGGGCAATAACTACTAAAGGGGTCAACTAACCATTTTGGTCATGTTGACTTATTTGTAAATCTTACTTTGCTGAACATTATTGTTGTTTGCAGTTTATCTCTATCTATAATAATATTCAAGATAATAACCAAAAACAACAAAATTTCCATAAAATTACCAATTCAGGGGCAGCAACCTAACGGGTTGTCCGATTCATCCGAAAATTTCAGGGCAGATAGATCCTGATAAACAATTTTACCTGGGCCAGGTGAGCTAAAAAGGGGACAAAAAACGTCTCTGTTGTCGTAAATTTTAAAGTAGGGTTTCCCCGTGTAAAACTGAAATATCTATACCTAGGAAAGGACAATTATTATCGTCTCAATTTGATTCATTTAATGTAAGTTCCTGTAGGTAATTTCAACAGTATATTTAGAAAACTCTTGATTACCAAACGGAAAAAAATACATAAAGGACGACACCAAAAGATAAATGTAAGATTAAAAAAAAAAAAAAAAAAAAAAAACTTAAATGAAATAGTTGGTGGGCGGAGGTCTAATCGATTTTGCATATATCTATATTGCTCAATTACTTTTTCTAAAATTAAGTTAAGATGGGGATGGGTGGGTCAGTGACAAAACTATGTGAATTAAGTTTTTTTTTATTCTACATTGAACTTTTGATGTCGTCCTTAACGGTAAGTGTTGTTGAATTTGGCAATTAACTATTTGTGATAAATAGGCATGTGTTCCAAAGTTGTCAGTTATATATATTTTTTGTTTGTTTTGGGATATAATGAAGACGCTGTGTGTCTTTTATTTTTATTTGTTTTGGGATATAATGAAAACGCTGTGTGTCTTTTATTTTTGTTTGTTTTGGGATATAATGAAGACGCTGTGTGTCTTTTATTTTTGTTTGTTTTGGGATATAATGAAGACGCTGTGTGTCTTTTATTTTTATTTGTTTTGGGATATAATGAAAACGCTGTGTGTCTTTTATTTTTGTTTTACAGTGTAAGGGAGATAATCATTTTATTGCATGAAAAATGTTTTGAAACTAAGGTGTTATTAAGGTGTTTAATGTTCCTGTCTTGACATATTATGTATCGTGAACTTTACTACTTCCAAACTATTTAAATCTGAGCGTCACTGAAGAGTCTTTTGAAGACGAAACGCGTTTTAAATTATAATCCTGGTACCTTTGATAACTATTTACACAACTGGATCGATGCCACTGCTGGTGGATGTTTCGTCCCCGAGAGTATCACCAGCCCAGAAGTCAGCACTTCGGTGTTGACATGAATATCAATTATATGGTCATTTTAGTAAATTTCCTGTTGACAAAACTTTAAATTTTTCGGTAAACTAAGGATTTTCTAATCTCAGGAATAGATAACCGTAGCCGTATTTGGCACAACTGTCGGGAATTTTGGTTCCGCAATCCTCTTCAACTTTGTATTTGTTTTACTTTTTAATTATTTAGATTTGAGCGTCATGGATGAGTCTTATAAAGACGAAACGCACGTCTGTCGTATTAAATTATAATTCTGGTATCTGAGATAACTATTTATAGCTAGCTAAGCCTCTTACTTGTATGACAATCGCAGAAACTAGACAAAGTGGTGCCCATGCACTCTACTATGAAGTAACTGTATTACAGGTAATGTAGGACTTTCTTTGAGATATTATTGTAACTGGGAGACACAAAGTGTTATTTAAAAAAAACTAACATTTAACCCCCAATAACCAAAAAATTCAACCATCTCCCAAAAAGAGCACATATTAATAAAAATCAAAACCGTGACCACACGCACACCTTCAATATATGTACAAACAACCAGCAAAGTGAAAACTTCTTAGCAATTCAACTGTAGTAGAAGTTATCTGGAAACGCTCCACTAAAGCAAGCTAATACTCCAAAACATGACAAAGTTCATCTATATCAGAGCAAATATGAATAAAAACCTAAAACTCTGACCACATACACACCTTCAATATATGTACAGACAGCCAGCAAAGTGAAAACTTCCAAGGATCTAAGATATAACATGTAAAATTTACAAAAATAGGGGTACATCAGTAAACATTGTTTAAAAATCTTAATTACTTTACATTAAAAAACAAATATGTCATCAAAGAAAATCAAGAAGGTAGATAGACAAAGCACAGAAACAAAACTGAAAGACAAATAATCACCACAGCAAAACAACACATTGGATGCACAAGTACCGATCCACGTCAAAAGGATATCACAAAAAATGGACATATCATTAAAGGTTTATAATTTTTAAAGACAAATTAAAGAACTAAATAACATATAAACAATGTATTTGATAAAACTTTAGTGTTTGGAAAGCTACTTCGACCTGTAGAAAATACGTTTCACAATCACTTGTGTACACCTAGGCCTATTGGAGACAACTCCTGATCAATATTTTTTTTTACCTACATTTGATATTTCTAGAAGTTGCTTTCGTTTTGTTGTTCGAAAAGGGAATACAATATTTTATATAAGTTTGAAATGACAAACAAATTACGTTTCATCAGATAACTTTGAAAAAATATAGAATTTAAATTAGACAGATGTTGAATTCTTGTATCTTTCAAGACAGAACATTTTTGTTCTTACAGCTTTAATACGAATATACCTTCCTCTTTCAATTTCAACGTCATGACAGCTAGTTTCAATCTTGCAGTTATTTGTCTGTCTCTTTTTAGTTCGGTCTTAAATATGGTTCAAACCTAAAACTATTTTAAAATATTCTGTTCGTTCCCAATCTATTGACTGACAGTATATCGGTTCTCTTCAGAGAGATGCTTTCAAACCTAGCTACCCAAATTTCTTTTTCACTTTTATATTTAAGGAATGACTATAATATTTTTTCTGTCTATGAAGAAATAACATAAAAAATTTGGTGCACACTGAATAACGCGCATAGCGGGTTATTTAACAGTGTGCACCACATTTTTTATGTTATTTCGAATAGACAGAAAAAATATTACAGTCGTTTCTTATAATTTAATTCTAAATTCCATTTTAAACCGTAGAAAACCATGAAACAACGTTGATGACGTTACGGTTACATGACTAAATTATGTCTATGGGCTCATAACAAAATAACGTCAGCCAATCAGAAGACGCGTTACATCCAAAATTAAATTATTATCTATACTATTAAACGAGAAGACCTCATTTTTGGTGTCGCTTCTCTTCTTTCCAGAATAAATTAATCAACACGTCTCTGTGTCCTATAGGTACAGTGCATAGTTGCATTTGTCATCCATTCATATGATTATTCAGATTGAGTTATTTTAGGAGAAAAACAAGAAAAAAGGCATCCGGATATTGTCCCGTCATTGTACGAAATTTTAAGTCAGATTAGACTTCCGGTTTGCGTTTTTCTGTATACTTTGAACATACATATACTACGAATAAAGTGTATTTTCAGAATTTTATCTGCTATCATTTTCAAGTTTACTATCCACGGCGGTCACAGAGTTTATTAAATAGAGAGGGTCTGTATACTATATCAATGATCACATAGATCGATTAGTAAACTTAGAATTGAAAGTAAATACGCTTTATTTATATAGTAATGAATGTTCATAATATACAGATAAGTGCTAAAATTATTCATGTGAACTTTTGATACTTTTTCTGAAATTCTCCACTCATTAAATCTTTTACAAAATTCATTGATTACATAAAAAAAAGAAGATGTGGTATGATTGCCATGTTAAGACAACTCTCCCCAAGAGACCAACATGACACAGATATTAACAACTATAGGTCACCGTACGGCCTTCAACAAAGAACAAAGCCCATACCGCATACTCAGCTTCAAAAGGCCCGAAATGACAATGTAAAACAATGCAAACGAGAAAACTAGCGGCCTTATTTATGTACAAAAAATGAACGAAAAACAAATATGTAACACATCATAAACAAACGACAACCACTGAATTACAGGCTCCTTACTTAAATAAATGTTCATAACATACTAAATGTATGTTCATATTGATATTGATAGAAAACCAAAAATTGGGAACTTTGGAAATAAAGGTGGAGGGTAAAAAAACATTTTCCTGTCCCCTATAACCTATGACTTATGATACTTTTGCTGAAATTCTCCAGTCATTCTGTATTTTACAAAATTCTTCCAACAACACTTTACATACTTTAAACTACGCTCTGAATGCCCGCGATTTCGCGGGTGTGTTCTAGAAAGTAAATACACTTTATTTATATAGTGAATGTTCATATAAATATACAGATAAGCGCTAAAATTATCCATGTGCACTTTTGATACCTTTTCTGAAATTCTCCAGTCATTAAATCTTTTACAAAATTCATTGATTACAAAAAAAGAAGATGTGGTATGATTGTCAGTACGCTCTGAATGCCCGCGATTTCGCGGGTGTGTTCTAGTTACATTTATATTGTTTTGATTTAAGTTTGAATTGTTTGCTAAAAGATAGTCTAAATCTTGGAATTTAAATTTATGTCTCGAATGTTTCCTATCCAAGATTCCTGGTTATATTTGTTCATAGAATGCGATAGATGTAAGACCTCCCAAAGGATAATACTTTAAAGTTTAATTTCTTTCATATGATGAACCCAATATTTTATCATATTCAAAATTACATAAAAAAAACATAGATGGTGAACTGAGTTCCCCTCTACATATTTGATATTTTTATGTTACTTCCAATGCTTAGTCTAAAGTTTCTCTAGATATTAAGTTCTATGTTTTTGTTTCTATCGTATATAACTCCAGATGCAAGATTGGTAGGTTATAAATATGTAAAAAAAAAGTGGAAATATTTGGGGATTCCACTGAAAGGTCTTCTTTAAATTGAAATCCGCTTTCATTCCTTTAATATCAAGTTCTTTCTTTGACTTTTGGATGTGGATGCTTCGTGATGCTGACAATTGTATCCCTTAATTTGTGTATTTTTGACATTCTAAAATACGATTTCATAAGCATAATTCATTATTTTTATGTAGTCCTGATTAGTTATATACAAGAATTTTGGTATTTTTTTTAAGTCAACTGTCATTTTCTAATTTACAGTAAATTAAAGAAATATCTTGTCACTTTGACGAAGTCCTCGATCAGATGATGATAAAAAAAACGTATGCGGTATGGGCTTTGTTTATTGTCGAAGGCCGTACGGTGACCTATAGTTGTTAATTTCTGTGTCATTTTGGTCTCTTGTGGAGATCAGCATTCATTTCTATACTATTAAACGAGAAGACCTCATTTTTGGTGTCGCTTCTCTTCTTTCAACACGACTCTGTGTCCTATATGTACAGTGCATAGTCGCATTTGTCATCCATTCATATGATTATTCAGATTGAGTTATTTTGGGAGAAAAACGAGAAAAAAGGCATCCGGATATTGTCCCGTCATTGGACGAAATTTTAAGTCAGATTATACTTCCGGTTTGCGTTTTTCTGTATACTTTGAACAAACAAATAGTACGAATAAAGTGTATTTTAATTCTGTTCAGAGTTTATGTCTGTATACTATGTCAATTGACCACCATGGATCGATTACTAAACTAAGAATTGAAAGTAAATACACTTTATTTATATAGTAATATACAGATAAGCGCTAAAATTATTCATGTGAACTTTTGATACCTTTTCTGAAATTTTACAAAATTCATTGATTACAAAAAAAAAAAGATGTGGTATGATTGCCATGTTGAGACAACTCTCCACAAGAGACCAAAATGACACAGAAATTAACGACTATAGGTCACCGTACGGCCTTCAACAACGAGCAAAGCCCATACCGCATACTCAGCTTTAAAAGGCCCCGAAATGACGATGTAAAAAAATTCAAACGAGAAAACTAGCGGCCTTATTTATGTACAAAAAAGGAACGAAAAACAAATATGTAACACACAAACAAACGACAATTAACCACTGAACTACAGGCTCCTTATTTAAATGTTCATAACATACTAAATGTATGTTCATATTGAAATTGATAGAAAACCAAAAATTGGGAATTTTGGAAATGAAGGAGGAGGTATAAAACTTCTAACAACACTTTACATACTTTTAACCCCGCTCTGATTGCCCGCGATTTCGCGGGTGTGTTCTAGTAGATATTTAAGGGATGCGTGCAGGGGTCGAAATTAGCTTTTTTTGTGTACTGGCTAGCCGGACCAGTGAACTGAAAAGTGAATGGTCCGGCTCTAAATATACTGGTCCTGCTAAACTGACATTAAATTGACAAACACTAATATACAAGAAAGAGGCTTACTTTTATTTTAATGCTTTCTTTTACACATGTTAGACAAGAAAAAGAAAGTCTTTATTCTGAGTTTGATAAAGGCTTTGATAATCTCAATGGTTTTCTTTAACAAAATCATAGAATCACTGATAATTTACAATACCCCTATGCATCTGCACGACTTGGGTTACCAATTGCTAGAAAATCCTTTGTTACAAGTCCGATCATATATAATTTCTTATTCCTCAAGAATTCCACTATTAGATCAGTAGAACCATCACACATAATAGAAATAAATTTACTTCATTTATATAATTTACAACTTTTTCACGTTCACTTTTGCAATGAAATAAACAAAAGTTACAACTTGCTTTGCATTCCGGTATGTCTGTCCAATATCTTCACCTTTCATCTCGTCAAATTCACAGAAAAAAACTGTGAATTGGGTTCTATTCTTAGCAATAGCATGTACATTTCTAATTATGTTCACTAGCCTTTTAAAAATGTTTTGATTTAAAGTTTGAATGATTTTCCCTGCCTTTGATTCCTCGGGTGCATTCCACTCCTTTACTCCCATAGATTTTTTGTTCTGTTTTGGCAAATAATTAAAATATATGTTAATCAAGATTATCCCCTTGTCTTACTCCTACATTTGATTTGAATAAGCCAAATACAATTTTTAAATTAACATGTTTCAGATGTACACAAATATTTCATGAAATTATTATGAAATAAGATTAAAAAAATTAAATATGTCTAGTGCACACTAAATTTACACTGCAGATATTGGCTGTAATAGAATTCTAAATAAATAAGCATAGTTTGGATATAAAATTTAGCATAAAAAGAATGTGTATCAACGAGAGGAATTTTTTATCTTTTCAAAGGATTATAACTTTCTTTAGATTGAACAATCAATCTTGAACACATCCAAATAATTTGTTGTGATCAAGGGTGACTTGGGTATAGAAATAAGGTCACTTAGTTTTCTCCCGACCGGCAGTAAAACGCTTGCCGAGTGGGGCGTCCGTTTGGCTGTGCGGGATGTATCAAGTTCGCAGTCACGTCCGGTCAGAATGGGGACGTTAAATCCGATGCCTCGTGTAAAGAGAGTGCCACGCTCTTTGCACGTTAAGAACCCTTGCAACAACTCTTTGAGGGGTCCGTAGGTGGCCTGTTGCAAGGCAAAATTTCTGTCCCTATCCAATATACCCTCATTTTCCAGTGGCAGTCCAAATTTTCCCGACCATCATCCCAGATGGCCTCTATTGTATCAACCTACCTATTGTATTTAGGGAGCTACCATTTGATTTTTATGGGGGGCTAGGATGAAATTTGAAAAAAATAGGCAGGACAGGAGTTTTGAGTAAAAAAAAAAGGCAGGATGAGACACTTGCAAAAAAAAAAAGTCAGGACGACAATTTAGGTAAAAAAAAAGTCTGGATAAACTAAAAAAAAAAGGCAGGACCGAACAGAGTGAAAAATAAAAAGGCAGGACAGAGATTACAGCTAAAAAAAAATGCAGGACAAAATTTTTCATCCTAGCCCCCCCATAAAAATCAAATGGTAGCTCCCTTATTGTGAACTTGTTCTCGTCCTGAATATGCATGAAATATTTTCCACTGGACGTTATGCAACAACCAATCAATCAATCATTTAACTAACACTAATTGCGGTGTTGCGATTTTTTTATCTATATTCTGGCGTGCAATTCAAAAACTGAAATTGTATAATCTTCAAGATTAGTGTTGTGTGGTTAACAGATGCACGTGCTATCAAACAGTTGAAATAATTTAGATTAGATCGACGGTTCATACTTCAATCAGAAAGTAGATTATTTGCATGAAAAGCTTCAGATATTGTCATTTTAGCACGTAACTGTTTGTGGAAGTCAGTAAAGTGTCAAAGAGAATTAAATATTTGGTATTACTTGAGATCTTGCAGACACAATTCCAGGATATCTTCCAGGGTGAAGATAAGGAATTAATTGGTCAGATAGAGTCTTCTCTTTAACAATAAAAGTTTACAAAAATTCTCCTGTAGATAATTGGACTAAATATGCAGTAAAAAAGTCGTCTACGATGCACTGACCATCACACAATAAATGTACATGCTTCTTTAGCAAAACATATAGTTAGGGAGAAAGCCAGGGGTAAAATTAAATCGATACGTTTACTCTTGGAATCCAATAGTATTAAAAGCAATAGTATTAAAACATTTGACTCTTCTACTCTTTACACATGTATTCAACATTCAAACTAAAAGACAAATTGAAAGAGTTGGTATTGCTTTATTTCTTAAAAAAAACAATAACCAACGTAGATACAAGTATCTTGTCTTATTGAGGGATAAATCCTACTTTGTAAAGGATCACTCTTATTCAAACGAAAAATTCTCTGAATGTGGCATTATCAAGATAATTGATTTCTTGATTGACAAATTTGTTACGATCGCAAGACGTGTTTTTTTTCAACAGACTGTCGTCATTCCAATGGTAACCAATTGTACCCTCATCTTGCCGACTTGTTTCTTTATTATTATGTAGCTGACTTCATACAGGTACTTCTTATGATGAAAGATACGAAGTAAGCATTGTCATTTAACTTTACTTTCCGCTATATAGATGATGTTCTCTTACTAAATAATTCAAAATATGGTGACTATGTTGAACGCATCTATCCAATTGAACTAGAAATAAAGAATACAACAGATAAAGTTAAGTCGGCCTGATTGAGAGTTGTCTCATTGGCACCTATACCACATCTTCCTATATTTAATATCTTGACTTGCATCTAGAGATTGACAATGAGGGTCGGTTGAAAACAAAACTTTACGTAAAAAGAGATGATTTCAGCTCTCCAATTGTGAACTTTCCATTTCGAAGTAGCAACATTCAAGCAGCACCTGCATACGGGGTATATATATCCCAATTGATACGATATTCCCGTGCTTTTATTTCCTGTCGTGATTTTCTAAATAGAGGGTTGCTGCTGACAAGAAAGCTTTTAAACCAAGAGTTCCAAATGGTGAAGTTGAAATTATCCCTTCATAAATTTTACGGACGCCATCACGAGTTGTTTTACCGTTATGGAATAGCCGTATCACAGACGAGTTTTTACGTCGTTACCACAATCCCCTTCCCTTTCATGAATTTGACCTACGAATTAGACTATTTACCGGATGTGTTATTACATGAGCAACATGACGGGTGCCACATTATACTCTAAAGAGATTTATCCCTGTTAAACTGACTTTAAAAAAAAGCTAATCTGAACAATGACTGCCCTTTCGTAGATCTTAATTAAGTGATGACTTATCATTTCCAAATTGCTAATTATTCATTTTTAGATGGCGACGTTCCATTGTCACCATCTTAATGTGTGTATATATCCCAACTTGTTAGATTTGCTCGTGTATGTAACAGCGTATTTGATTTTTACGTTACAAATTTCTGTATTAGTGATGAATTATTTCTAAATCACAAACTAGACAAAACATGCATTAGATATTTCGGTTTTACACAGGAAACTCCACACTTAAATTAACGACAAAATGATCGACTTATCGTTCCCTATTGTTAACTTTCCCTTTTTTATGGTGATATTTCTTTGGTACCAATCTTATGTTTTTTATATTTCACAACCGTTCCCTATTGTTAACTTTCCCTTTTTTATGGTGATATTTCTTTGGTACCAATCTTATGTTTTTTATATTTCACAACAAGTTTGCTATGACCTCGTCTGTTGAGATGTTTTCAATTGTAACGAACGTAATCTATGTATCACTGGTAAATTATTAAACCAGGGATTTCGTTACCACAAATTACTTAAAGCCTTTACTATTTGGTTTTCAAGTTTTGTCGTACCTGTAGGAAACTTATTTCAAACAGGATAACACATCCTCATTTTTACGGAAATGTTATTTATCCATGCCCGGAAATTTAGAAACGATCCTGGAAAACTTATCGATTCTTAAAATATTCTAAAAGGTTACCAATTCAACACCGTAATAAGGTCATTAAAAATTGTTTTTATTGGTATTAATATTGATTTTGTTATTAGTGAGTTAAATGCAAACTAAATATTATTGTTATGTACACATACGCATACATGTGTCTTGGCATTGCACAAAGTCGTGTTTTTCTCGGACTGTTTATGACTTCTTTACACTAAAAGCATTGGACGTATACTGACTAATAATTTAATCTTATATACATGATTTTTGTTTAGTTGTTAGTGGCTTTGAACTAGCTGTCAATAACTGTGGAAACTCTCGGATCAGTACTTGGTGTCTTTTTGTTGTTGGGATATACAAGTTCCGACCACGTCCACTCTGTTTTTGTTAGATGTATTTCTATTTGTATCCATCTGATAAGTTGAGCCTTTTTCAACTGATTTTTATAGTTCGTTCTTATTTTGTACTGTTGTACCACTGTTCTAAGTTAGGTAAGGGTTGGAATCCCGCTCACATTCTGTATGTATGTGTCTGTCCGAAGTCTGAAGTTTGTAATTCATTTGTTGTTGTTTGCTTTTGTTCATTTTTTGTACATAAATTAAGCCGTGAGTTTTCCCGTTTGAAATGTTAGCATTTTATAGCTGACTATGCGGTACTCTCAGATCAGTACTTGGTGTCTTTATGTTGTTGGGATATACAAACACCGACCACGTCTACTCAGTGTTTGTTATATGTATTTCTATTTGTATCCGTCTGATAAATTGGGCCTTTTTCAACAGATTTTATAGTTCTTCCTTATTGGTACTTTTTATACCACTGTTCCAAGTTCGGTGACGGTTGGAATCCCCTTCACGTTCTGTATGAATGTGTCTGGAGTATGTAACTCAGTGGTTGTTGCTTGTTTTGGTTAATTTTTATGCCCCATTTATGGGCATTATGTTTTCTGGTCTGTGCGTCCGTTCGTCCTGCTTCAGGTTAAAGGTTTTGGTCTAGGTACATGTAGTTTTTGATGAAGCTGAAGTCCAATCAACAACTTGAAACTTAGTACACATGTTCCCTATGATATGATCTTTCTAATTTTAATGCAAATTAGAGATTACCCACCATTTTCACCTTCCACTGAACATGGAAAATGATAGTGCGGATGGGGCATTCGTGTACTGGGACACATTATTGTTTGCACATTTTAACGATACGAAAGTCCGCCAACATGTGGCGTTCGAATAACATCTTTGTTCTCTAGATTGTTATGAATCTTGCATTTCTTTAGTTACTTGTATTTACATGCTTTATATTGTTAAATCAGTGTCGAGACGTACGAAATCGTGCTTGCCTGCTTTATAATTCATATTTTTGTACGTACTGACAGTGATTTACATGATAAACCTTGACCGGCAACGAACTATATTCGTACACGCAGGATAAGGCGTGCTAAGACCTAAAAAAAACGGACTTTTAACTTGTAACGAAACGAATTTCAATCTTGAAAGATTCCAAGAGGTAATAACACATACACGTAATCACATTCAACCGTTTTAACATATTGTATTTTATTTACCTGTATTTATTATTATTGATAATAATAATCTTTGATACTTTAAATAGTTGTTTAGTCATTATTTAATATCTAGAAACCAAAGATATTGTTTTTAAATTAAAGATTGGCAACAATCTTTACAAGGCCGTTAGTCTTCTCGTTTGAAATGTTTAACAATACTAAGGCTTTTCTACCTCGGGCATAGTTATTAGTTATCAAAAGTACCAGGATTATAATTAAGTACGCCAGACGCGCGTTTCGTCTACATAAGACTCATCAGTGACGCTCATATCAAAATAGTTATAAAGCCAAACAATACAAAGTTGAAGAGCATAGAGGATCCAAAATTCAAAAAAGTTGTGCAAAATACGGCTAAGGTAATCTATTCCTGGGACAAGAAAATCCTTAGTTTTTCAAAAAATTCAAGTTTTGTATCAGGAAATTTATAAATAATAATTTTATTTGCAAAATACACCCATATGGGTCAAGCAAACACAAATACAACATTTAATACAGACAGTGAAGAATTACAAATATAAACATAAAAAAAACATAGTTATCAATGGTAATTAATGTAACCTTTGATGGACATGGACCTCATTTTCGCAATTCTAAAGATTGCTTTATAAAGTCACCAATTTCGATAAAAATGATCACATAATTGATATTCATGTCAACACCGAAGTGCTGACTACTGGCTAGATTTCCTAAGCTGTATTTGAAAAAAACTTTTAGGAATTTTGGTCCATACTGCTCTTCAAAAGAGGGACGAAAGATACCAAAGGGACAGTCAACGCCATGGCTAAAAATGAAAAAAGACAAACAGAAAAACAATAGTACACATGACACAACATAGAAAACTAAAACATAAACAACACGAACCCCACCAAAAACTAGGGGTGGTCTCAGGTGCTCCGGAAGGGTAAGCAGATCCTGCTCCACATGTGGCACCCGTCGTGTTGCTTATGTGATTACAAATCCGGTAAATAGTCTAATTCGGTAGGTCACATTCATGAAAGGGAAGGGGATTGTAGTTACGACGTAAGGAACATATCCGATATCATTTGTGAAACGGTTATTCCATAACGGTCAACCAACTCGCGATGGCGTCCGTAAAATTTACGAAGGGATGATTTCAACTTCACCATTTGGAACTCATGGTTTAATAGCTTTCTTGTGAGCAGTAACCCTCTATCAAGAAAATCATGATAGGAAATGCAAGCACGGGAATATCGTATCAATTTGGAGATATATACCCCGTATGCAGGTGCTGCTGGAATGTTCGTACTTTATTTGGCCTTTTTAACTTTTTTGGATTCGAGCGTCACTGATGAATCTTTTGTAGACGAAACGCGCTTCGGCGTAAATACAAAATTTAGTCATGGTATCTATGATGAGTTTATTTGTCATTTCGGAGCCTTTTATAGCTGACTATGCGGTATTAGGTCTGTTGATGAGAGTTGTCGCATCGGCAATCGTACCACATTTTCTTGTATATCTAGACAATAGGTAAAAATACAAAAAAACATTGTGTTATCGTCTTAATCACTATTAAAACAAACAACAGTAGATTTCAATTTGCCCGGTCGTAAAAGTGAAATATGGTGCATTTTTGTTTAAATCCGGGTCTAACGTCGGCACGAATATTTTCAGTTAACACCTATTTACGATTATGAACCAGTTCAAAGCAGCGGGGTTATGAAATCGGTTTTTGTTTATTTTACACAGTATAACATTTTTTCTCCTATTGAAATTATATACGTCATTCTTATACGAATAGAACAATACTTTTTGCAAAATATGACTCAATACGAATGAATCTGACCTTAAACGTCCATTTTTATATGGCAACTTTGGTTCTAGCATGCATCTACAAGGGAAATAAAATTGTTAGCGAGATAAACATCGAAAGAATAGGGTGCCAAAAGTATAGACGTTGATGTACACCAAAGAATAAGGAGTTTTCATATTCATTTTTTATTTAATTGAACGGAATGTTAAAAAAAAATCACACAATGCGACATCTCATCTAGTGATTCATTAACAGAGGAACAAAATTTAAATTCATATTTTAAATTAAAATGAAGTCTAAGAGCTTTCTCTTCGTCTTAATCATTAGGGCCAATCTCTGTTGAATTGTCAATATATTAGAATATAAATTGCTTCCATGCAAAGGACATATTTTTGTGTAGCAAAGGTTTCGTTTACCACACACACATTATCTAATGCAAGAACAAATCAAATCCTGAAGAAAGTACGACGACATAAGTACAGTGAACATGTACAGAACAGGGGTTGGACCATTGTAACTTTCTTCCCAACCGTATGCATAGGGTGAATCTTTTATCGGCTTTGCTTGATGTGATGTCATCCATATGTTCTGTGTATGCTTGCTCTTAGAATGGAATGTGTTGTTTGAATAACGATACGTTCGGCAGAAGGCGAACAAGAGAGTAGTCTTTGCTAATGTTAAGTCTAATACGTAACTTGTTCAAATCGTGATGACTTGACTTGACTTATATATACCTTTTGAGTCATACAACTTAGATACAAGTTTTCTTATAGAGGTGTCAATATCTGAGTTACATAGTTGTGAAAGCCCAGTCAGTTCTGCAGTTGAAGACTTCAAAAGCTTAAAAACAGACTTCTAATGCCAAAGAGACTTGATGTGGTGTACGAGAATAAGCTACTGGTAGAATTTCACGTGTAATATTTATAAGGGAACTTACATGCACGGGGATGTATCGCCTCCCATCCTTATCACTAGTGATAGAACCCATAAATAGCCATAACTGATATGTGTTACGCATTCGAGGAAAGTAATGAACAGAGAAAACTAAAACATCAGTTCTCCCTCTAACATTACACTTCTTAAATTGTTAAACGAATTTTGAGTTATGTGTTGAACAAACTTGCACAGTCAGTTATTTGATTGTAGGTTTTTTTTTACGTTTTGAAAAGTCTCTGTTAGATGTAATGCTCGTCCGACAGACAAATGATTACTGGCACAATAAAGTTTCGACATAAATTCCTCGATGAAGCAGATCAAAGCCTGTGTATTCCTATTATTTATTCCCCGGGATTTGTTTACCAGTCTGTGATACTGCTTATTTCATTTACATAATAAACCTGGTGTCCAACAGCTGCTTGAGACCGACACATTCCATAAATGAACCAGCTTTCTGACGTATAGCAAAGAACCCATCATTTAACCGTGCTTCCACTTCTGCGGGGAGATTGAGCATATCAAGAAGTTATACAGGAGTCCTTGGGAAATAATTATCCCCGTTGGTCACAAAAAATAATGGGAGCATAGCGCAGACTGAACTAAAATGTAGTGGCCTTTTACTATTTCTCTCTGCTCGAATGTTTTGTAGCATGCTACGTACATCGTAATTCGGAAACATGTATCAAAGACTGACTGTAGGGTACACAGCTTAGCTCCAGTCCTGATAATCATAGGCGCTAAATGCATGTCAACTAAAGATTTTCTTATCCCGAGGCATTGATACACTTCCCTGCGAAATGTGTAAATCCATCAATTGGAAATACAACTTTAAAGTTCCACTAAAGTCAAAATAAAAGACACTATAGAAATATATATATAATCTTTGCCTGTATTTTTCAACCTATAATGAATAAAGTCATAAACTATGGGAACATATGTTCATTTAAACATTCTTAACATATACAAACTGTGAAAATAGTAAATAAACTTGAAATTTTTATGTTGTGGCCAAACCGGTTTTGAAGGTGAATACTAAATTTTCCAAAAAATCTGGAGGCTTGCGAGATAACTTTATTTGTTTTAAAATGGTATAGACGAAAACTGTGATTTTTTTAAAGAATGGCCAACGTAGATCAGACATGGGGTGAATTATATTGCAATGTAACGCATTATTTTACAATAACTTTGTCAAAACCATGCATTATATTACAAGTACATGAATTTATCACAATACATTTGTCAATTTTATTATCAAGTGAAAAAGAAAATTCAAACATTTTGAAAACAACATAGTCACATATGCATATTCAGTAACTGTTCCATGCATTGAATAAAGTATATATGTAAAAACTGTATTCAATGCGACTATTGCATTTCAGCATCATTGGGATTTCAAATGTTCCATCCTTCATTCCCATTCTATCAGGCCTGAATACTTTATACTAAACAGACGTTTAACCGGTGCTGAGGAGGCCGATACAGACATGTACTTCTATGCTAATTTTGATATTTATTGTCAGTTTTTCCAATACTGTAGAGGTTTGGCATAGGAGTCCTTACGCTCTGTTCCAAATAACTGTGAACACAACGAATAAACCCTGTAATATGGTTTTTATGATAGTAGAGGGGCATTATACTTTCTGGATTGTGCGTCCGTTCGTTCGTCTAGCTGTCCCGCTTCAGTTTAACGTTTTAGGTCAAGGTAGTTTTTGATGAAGTTGTTCCAATCAACTTGAAATTTAGTATAGATGTTCCCTATGATATGATCTTTCTTAATTTTATGTCAAAAAAAAGTAAAATCACAAAAATACTGAACTCAAATTAGAGTTTTTTCCCCAATGTCACGGTCCACTGAACATAGAAAATGATAGTGCGAGTGGGCATCCGTGTACAGGGGACACATTCTTGTTTTTCTTGGGAGTGATTTTGGGTAGAAAACTAAAATAAAATCATCAATTTTTCTCTTTTAAGCAGGTGGGGAAATGTTATCATCATCATCTGATTTCAAAAACTCAACTGACGACACTTTATTTTTTAAACTTGAAATAAGAGCCTCTATAATTTCAGATTTACTCCACAATAATGTAAATCTTTTATCAAGCATTGATGCAAGTTTATAAACCTCATCATGCTCATACTGAGATAACCTTTTCGAAAGTGAGGCCATTAGAGCAGATATAAGTTTATTAATGTAATCAACAGATTGTAAATGTGTTTTCAGACCTAGTGTCACCGGCATTACCATACTGCCACTGACATTATTTTTCTCTTTCTGTACAAGAGGAGCTACATCTTCAAAAGTTTTTTTTTAATTTTGCAATGAACACCTTTCTGTCATATGCAGAGATATTTGCACAATCTAATTTATCAAGTTTTTCCTCGGGAATTTCTAAAATCGAGCAGAATGATATACATTTGGCTATTCCATCTAGTAGCATTAGATTCTTGAGATTATTTAAAGATATTTAGAACATACTCACCCCTTCTCGTCCAATGAAAAGTCAGTTTTTAGCCCTCTAATTTTCATAGTACATGGTTTTCCATGCACAATGAAATGCTATACATGAATGACTTTTCATTGTCAGTTAATTATGAAAGTGAACTCTTAATAGTTGCACTAACGAAGTGTTCAATCCCCTAAGACATTTTCCGTGTGAAAATAGCCTACTGGTTAAAGATGAAAGAGCAAAGATTAAAAAATTTTTTTTTTTGAATTTTGCAAAATTTCATGCATTTTCTAATGGAACGCATATAAACAATAAAAAAAATGGTGAGGATAAATAAAATGATGTTTATTTAATTTATATACCATGTATACCTTACATTTGAGGGAATTATTTTTTTTTTTCTTTCAAAAATACACAATGCCAAGACTGCTGATATATAAAGCAAAGGATTGTTTTCGGAGAAACACAATACATTTAAATTTATCAATAAAAAGTAAGCATTTAATGTTGAATGGTCTGAATTCAAATATTCATACAGAGAGTTTTATATTTAGGAAACAAATTTTAATTTCAAAAACGGGATTTTCATAGCATTGTGTTGCGTTTTAAAATAAAATAAAGATATGTAAGTATTACATTTTACCTGAAGCAGAAGAAAAACAATTTATCCTTCACAAACTATGTCAGTACTATTTCATTTCATCCATTGAAATGATCATTACCTATATATGGTTTATATTTAGTTCATTGTAAAAGGTGAACTCTTATTTAGGTGTGAATATGTTCTAAATTGGTCCGACAATACTTGGTCATGTTTTATGAAGATTTAAGCCCTTGTCTAACCTATAAATAGTATATGACAAAAGTAATGCAACGTAATGCTACACATTACACATTACATGCAACTACTTGGGAAAATGTAATGCATTCCCATGCATTACAATTACACATTTGCATTACACCATGCTTGACGTAGATACAAGTATCTTATCTTGGGGAGGAATAAATTCTACTTTGTAAAAGAATCGCTCTAGATCTGATTCAAACGAACATTTTCTGACACTGACATTATCAAGATGCTTGAATTCTTGATTGACAACATACTTTTTGCGTTTGGAGGAAGTGTTTTTCATCAGACTGTCGGCATTCCAATGGGAACCAATTGTGCCTCTCTTCTTGTCGACTTGTTCTTAAATTATTATGCGGCTGACTTTATACAGGAACTTCTCTCACTAGATAATTCAAAATTTGGTGACCATGTTGAACGCATCTATCCCATCGATTAGAGATAAAGGATACAACAGATACAGCTAAGTCTGCCTCATATCTTGACTTACATCTAGAAAATGACAATGAGAGTCGGTTGAAAACTTAACGACAAAAGAGATGATTTCAGCTTCCCAACTGTAAACTTTCTATTTATATGTAGCAACATTCCAGCAGCGCCTGCACACGGAGTATATATCTCCCAATTGAAACGATTTAATTGGGCTTGTATTTCCTATCATGATTTCCTTGATAGAAGGTTGCTGCTCAAAGCAAAGCTATTAAATCAAGAGTTCCAATTGGTGAAGTTGAAATCACCCCTTCGTTAATATTACGGATGCCATCACGAGTTGGTTGACTGTTATGGAATAACCGTTTCACAGATGATATAGGATATGTTCCTCATGTCGTAATTACATTCCCTTCCCTTTTCACGAATGTGAGCTACCGAATCTGACTATTTACATGGTTTGTTATATGATGAGCAACACGACGGTTGCCAAATGAGGAGCAGGATCTACATACCCTTCCGGGGCACCTGAGATCGATCCTAGTTTTTGGTGGGGTTCGTGTTGCTTAGTCTTTAGTTTTTTATATTGTGTTTTGTGTACTAGTACTATTATTTGTCTCTTTTTTAGTCATGGGGTTGTCAGTTTATTTTCTATCTATGAGTTTGACTGTCCATCTGGTATCTTTCGCCCCTTCTTTACCTTAGCCGTATATGGCACAACTTTTTGGAATGAAATTTAGGTCTTCACTGCTTGTCAACTTTAAACTTGTTTGGCTTTCTATCTTTTTTTTATCTGAGCGTCAGTAATGAGTTCTGTAGACGATCGAAACGCTCGTCTGGCGTATCAAATTATAAGCCTTGTACCCTTGATAACCATTAAGGATGGCTTATATCCTGATTCCATGAGTACATATCACCAGAAAATGCAGCATAGCACATCAGAAGGGCGTCCGAAATAATATCTGGTATGTTGATTAGACGATCGCGGATCCTACATCAATCAAAATAAGAGGTTACACATAGCGACATCATTGCCTAATGTGTAAGAGTAAGAGTTCAAACTTCTCTGTTGAATTGTTTTCAAGAAGGCATTTGTTCAACGGTACATGCTGCGTATACTCCCGAATGAATTATTAGATCTGCCAGACACCAATCACCTCAGAGTTTCCCAATAAAGCATGCTACGGTGTGGAATCCTCCCAAACAAATGATACGACTGAAATTTAAGAGGTCGAGACCATTTGATCTTCTGTGTAATGGCATATAACTGTTGGTCATAGCTCTGAACTGAATACTGCTTGCCGACTTTCTTAGACAAATCAACACTTCTTTTTATGGTACATTGTAGTATATCTAAACAGTAGCCATATCGCTTGGTTGGGGGTCGACGACAATAGGTGCATATGATACTATACTGAAGTGATTTACAATACACAGATGTTTTACGGTGTTTCCTGTTCAAAAAGGAATTTTTTTTTATCTCCAATAGTCAAAATGTTCTCAATTGGCAATTCGACAGTATGTCTTGAGTGAAGCCGTAAAAACACCCAAACCATGATGTTTCCTCACTTCAGGCTTCTCAACTGGGGATTTTTAGGTTCCATGTGTTCTTTTGGTTTGTCGTATTGAAGACAACTGATAGGAGCAGATGTGGCCTCTGTCACTGGAAGGGAACACACATGGTTACGTGTGATTCTCATTTTATTCAAAGCTTCATGGGTATGAGACAAAGACTGAACAGGAAAGACCGCCCAAACCATTGAGTGAAGCGTATCCTTATTTCCTATTGTTTCAGTATTAATGTCGCCTTTGTCTGCCCCTTCTTAAATAAGGTTAACCTCCCATGAACAACTCATTGAGGAACATATCTCCCATTCTCATTCTTGTCAATCTCGTTCAAATTTATTGGTTAGTTTAGTAAGCAATGACGATACGATTTTTACGACCGGGCAAAAAATGAGGTTCATATATTTATCTTTCACGTGTAAAAAAAAATCAGCTCTGTGTTAGATGGTGCATTTAAGAAAAAAACTAATCGTCTTTTCCGAAAATGTCGATCGCCTATCGGTGTGTTTTTGTTGTTGGGATGCACAAGTACTCGGCCACGTCCATTCTGTGTTTGTGAGATATATTTGTATCCTCAGCTTTGATGAGTTAAATCTTTTTCAACTGATTTGTATATTTCGTACATATGTTGTACTGTTACAAAACTGTTCCAATTTCTTGTGCCGCCACATTCTGTATGAATTTGACTGTCCCAAGTCAGGAGCCTGTAGTTCAGTTGTTGACGCTCGACATGTTTAACATTTTCCCGTACCAGGCCTTTTATAGCTGACTATAAGGTGTGGGCTTGATTTGTTAATGCCTGCATGCCATTTGGGGACCTGTAAAAGAGTTGTCGCATTGGCAATCACACCATATCTTCTTTTTTACATGTATGTTTTCCTATCAAATCTATGGAAAGTTTCGAAATATTTTGAAATTAAATAGTTTTCGAAAGATAACCAGGCAGCTTCAGTATTAAATGTGTAAGCCGTTCAGAAAAGTCTATATCGCCTACAACTGATTGTAAAATCATAATTTGGGTGTCTGGATGGCTGTGCAAGATTGGAGTTTCATGCCTTATGAGCCGGGATAGGACCATTGCAACAACTATATTCTAAACGTATTGCTTTTAATTTTGAACTGTAATCTTAATATAATAGAATTTAATATAAATATACCCAAACTTAATTGTGAAACATTAATTTGTGAGAGAAAAGTTTTAAAATGAATTCAAGTATTTTACTAACATGTTTATAATAGTACATACAATCTAAAGTACCACAAACAATTTGGTGAATAATGTTAAGTCAGTATCTGTTGTTCAACTTTGTATTTGTTTGGCTTTATAAATATTTTGATATGAGCGTCACTGATGAGTCTTATGTAGACGAAACGCGCGTCTGGCGTACTAAATTATAATCCTGGTACCTTTGATAACTATTGTTCCCAATTATATTGTTGAAAATAACGCAAGTGGGAAGTATGCTAAATGTTTTGCAATATCCTCTCGTCTATTTTCTTAAGCATTTTTTCCCTAGGTCCAACTCGTGCTGGTGATTCAAAACTTTAAAGATCCAAAATATACATAATTACCTTGTCATCAGTGTTTCATTAATCTTTTAAATGACGTTGTCAGTTTATTTTCTACTTATGATAATGTCCGTGTTTGTACCTTTCGCCTCTAAATGAAATCGAGTTAACTCCCTTTGAAGGATTTCTATACTTACAAAACGTGTATTAAAAGTACAGTTAAACGTAAATGTGCTTTAAATATATCATTATAGTATTGGTGGCTTTTAATAACCGTGATTGTATTTAAAGTTTGAAATAATCGATATATCATCTTTATTTTAGAAATGATATAAATGTGAGAAATCTGATTAATAAATCTCCGATTAAATGTTAAATTGAATTGAAGCAGCTAACAATATGGTAGAACGAAATACTATCCGAAACTTCGTTGGAATGAAATTTTGAATTCTACGTTCAGGTCCTTCTCCACAGATAGTCGAGGGACAATCACAGTACCACGTTTCGGCTTCTCAACTGACATTTGGTGGTACTATTCTTACTATCATATTTACTACCTACACTAAAAACCAAATTTATTTTCGTTTAATAATCAGGAGATATCTAAGTACTAGTACACTTTCCAGTAAGTCAGACGTTGTTTTTACATTGTGTCATGTCGGGGTTCTTTATAGCTTGCTTTAATCTTCGTAAGTTTGTCTTTAGTGGACAGATATTTCGTTGATAACCATACCACATCTCCTTTTTTACTGGCACGTACCGGCATATAGCATGGTGATGGTTGGTTTGAATAAAGTGGTACCTTATTTGTGTTATCAACCCAGATCACTGAAACTTGTACATGACATTATGGAATTGTATGACTATTTTTCTCAGTAGCTAGGCTAAGAGTTTTCAACCCAGATCCCTGAAACTCCACAGAAAGATTGCACACAATAATGTTTTGTTTGAGGAATTGTTGAAGAAATGTGGTTTTTTTTCAACTATTACAGTGGTCATTAAACGTTTACCAAATAAATAAAAAAAAATCTGATAACTGAAACTATAATATTCGTGCATAGCTATTAAATGCATTTATTCAAAAAACATTTATAATTAAATAAAAAAAAAATAATCTGGTATCATCGATTAACAAATTTTGATTGAGCTCGGTTGTAGCAATTCCTGAATACTACTTCATTTCCATAAATATTTTCACTTTCTTTTTTCTAAGTACTAGTAATACTAAGTCATCCAAGTTTATGAAACACGTTCAATTTGTTTTTTTCCAAATTTCATTTCACTTTCAAATCTTGTGGGTGTTTTTAGTAATATTTTTTTTTTGTTAAAATGGTTATATTTTTTATCAACGCAATAGTAATAGACGACAATATCGAGTTTTTTTCTAATTATTTGACCCCAAGAGACATGCAAATTTCCTTTGTCCATATTATTTGTTCGTTGTCAACATTGTGTTATATTCTTGACCTCTTTAAAAACAAATATGTAACAATGAAGCACAAAATGGCATATAGACCAAGCATATAAACAAAACAAAAAGACAAGAATACACAAATTTACCTACAATAACATAACGACGGGAAGTATAATTACAGAGCCACGTCATATATGTATCAAAGAAACATAAAAAGGCATATAGACAAAGCGCGTAGGAGAAATGAAAGATAAAAGAGGGACGAAAGATACTAAAGGGACATGTCGCACTAACACCAAGAGGCATATAGACAAAACACATTAAAAAAAATTAAAAATAGGAAAACCATGCATTGTACATTAGCAGACATGCAAATGTATAGACAACACTCACGTGTAAAGTATCCACCCCTACGACTAGTCCGAATGTGGAAGTTCGAAAAATAAAGTTTTCAAGGAAAAGTGGTGAACACAAATACAATTGAATGGAAACGGGGTATGTGTCAAGGAGACGACTATTTTAGAGATAATGCAGATACAATGTAACTAAGTTGTATGTACAAAACGAAATGTTAGATAACGACAGGTATATAATAAAGAAAGGCTACATGTACATGTATATCCATTCGGAATACTGGATCCCACTTCGGTTTTTGGTTTGATTTTTAAAGTTCAAAATAAGATTATTATAGTCTTTGCTTTAGTTTTTCCGTGTAGCTGTCTCAATCTTTATTTTCCTTTATACATGCGTGAAGATGTTTGTATTTGTGTATGTCCCCTCTCCTATATATATATATAATGTATGGGGATTTTTTTTTGGGGGGGAGAGGTAGTTTGATAACTGTCGCATTGGTTTCTTCTTAATTCGTGGTTATTCTTGGATGATCATATGAGTACCGTCGAAGTCATATTGTATCTTAGTTTATATGAAGGTAGACATTACAACACCAAAAAAGCTACTAAAAAGGGGGAGGTCAAGATAATTATGATCTATGAAATATTTAAAGCCCTAATATATTCCGACACGAGTTTAAGGTGGGAGGGTGAGTAAAATTAAGAGATATTAAATATCAAACCAAATTCCCAAAACGGCGAGAGACATAAATGTATGTACAGATGTAATAGGTGATCCAGGTGTTCTCGATACAATAACAGAACATTACAGGTCATCAGGTCATTGTACGCTGGTATGTAATTTACGTAATAATATTCAAAACATCTATGATCTATATGCTTAATCAATCAATTCTGTATAGATAGTAAAGTGAAAAATTAACATCGAATTGTCCACTGTAAGACCAATTATTCATTAAATTCATTTTCATTTTGTTTCCATCTCATTAGTCAAAATGTGTAAAAGCTTTCATCATCCTTATAGTAAATCAGAACACGCAATACTGTTTGCTTAGCAACCTCCAGATGGACGTATTAAAGCGTCTTTGTGAAGCGTTGAAGCATCAAACATTTAACTGACCTCAACCGTGTTAATAACAGGACTTTTGAATAATTTTACACATAATGTTTGACTTTAAAATAGAATAATCCGTTATCGATGTTGCCGTACATTCACCACTGAGGGTCTAGATTAGGGGTCCATCGTTTCTATATTCTATGATTGTGTTTTGGTCAATACTCAGTTGCTCAATTCTTTGTCTTTTTGTCCATTTTTCTCTGTTCTTTATATTTTAACACCCCATTATTCTATCTGTTTTGCCTATTTTTCTTCCGGACAACCTTTGATCATTAGTATTGGCCCTTTCCTCTTCATTCTCTGTATACCCCATCCAGCCCCTCATCACTGTGTCCTCAAGGTCAATACAAATATTATTAAACTTCACAAAGAAATTGCTAATGAATCTTGTAATCCATGAGAGATAATTCATCCGTCTTTTCTTTCATACCTGAATAAAATTTGAAAAAGTTGTTGATAACATTTATATTTTCCCTTAAATACTGGGCGAAAAGCCGTGTATAGAATATACAACTTATAAAAGTCTCAATGAAAAGACGAGAAAGTGACATCTTCTGGTCAGCAGCTGTAACAGATGGGACGTCACTTAAAACTTCAGATTTTGAATAATGCCATGCAATAATCTCGTTCTTTGAGTATCTTTATTTTTTAATTCATTTTTATTTCATTAGAGATCACGCAAGGAATAAAGAAAATGTCAACTACGATCTGTCATGGGTCACTATATTGAATTTTCATGATAGAGCCGTTTAGCATGATTTGTTTAATCAGTTGGTCATTTTAAATAGCATTTATTATTGAGTCATAGCATTGAGTTTCTATCTTTTTATTTTGGGTTAGTTTGTATAGAGTGTGTCCATGTACATGCTTGCAGGAAATAGCTGCACTCATATATTACATAATGTTAAGTTCTACAACAGAGGTGTTTAACTACTATGACTGCCAGTGAGGGTCGACAATCTTACTTTACGACGCACTTTTTTTCTTGGTACTGCACAGCAAATTTTGAAAGTTTGTATATACAAAACGTATGTACGTTAGATATTTACAAATTGTATAAGGTGAAGATAACACCAAGAAGACATAGAGTTACCAGAGGGACATTCAAACATATAAGTCAGGAACCTGTTATTAAGTGGCTGTCGTTTGTTGGTGTGGTTCATAAGTGTTTCTCGCTTCTTCTTTTTTTATGTAGATAAGACTTATTTTTCTGTTTGAATGGTTTTCACTAGTAATTTGTCGGGCCCTAATTAGCTTACTGTTTAGTGTGAACCGATGCTCCTTGTTGAGGGTCCTATAATGGTTTATTTTACAAATTGTGACTTGGATGGAGAGTTGTCTAATTGGCACTCATATCACAGCTTCCTATATATATATATATAAACAACGCCATGGCGAAATAAAAAAACAAGAACATGCAGCATACAAACAATTGTACACAAAACACAACACTAAGCAACACGAACCACAACATAATTTATCTTTATCATTTATGCAATTTTACAGAACAAACAACTTTTAATTAGAACTATTCTAAAAAAAAAAATTACCACCCCTTGCCTATAAAATGGTTGGTACCTGAAAAAATCTTTTGGCAAATGATATATTAATCATATTCAGCTGTAGTTTAATTACGACCTGGTGACCGTAAATGACCAAATCAATGACCTCACGTAACCTTGATGTTGATGTAAACAAATACCATCAGTTACCACTAACCATGTCCGATCGGCAGGTGTAAAAGGTCTTATTGATTACCTTTACAGCGTCTTACGTAGACTTAATGACTAGCTCTCCCCTGTTTTGGCTTTTTGGTCATCGTTGCATTTCAATCATATTACATAAAAAGTACAGGAATATTATATTTTTGTTATCATTTTCTCAGTAAAATTGTGTTGTTTTCCTCTTGAACCAGTGTTTAAAAGCAAGAACTACATGGAGATCGTATATCGAACTTTTTTTAACGCGTTTCTATGATTTTAAAAGTTTTGATTCTTTTTACTTCATGTTTCAAGTAAAGTTGTGACATTTTTATGTCCGAGGAAGGGTATGATTGTAATAAAAATCTAACGTGTTGGGGAACATATTTGTGTTTAAAAAAATCTAATTACGAATTTAAATCGACAGTTTGTCTTTTTAAACGATATGGCACTTATCTGTGAAGTTTGCCACTGAAAAATATAGAATTTCGTCACCCAGTGGATATGTGTTTCTAGTTGTGTTTTCCAGGTGATTGTGGTGATCGGTCAAGCTAAAGTGGCAACGCTTATAAATACTAATTTTTCTGAACATAATCAGCAATAAAAAAATAAGGAGAGGTGGTGTCAATGCCAATGAGCTAACTATCCACCAGAGTTCAAATAAAGTGGATATAAAAAATTATAGGCCACCGTACGACATTCAACACTGAGAAATTCCATACCCTATAGTTAGTTAGCACATAATTACCTGTCTGTTAGGTCACTTAAAATAAAATTGACAATTAATTTTATAAATTTGGCGCGTTCGATTCGCGTTTCTATATTAGCAATCATGAGGAACGCTCAAATCAAAATTTCTAAAGCAATAGGTGTATAAGTACTTGAGAACGTGAAAACTAAATGACCAAACGGCACGTCAAAAGAAAACTCAAATCAAGTTAACAACTAGGGTATACTTTTTTTCAAAACCTCAATAACTTGTATACCTTCGGAACTGTCTTTGTGTACAAAAACGGTTTGTGACATTACTTATGGGGACTCGATATGGTGTACATATTAAGTAATAATTTGCAAAATAAACGGTGAACAAAGGTAAAGACTAAAGAAAAAGGCCAAATTGTTAAGGAAATAGAATAGCGGGATGCTAAAATACTAAAATTGGTGAATAAATATGAAGAACAGATAATATTGAACAAGAGTATAATGGAGGGGGTGGGGGCTAAAAAGTAGAGAATAATGGCGAAAAAGCAAGGAAAATAATCACATTATTAGAATTGACTCTTTTATAAATGAGTATTTTCTCAAACTTACACGAAATTAGTATCTACAAAGAAATCACTGAAGATAGACTTATAGGGTTCGTGTTGCTTATTCTAGAGTTTTCTATGTTGTATCATGTGTACTATTAATTGTTTGTTTGTCACGTTGTCTTTTTCATTTTTAGCCATGGCGTTGTCAGTTTATTTTCGATTTATGAGTTTGACTGTCACTCTGGTATCTTTCGTCCCTCTTTTATGATGTTTCTCATTGTCGAAGCCGTACGGTTGCCTATAATTGCTTACATTCCCTTTATTTAATTTTTGGTGGATAGTTGTCGCTTTGGCGATCATTCCTCATCTCCTAATTTTCATTTTTTTTTTATATATAACCATCAGCAGTTATCAGTATTTAGATAGGAGTAATTATATAGACCACGTAATATAAGACAGTTTCGTCATACTAATAATTTACACTTGTGATCAATCATTGTTTCAAGGAAGATGGTTTTAGAATTAACTTGTATATTTCAGAGATCGCTGACCTATCGAATGGCCTTACAACACAGCTAGATATGACCGACCATTGGAAGTGTAAAAATCTTGAAAAATCATTATTTTTCATATTATGAATTAGGTAACATGTGGCGAAAGAATCGTTCTAAGTATAAATCTTATTATTAAGTAGTAAAAGTCAGACATAAACTCATTTTTAACCTCAGATTTTTTCAGAATCATAACTGGACATTTACCTCTTTTTTCTGCAATCAATTAAAAACACACATATTTTAACCCCATATTTTAAGATTAACAAATAACAAAAATTCATTGATTATATTCATTATATATATGTACCTCCCGGAATGACTTGATCATAACATTTATGTATATGTGTAGATATAGTTTTTTTCTCCAAGTGATATATTCTTCTATGTAATTTATTCCTGTCTGCTGTACATTTATACTTTAATGGATAAAAAACGGCTCTCTTAAATATGTCTCGAGCATATGTTTTCAATTCATAGTATAAGGCTAGGCAAAAAAATCAGTTGAAACCAATTGAGGAAAAAAGTTGCAGAAATGAGAAAGATTTGCCACGCCTTTTAAAACAGGGGGAATAACACATCAGAAAGTTATTTACCTGACCCTGTTGTATGACGCTATTTCTGACCTAACCCTGAGGTAAAATGAGGCCGAAATGCTACTACTACTTGAATTTGTTCTTGACTAATAAAATTTTGTCTATTTCTGCATTCTGCTGTAACTATGCTGTTGAAACTATAAGATTACTACTAGCTGAAAACTTCGAATTTACAGTATGCGTATCATCGTGTATTGGAGATTGTTGGATACTTTTGGGCGTTGTGCCGTTTTTGTCTAAATTTAAATGTCTAGCATGAGCCTCCTCATGGGGTTTTGATTATGTGATTACTCAGCCGTTTTATATTGATTATTTGATTCCAGACAAAATATTTCGTGATTATTTGATTTTTAGATAATATAGAACTGTATTTTTAATAGTTGATAATCTTTTTTAAAAATATTAATGATTATGTGATAACATTGGCAAACAATTTGTGATTACTTAGACTTAAGGCCCCTAGCATTTTGAGAGTGTATGATTCTGTAATATACGCCGTTTCTTAAGGACTACTTAAATTACGAAATATTTTTCTAAATATTTCTTTTATAGACATAATTTTCCTCACATGTTTAAAATTAATTATTTGTACTTAATCTCGATCTACATCTAAAATATTGACCCCATGATGTTTTTTCTGGAATTCAAATTTAAAACCAATTTCATTGTGCTCCCCTTTTATTTTTCATAGGTGTGTTTTCTTCGAATTTCCCAGTTAATGTGTAGGTCATAGGCGATTGAGAGAAAAATATTGAAGCCTATGCATCCCGCATACGCCTAAACACCCCTTATAGTGTCAGGCAACACATTTATTGGATATAAAGAAATCTCAATAGTTCATGTATGTGCGTTTTCATCTCTGCTGATATTGCACTTGTAGTGACTTTGTGCTTGCTCCCTTTTACGCCCACTTAAACTTGTCTGCCGCCTCCATCATAAGGGAGCAACCATTTAACTTCAAAAGGGGGAGTCAGAATATTTTTTTTAGTTTTTCTACGCTATCGATCAAATTATTTATTTTTTAGAGTTTAACACTGAGATAGGCGGGAAATCTGCAATCAGAAAACAAAATTGTGTCATCATTGTCATCTGCTTGACCAGAATATCTATTTTCATCAAATTTGGGATCAGAATATTTTTTAAAGATAAAAAAACATATCCCCCTTTTTGAAGTTAAATGATTTTTCCCTAATGTGAAGTTGAAACTTCCAGATTTTTTTAATTGAAGAGACATACGAACGATATTTCTATTGTTGTAAATATCATTTGTCGTTGGTGTGCTGATAAAAAATAATGTTAGTTCAGGAACTTAAATTGTTGTTAACCTAGCTGTTTTCCGTTGCAACTGTATGTATTTCTACGTTATGGGAGTTGCTTTTAATCTACTAACAGCAAAACGATCAGCAATACTAGATGTACAAACATGCAAATTTGACGGTACTTATACAAATAAATTTATTTATTATGTAAGAAACCCCTCTTATATGACTATTGTAATTTCTACTAATAGTAATATTTCTACTCTATCTTGACGGATTTGGCTATACTTTTTGGAACTTTTGGATTATAGCTCTTCATCTTTTATATAAGCTTTGGATTTCACATATTTTGGCCACGAGCATCACTGAAGAGACATGTATTGTCGAAATGCGCATCTGGTGCAGAAAAACTTGTATCGTTATTGTTATTAAAACGACAATATATGAAAAGAAACTACAAACACAGAAACAAATCATCAACAATACAATGAACATAGCTTTCACCCCTTGCAAGGGGGTTGTTCATGCACAAGGGGAAAAAACAAGAACGTAGAAATCCAGGAAACATTATCTGAGGGTAACTTTGGATAAATAGTTGGAAAGTTTTTATCAAACAAGTTACACTGTTTTATCTTCAGAGAAATAACCAAAATATGTGTTCTGAAATAAATCATGCCAAATTATTAACTTCTATCCTCGGGTACTAAAAGTCCAAACACAGCGGCGATAACCAACGTATTATAAACATGTTTGTGAGTACTCATTTACCGGTTCCATAGGTTCCATAGGTTAACGACTCGCAACAAGGGGTTTTCTGGGTTTAAAATGGCATACATATGTCACTGAACGTTGAATTTATCTCCGGATTTCGACAAAGGCCTTCAGGGACATTTTGGGTAAAGGTCAATTTACTATAAAAAATTTACAAACGATAGCCATTGGAATTCCAAAACTACTTCTCTTGTAAACGTATATTAACTACCTCCACTTTATTTGAACTGTGGCGGATATTTGTCTATTTGTTATTATGTGTATAGTACTAATTGAAGCCAATGTTTGATGAGGATGGAATATTTTTGTAGATATATATGTAAACCATGAGTATATACTAAACAGGCAATCAAACACCAAAATAAGAAAGACACAAAATCAAAATCAGTATGACAACTATGCAAGAGTCAACAGAAGGACAGGTACCTAAAACATGTGGCGAGTCGAAACATGTTGTGGTCCATGAACCATTTCCAAAATTTCAGATAGTGGCATAACAGCACAACAATAGAACTAACAGGAAACTCAATTGGTAATGGTGTGATTCATCAGATCGACAAAAACCACTATCAAAGCCGACAGACAAAAAGTACAAATCTAAGACTATTCGCAGCTATTTGACCCAGTAGCCAATTATAACTAATAGATAAATCATGTTCTTCAGAGTAAAATATAAATCAGTACACATCCAACAGATTAAGTGTAAGAGATCAGTCTTAAAAAGAATGACCTCTTACAATGCTACGATTTAGTACATACATGTATCGACATCATGAATGACTAATCCTTTTCATAACTGTATTTAGCTATATTTTACGAAATTGCTTATCTGTCCTTCAACTTTGGTCGACGGTGGTTATTATTCTTTTTGCAATCAAAACTTTTTTTAATTTGTGAAAATCTCTAGATTAAAGAATTTACAACAAAATCATATTTAATTTCTAAATATGCAAAACTTGATAAAGAATAGCCCGACTATTCACAATAAAGGAATGTAAAAGAAAGAAAGATCACTATGACCGAAAGAAAACAAAACGACAAAAGTTTAAAAACACCACACAGAAAAGAACTGGAAATTAAGCAAGATGAACCCAAAATACCGTGGGTAAAGCACCCGAACATTAAGAAGTTGATGCTGTAAAGTAAAACTGGTGTATGATAGGATATGTTATCAGTTGTTAGCATTTAAAAGTACATATGATCTGATACCATAAATCTGAAAAATCTTAAAATCGTGAAACGTATTTTGGAATCGTGATAAAATGCCATTTATCGAAAAATTGAAAAAGAACATTTCAAGAAAGTTTGACTCACAAGAGGTACTCTTATAGTAACAGCTTCAAAACGATTATACCTTTTTTATGCTACCTTCGGAAATACACGGAAAAACATTAATATTTTATGTTTTTAAATATACAATGCACACGACAGTCCCTGAAATTGTCCTCACCAGGTTCAAGTATTTTTCAATCGTTTGAATTGTTTTACATTTGTTATTTCGAGGCCTTTCAAAGCCGACAATGTCGTTTGGGTTCGGCTCATTGTTGAAGGCCGTATGATGGCCTAAATAGTTGTTATTTCTGTTTCATTTTGTCTCTGGTGGAAAGTTGTATCATTTGCAATCATACCACATCTTATATTTACTTTTTTTAAATAATGAATTATCAAATCATATCATGCTTGCTTTTGCAATCCAGTAGGTTTTGGTCTTTTTAATGATCGATATACATTTTCTTGTATGGGGTTTCTACATGTTCTAATGTTGAATTCTTTCTTAGGCCAATACTTGTAACAGTACGAGACATTGTTCCCTCCAAGACAAGCTTCCAAAGGAGGAATACTTGTAACAGTACGCGACATTGTTCCCTCCAAGACAAGCTTCCAAAGGACGAATACTTGTAACAGTACGCGACATTGTTCCCTCCAAGACAAGCTTCCAAAGGAGGAACATAGTTTATGCATTGTCTTAGAAGGCATGATCTCTTTTAACCACTAATGTTTAATGGGAAAATGGATGGTAGTACAAGTTTGAATTAATATATGCCGATAGAAATGTGGCGGAGCTCTTTGCTTCTACGTGATACGACAAGTTACATATAACTGATTGATCGATTGATTGGTGGATGAATTATTGGGGTTTATCAGAGTGGCTAGTTTTAATTGGTTAGGGAAGGCGGATAGAATCGCCGACATTTGACCTCACAAGCTCAATGTTGACACAATATATAGATGAGCTATTTAGACCACTATATAAATCATTGAAACTTAAACTCAACTAGAAAGAACAGTCGAGATATCTGATTCACGTACAATTAATCTAATCCCATCACTTTTGAGGTCACTGTACCACGTTAGACTTCTGAAATTCAGAATTTTTGGGCACATTTTTATTATTGCCAGTATTAAGCAATCGATAAAAGGGATTATGAGTTAATATTATATATATATAACTAAATATATTAGAAAATATAACAGAAGAAGGTGCAGAATATTTTTTTCTTTCTTATTTTGGAAATATGCTATACATATAAATTATGCTAGAAAAAATCATTTGCGAGGTTCTTTTTAATTTTTGAGAAACCTATAGTACTGTCGCAATTTTCGCAACAATAAATACATCGTCTATTATTTTTGACCTTGTGCTGTTGTGTAGATCGTTATTTTGTCTTTGTACGTCTGTTCTCTCAGATGAATCGGGTGTTCGTGCATCTTTTACGGTCCAATATTTTCGAAAATTCCTGTTTTCGTTCGTATGCATTCTTCGACCATAAAGACGCGAACATGCAATGACTGAATGACAGAGTTAATACGATACAATCTTGATGAAAGTATAAATAATTTCAGGTTAGCCAAAGTCGTTAACTATCTTATTTAAAACTTTTATCCTAAATATAATTTTGTTAAATATTCATTATAGTAATGCGCTGAATGGTGAATATAGATAAGATGAAACAATGCCAAATGAAACAAAAAAATTATGTGTGAAAAAAAATATAATTTTATTTATTTAAACATAACAGTTACAAACTAAAACCTTCAAAGTATTTCAATATGTACATATCGACTTATTGTTTCTTCTCTATTTCTGTTTCTTCATACATGATTTCAGTGCTTTCATTTCATTTGTCCATTTTTGTTCTGAATCCTTGAGAGAACTCTTCATTTTGTTAGCCACTGATGTTATATATATCTTATCGTCTTCTTTTTCTTTCTTTGCTTTTCGTTTGTTATCCTTTAGCAGTTGTTTTCTGTATTTCTTTTCATTCTTTAGAAGTATTTTTCTGTGTTTTTCATCCTTAAATAATAATTGTATTAATTCATTTAAGATTAGCTTTTGTGATAATGTAGAAAGGAATATTAAAATAGCGACGTATGCCATAAAAAGCTTATATTTCATAGATAAAAGCATACGTCAATCGGACAGCAACCCAACGACACAAAAATAAAAAAAAAAAAAACACAAGAAATTGTTTTACTTTAGTCGTTTTGCAACAGTTTTTAGAACAATTTCATAACGAAAAAATTCGTTATAAACAGATCCGATCATCAATTAGATTCAAGGAATTTTTTAAGACAAAAAATCAAATGAAGTGCATTGATCAGTGTTCTTTCTTTTGCATCAACAAGAACAGTAAGTGAGTCGCCTATAACTTTACGACATTCCTTCCATTTAAAAAGAGGGTGGACGGTTTAACCGTTTGTGATAAGATCGTCTGCAGAAAAAGCTGCAGTGAGAAAAAAAGAGTTCGCTGCATGATAACTTTACGACATTCCTTCCAATTAATTAAAAAAGGTGGACGGTATAACCGTTTGGTCTTGGGCAGTGATAAGATACTCCAGTAAGAACAAATGGGGTCACTGCATGATAACTTTCCAACATTAATTCTAATTAATTGGAGAAGGTGGGAAATATAACTTTCAGGGCTGGACAATAATATGGTACTAGTACTATGTATTAACATGACGACAAGGATCAGGACTTAACCTTTAATTTGATTTGTTTCTTATTACTTACTTGTTGAAGTCCATCTTTCTTGGGTTCTCTTTTCTTCAATTCTAAAATGTGAAAATAGCTCAGACTAATCATTTTGCATTATACACGTGTTTCTAGATGATCCAAAGATCTAAAACAAAATGTCTCAGTATAAAATTGTGGAGCTATATGATCAAATGATTAGGCGAAACATTAGCAAACAGATATAAGTTGGTCAGAACGAAATCTGATTTCCATCCGACACAATTCTAGCTGAACGGTTCATAATAATCTAAAGCCATCCATGTTTATTCATCATAGGCTGTCCAGCTTAAGAAAAGTTGACATTTGACAATAACATGTGTTGCAAAACACATAATATGACAATAAAAATAAAATATCAAAAATACCGAACTTCAACGAAAATTCAAACTGAAATTCTCTGATCAAATGGCAAAATCATAAAGCTCAAACACATCAAACAAAAGGAACAGTCATATTTCTGACTTGATACAGTCATTTCATGATAGTATTCTTTGAAAAAAAATATGTTCTAAATTAACTTTTTTCCCATTTACCTTTCTCGAATTGTTTGCTCTCTTTGATATCGATCTCTAGTTTTCTTTGTCGTTTTCTGATATCTAATTCTAGCTTCTTTTCGTGTTCTTTTAGTTCCTTTTTCAGTTCTGCGATTCTCTTTTGTATGTCTTTGATATGTTGCTTCATCTTTCCAGCAACAACTTTCTCATATCCTCTGACAAGCTTGTTTTCGCTCTTTTCTGTTTCTCTATCCATTGCTTTCTCCAATTTATCTCTTTTACTCTGTTCTTCTGTCTTCTCGGTGTCAAAGTCATGATTGAGCTCATTCTAAAAGTATATTTCAATATATTGTTTGAAAAGCTCGGTCACATAAAAGCTAGTTAGTTCTTTATTTTGACAAGTGTCAAAATTAAGATGCAACTATGGTCAGTAATATATATAAAAAAAAAAACAACCACACTCACAAACCAGATAACAATTGTAGGGAAAATAGATAATGGACAGACTCCTCGTGTTATTCAGCGACTTTCTATACTATACTAGAAATCCACTGTGTAATGATACTTGTACGTAGTAGCCAACATTCTATATCTTATAGTTGAACTTTGATAAAATTGTTAAAGAAAGCAATCGGGTATTTAGAATAAATGAAAATAATCGAATAAAGAAATTAGCGAGCGATATTACAGAACTGACAGATACTTGAGAAAGCCACTAAAAATAGAAAGCGAGATGTCTTCTAAAGACAAGTATTATAGAAAGCCACTACAAAATCAGAAAGCGAGATATATAATAAAGACATATACTATATATATAAAATTAAACAAAACGTCAGCAATGTCTTTTAATGTGCAATGTACCTTCTTAATGTATCCGATGATGTTCCCCACTGAGTTTCTGATTACTACGCAATCTGCTTGGTTCCCACCAGACGCTGACGCTGTACCTTCGAAAAAATCAAGCAAAGTCAGTTGTAGTGTTGTAGCATCTAGTACTAGTTTTTGACACATTAGTTTAACCTCTACAACAGTCTGCGAGTTTTATAATATGAGTGTCGTCTTACATGTGAGTATTCGAATGGTCATTTCATTATTTCGTCAGATTAAGTCACTATTATATGCATGCAAATGGAAGACATTTCTAGACTTTTTAAAGTTAATTGCCAGATATTAAAGATGTACTTGCATCCATGGGTGAAATTTTAAAAAATGTTGTATTTGGATTTGAAATTAATAGTCAGACGAGCAATTGTTAAGGAACAAAATGAGCTCAAAAACATTGATAGGATATGGAGCTCCTTTTCAATTTTTTTTTAGAAATTGTAGGGAAAAAGGCTGCCTCGGATTTTTACATTATATTCGCATTTTTATTATTTGAGTTTCAAATGGAAAGAAAAGAAATCTTGAATTTTAAATTTTGGAAATGACTTTTTTTACCTATTGAAGTCTTATATGAAAAGAAAAAAATTGTGGGTGTTATGGGGCCAAATAATTTACCCTGTACCGTAGGGGGAGAAAGCCAAGGAGTCATGAACATCTGACCTTAGCACATCCTTAACGTTTTCAAATTTCGTAAGTTTGTCAGTTATTTCTGTTATACCAGTTGAGTTTTGCTTCGTATTTTTCTCTAAGTTAAAACTAAAAAAGTTTCCGAAGTCTGAATTCCTTGGGTTCTATAATTGTAGATAATTACCTGTTATGGTTGTTAGGTCTTCAATGTTAGCTGTTGTTTTCTTGTTTACCCCGAATCCTGTCCATCCTTCCCAACCAGTTATGATTTTTGAATCACACAGCATGATAGCTTCTTAATTATGGAAAAACTGTAAAATATTGTCCCCTATCAATTTAAAAAAATCTTTGATTAGAATATGATGTTGAAAACGTTAGGAAAATAACATGCATCTAATAATTGATTTATCTAAAATGTACATAATCTAACCTTCCAAAAATATCCAAAATGGAGAATTCTAAATGTTTTTCTCAATAGTGTTTATTTCATTGTTGAAGGCCATATGTTGCATATCATTGCTTACATACATTTCATTTGAATTTTGGTGGACAGTTGTCTCATTGGCAATCATACAACATCTCCTTATTTTTATAGAACACTTTTTTTTAATTTGTGTTGTGTCCTATGTGCTTTTTAAAAGCCATTCATCGCACGGTACAACTCAACCTCAAATATTTTAAAGCCAATAAAAAAATTATGAAAGGTATGATCAAAACGGACATATAACGAATATCAAATAAATCGTCTAAACTTGGTTGATTGAGATGGCCCTTTCATTGTAAATTATTTCCAAATACTAGTTTCAACGAGTTTTAATTTCAGTTGATGCGTCCGAAGCGCCCAGAACCTGTTCGAAACACTACCTAGGAGTCTACCTCCGTATTTGGAAGAAGAACTCAAAAATGAAAGCAATGTATGTTTAAATACGTGTTGTGCTATTTTGCAATAAAAGGGTTGACATTTATATATATAAAAAAATTTCTTCTCCCATTTCCATTGTTATTTTCCTTTCTACATGAAACTTATTCATTCTTAGATCGAAACTTTCTTATTATGATATCTTGATTTAAAATTATAATACCATTCGCTCATTTTTTAAACAGTGTAAATTTCATTGATTTGACGTATTATATCCAATTTTCAGCCATTTCTTTCGAATGAATATAACATTGGAAGGAAATAAGAAGCAAAAATACTCACAAACTTTTCTATTTCACTATTCAGTTTAAATCGATTAGATCTGTATACTTCTAACAAAAAATCCAGCCTCTATGTTTCGACGATGAATCTTCGATAACGTGTTGGCATTGGTGTATCTATGACGTCGCTTTATTGTTATCGGCATCGTAGCATGTTCACGTTTCTTTTTGGTGGTCCAGACATTATCAAAAGTGTAACGGGTCAAGACATTTGGGCATTACTACCAATCCTTACTTTCAAACAAACCTCAACGTAATGCTTCACAAGTTTGACGGGTAGAGAAATTGCCTACATACACAGCTTTTAAAGATACAGTTGACTATTGCTTGCATAAACTTTAACGTGAAAACTTTAACCTGAAACGGGACAGACGGGAGAACGTACAGACGCACGGAGGCACAGACCAGAAAACGTAATGCCCATAAATGGGGCATAAAAAGTTTCTGTGTCGTCCGTCATTGATCAAAAGATATTCTCCTATCTCTACTTTGCTGGACTTGAAAACCCGTCATCGATTTGAATTATACATGTACGCAAAAGAAGAAAATGAGCGGACCCCTTTCTACGGTCTACTGACATAAACACAATAAAAAGCGTTTGCTGTGAATTGTTAATTATCTGTCTTGTTATAAACAATTGAAAACCAAGTATTTCGAAAACATATATGTGTAATCAACGGAGATACTAAAATATACATGTATAGTATGAATAAAATGAGATGAGAGTGTGTATTAAGACCAGGGCCGTAACTACCTATGAGGCAGGGGAGGCAGTTGCCTCCCCTCAATTTTCTACAACAAAAATTTTTTTTTTGAAGTAATAAAATGAAATATTGACAATATGTACACGAAGAACTTGAATTTATATTATAAACAACACAAGTGTACAGTTTTAACAGTGTTATCATGATACGTGATATATCTGTCATTTCCTGGATTTTTTACCGAAAGTGAACCGTTTCAGTATTTTATTTATTTTTCGTGTGGCCGTCCGTCTGTTATTCAGTATTCGTACGAGAACACATATGAAACTTTGCTTTCGACAATTTTGAATAAAACTTAACTGTTCACATTTATTCAGGGGCTCCATTAAGCAGAGGAAGTTCCCTTTGTATTGTGAATCTTTTATGATATTGGAAATTCGTAATTACCGGCTGAATCAGCTGTTGTGTCATTTTTAACGTCTCCCGGCCGATCGTACGACAACATTATGGTCAATGCCTTATTAGTTAAACACTATACCATTCGTTGAAGCAGAGACTTTCTAAACTAAGTATATACTAGTTTAGAAAGTCCCTGGTTGTAGTTATATTCATGTTTGTTCAGCTTTCAACAATATCAAAATTCAAAGTCCTCGACAAAAAAAATATCTTGCTTTCTATATGTTCTTGCTTTAAATGTTTTTTTAACTTACCAGTTTGATTTCTAACAAAAATATCTTTAAATACAGATAATAATTGTTTGTATAAAAAATTGCCTCAAGGATCCAGCAATACTGACCTGACGTTTCTTAAAGTAAGGAAATCGAAGGAAAACGGGTGGTTTTTAGCCATATTGAGAACAAAATCC
Source organism: Mytilus galloprovincialis (assembly GCF_965363235.1). Classification (NCBI taxonomy): domain Eukaryota; kingdom Metazoa; phylum Mollusca; class Bivalvia; order Mytilida; family Mytilidae; genus Mytilus; species Mytilus galloprovincialis. Next base: position 103,402,854 of record NC_134840.1, on the reverse strand, counting down.
GCGGTCACAATGTATTTAATGTTAATAATTATAGGTCAAAGTACGGCCTTGGCTTAGTTACCCCGAACAGCAATCTCAGTTTGTTTTTGCTTCCAGGTTCAGGCAATACTGATGTTTCTTCAGTAAAGTAAGTAAATCGAAGGAAAACGGGTCATTTTTAGCCATTTTACTGCGAGAAAAAAAAAAATCGGCGGGGGCTACGCCCCCAACCCCCTCTCTCTTAGGGGCCTCAATCGGCGGCCCCAAACCCCTGCCTCCCCTGAATTCGAACCCTAGTTACGGCCCTGAAGACATTTTAACCAAACGACAAAAATAACCAGAGCCGTGGTGTAGTGAATAGTGCGTCGGGAAATAAACACTGGTTCCTGGTTCGATTGCTGTTCAGGGACTTAATTTTCGGCTCTCCCTTGACACCAGTTGCGAGTATGGTCTTAAGGAAACAATGATAGTCCGTCGGAAGGGGACGATAAATGGCTGACCCGTGTTAAGAGAGAGCCAAATCTCTTGCACGTAAAAGACACCCTTGTAGATTTGTCGGACAAAATTTTTTTCAAATTTAAAAAACACACATTGTTTAGCGAAAAAACATCTTTTTGTTAAGGTTGATTTTATCATGATTCTACTATTTTTCAATGGAAGATAAATTTATCATTTGTTTCACTTCCCTTTGAAAACAACTTTTTCAGGAACTTTGAAAAAAGTTTACATGTAAGGGGTAGCAATATGCGTTCGACAGTGTATTTAATTCATCAAGAGCGTATAGATATGTCTGTTTTAGTCGGAATCATGTATATAAGAGATTGAAAACTGTGGTATGAGTGCCAATGAGACAACTCATCATCCAAGTAACAATTTGTAAAAGTAAACCATTATAGGTCAAAGTAAGGTCTTCAACACTGAGCCTTGGCTCACACCGAACAGCAAGTTTTAAAGGATCCGAACACTGACTTGTGTAAAACCATTGAAACAGGAAAACCAACGGTCTGATCAATAAAAAACGAGAAACAAGAAACACTTATGAACCACATAAACAAACGACAACCACTGACCATCAGGTTCCTGACTTAAGACAGGTGCAAACAAATGCAGCCGGTTGAAACATTGTTTATATCAATGTTGATAGTGAAATTTCTGATCTTCGGTGATTTGGTCACTGAAATTTGTTTGTTACAAAATCTGAACTAATATGGTACATGGGAGACAAATAACTATGCAATTCAAATATATATATCTTATCTATGTTTATGGAAAACAAAACAAAAATGAAAATTATGGGAATGACCCTCCCGCTTTTTGAAATATACATTTTGTAGTTGTGTTATACTTTAAAGGGGTTCATATTATACTCGTTTTTTCTCCTCTACTGCATGGTGCCGACCTAGCCCCTTCATATTGGCTTTTCTAATCTATACTTAATTTTACAAGCCGAAAACCATATCGGGCGAAAAATACTTTGAAAAGGAGGTCATCAAATATTTAAAAAGAATTATTATTTTCGCTGGTCGACTCTTTTCTTCTTACCTTCTTAGTTAACTTTAAATTTAAAAATTATTTTTACTTATATCCACCGGCATATAAACAATATTGTTCTGAAAAGTGGTGGATAGCAGAAACATAGTTTGTCAGGTTTCATCTTCAAGATAGGAAAGCGACGCATATTCCGAACCCTTTCAATACCGTTTCGCGGCAAACGACCTATCAGAAAAAGTCTATTAAACATATATAGTTGCTTTCGACAATTTATGTTACGAATTCCTTTTAAAGGCTATATAAATACGGTAACTTCTGTGTCACTCTAATGGCGTTTTCGAACATGGTTCTTAAGCCGTATACTTAAATGTGCAACTATCACAGCTTCATATGGGTTTGTTACAACATTGTTTCGTTTTTCTGAACTTGTAGACTTTTGATAACATGAAATGTCAGGCAAAGATGACTCAAAACTGTGTTTTTTTCAGTTTTAATGATAGCTCGCGTCTTTCTGGTTTCTATTAAAAGAATGGATGAAAATAGTAAGATTAACCAAAAACAAGTCTTTTTGTAATGAATCTGAATATATAACCTTTAAGATACAAATATATTTATGTTGGTTAATAAAACAAACTTTACGTACTTTGATATTTACACATATGCGTATGTCGAGCTATTTTGTTTTAAATCAGTACTACTAACCAGTATGTTCTTTTTGGCTGGGCTCGATTCGATGGTGTTACATCATGCAAAGTGTATCAAAATTATTTTTGCAAAGAAATCGCTCAAGTGACTTAGTCGGTGCTAGGGGCAGTCTTAAGTTTGCAGTAAGGTGAGGGTTGGGTTGGGTTTTTTTTAGGCTCCACTGTGATTTTGAGATAAAAACGGCAACAAAAGCGCTGTTCTTTTGCTTTTGTGTATTTGTGTCTATAAATGTACTGATTTTGTGACGTGGATGGATACCCAATGCATATCCTTTGTTTTTCTGTTTTATAAAAAAAGATAACATTAATTTATCAAAATTATCACAAACTAATCTTCAACAGCGAGTTCAGCACTGACTAAATACTTTAACTCTATAGATACACGTATATATAATTTCGCAAGGTCCTTGAAGTATATTATTCAGACTTATTTGTAAATTCCGAGTCAATATGGTTACGTCAAGATCAGATTGTAAGCTGCTTATAACTTATACTCGTGGGGAATCAGTACCATCGCATTATAGATACTAGTGCCTTGTTAAGCTCATATGTATTTTACTATATATGCTATTTAAAATTTTCTAAAACTCATTTTTTTTTTTCAAGACAAGTATGACATTATTACAATTAACCACATATACATGCGAACATTAAATCCTTCAAGGGCTTAAGAGAAATGAAAAATGAGAATCCTTGTGGTTTCGAATTTTATTTTGTATACTAGTCAACAAAAGAAACGTTAATAGGCAATATATTTTCCATATATATATATATATAATGAAATTGGAGGTACTGTACCAAGGTACATAACTGCCCAATTGGTCTAATTTATACATAGTATAATTTTCTTATCAAAACCATGGATTTATACGGAAAAACGCAAAAAAAAAATCTTTTACTCTTTGATATTTCAAAAATCGTGATTTTTATCCAAAAAAAAATCAAAAATTGCTCTTAGAACTTCAAACTTTAAACTTAAATATGGTCTGTTTTCAGTTCTGAATGCCTATGCAGATATTTGAATACCTTATTCTCATCTTCGAAATTAAATGCCGACTTTTGTCATAATTTTCCGCAAAATAAATTTGACCCCTGTGTCCAAAAACTCGGTATTTTTTATCTTTCCAAATTGGTCAGGTTCTTTTTTAATCGTATGCATTTGCTTTGGTAATGAATGTTTTTCATTGGATAATATAATAGTTATTCCTATTTATTATATTTTATGATAAATTGGAGTTCAAACTTGTGTATCGTTTCTTTTTTTGACTAGTATATGAATACATATAGAATAAGATTGCAGGTATGCCTCAACGAGACAGTATCCTAAAAGTCACTCGTGGTTAATTTACAATATCTTACAACAACGTATACGGCAGGAATCCTTTAGCGCCTATAACTGTTTTTCAAGGGTATCATTTGCACCGGTTTTTTTCTTTCAAATGTATTAATTTCCCCAATATTTTGAACACGTACGCTTCGGAACAAATAAGCGCCGTTTTACCCGTGTACATATGTTTATCATACATATATTATATATGATGATCATGCTTTGGACACTCCATCCGTATATGTGAGCTGAAAACCTATCTACCACAAGAGCAGAGGCACTCCACAAAGTACCCGTTCAGAAAATGAAACATTTGCCGTTCATAACTTTGAGCAATATGCAGAAGGGGAACTCAGCCGCTGACATTTTGTGTGTAAAATGAGATACAAAATTCCAGCTCAAATATATGCTGTCCAACTGTACATTATCATAATTTTAAGTTTTAAAGTATTCTATTAAATGAAATCAAATGAATTTAACTCATACCAGTGTAAACTACCAATGCCAATTCCTTATAAGGAGAAGGCAAGTAATTTTTCTATTAATAAATTGGCGCAATCGTATATTTTATTTTTTGCAAATGATATTATGTAATTTTAAAGCAGCAAACGTAGCATTGAGAAAAAATTGTGGAACAAAAGGACGCAAGTTTTGGCGCTAACGGATTTAAATGTGTATGGAGTATGGGGAATCTCTCGCTCCAAGCCTAGAACCCCGTGAATATTTTTGACATACAAAGCAGCAAAATGAGCAGCAAAATTCATTCATCTTCCTGAATCAGAAAACCGTGACCCCAAAAAATTAAAACTAATTTAAGACATGATAATCTTGCGAGGTATATCTATTATGATATTTTCTTTTGTTTTGGGTCTAATATTTTTTTTTTTTTTTTTTTTTTTTTGTTGCATTTTTGGGGGCATTTCTTTTCTACTTTTATAATCTAAATCCTTGTAATAAGAAAATAATCATAGAGTGCGTACAATAAATATAACCTGTCTGTTTCCTTTTTTTTCATTTCCTTTATTTTTTTCTTTATTCGGTGATGGTGGTGGTGGTGGCATTTTTCATTAAACCATTCCTTCTTTGAAATCAATCCTTGGCATAAGAAAAATTTCATAGAAACAGTACAATATAAATTATCAGTCTATTTTCATTTACGTGTTAATCAAACTTTCAATATTATTACATTATTTTATCTAACTAAAATAAATATTGAATATAACTATTAATTTAACTAATAATAATACTGTTGCTTTTATTCATCCGTTATTCACTTCAAATGTTTTCTTTATTTCCGTAGAGATAATCGTGTCCACCTGTTGAATACACAAACATTTCCGTTAATGACCACTGGCTATCACCCGAGTTGACCTTTGGTCAGTCTGTGGTCAGTCTTGATCGATAACATGGTATTTAATAGACGTCTGGACAACGGTTATTTAAGGTCAGCTGTTCACCTGAAATGAACTACAAGCTACAAGGTGTCGACGATAACGAATATGTATTCGGAGGAGAAAAAAACTTGGATTGGGTAAGATTGTGTAATAGCGTTTATTTCCCTTTAAACATAACTTTATTTAATATAACATAATAATGAAGAAAATATTAAAAAGCAACTGTCCACTGAATCAATATCTATAAATAATTTATGATATGTTTTTCTTTGTTAGATCTGTTATCACTTTGATCAACAGATACACAACCATTGGACAAAACTGTCATTAAAAACTTATCATATCGGACATTGACCAGAAAGTAAGTGACCGTTACAATCAAAAACAGACAACTTCAAGGTGTTTTATTTATTTATAGTATATATGTGTGTCAATTCAATCAGTTAGCAAGTGCCAGCAGTTTCTGTAAATGCAAACGGAATGCAGAAATTATTGGTGAATACACATGCGGAAATGATGGTCACACTTGCAGATGTAAAATCACGTAATATTGCGCAAACCTCTTACCCCTTTTGATGTAATAGACTGTGCCGGTCGGCGGGGTCATTTGCTTGTAACATTACGGGCCACCACGCATCAGTTGACCGCACGATTACAAGGCGTTTTGACGACAAAATTTTACTTTTCAAAAACCCAATATGTTATTTTATATTGATTAATGACTGAAATCATACATATATATGTGTTTGGTCAGGAGTCACTGACTTTACCGGGATGAGAACGGCCGCAGCAACTCAACTGGACTAAATGATTGGCGATGAAAGTGACATGTGCTTGATGTTGATTTCTATAAACTGAAACTAGAACAATACACAAAATACATTATATTATCGTAGATCTATTTAAGTTCACGTAAGAAATAGGATATTTACGTCCACTACAAAAGGTCTCCACGATAAACAGTTGCTTTCATTCGTCGAGAGGGTATTTCCTGATCGTGGTCAGTGTTCATTACGTTGTAGCGGTCAGTGGCATAAGTGACCTGAAGTGACCCCAAAGGACTTGTCTTGATGATGTAAACTTTGGAATGGAAGATAAGTAAGAAGACAGGTGAAGAAGACACATTACATGAAAATCCGCCATCTTTGTTGATATTCTTTGTCCAGATGTAGAAAAGGCAGTGGAGAGTTGGTTTTAATGAGCATAACAACATGTCCAGGAGAAAACAGGGGCGGCCACAACAAAGACGGACCCTAGATTCTCGTAAGTTGTCAAATTTTTATATTGTCTTTCTTTTAAATTCTATTTTTTATTTAGATATAAATTGGTCACCGTGGACCATGTCAAATATGTGTGTTGACCAACGGGGACAAGGTTACGTATTAGTTGTGTATTCAGTTATGTTGTAATACACATGTGACGCGACAATACACATTATTTTCTTTTCAATTTCGACATCTCTTTTCATCAACTATTAAACAAAAAGACTGATTGGTTTTTATATCTACATTATAAATTTCAAGCACCTGTTTGAAGTATAGAAGGTTTTATTTTGGTGACAGTATTTGTGTCATCTTTCTACATTCGGTTCTTTATAACCCAGTATTTTTGGATTAACAAACTTCATTGATTTTTAATACATGAATGGAAATAGTAAAAATAGAAATTAATTAATATTGGAAGAATATATAGTGAGTATTGTATTGTCATCAGAGGTGTACTTTTAGTTAGCTTTTACTTTAAATCTTTTTAAAATTTTTATGATAAATGTTTCTCCCTCTCTCTCTCTCATTTTAATTGTTTTCCTTATTTTTTTATTTGAATGAACTTTATCAATTTTATCAAATAGATGATTTTATTTAAAAGAAAAATAAGAATACTTATTTCCATTTCCTACTATATAATTCAGAAAATAGTTTTTGGAACTTTTTATCTGGAAGAAATTTAGCAGTATGCGCACATGTATGTTAATTTAGAGGTTAAGATAAACTGTTTCATTTTAATAATCTTCCCCAATTTTCAATGTATATTATATTTTCCCATGGTGTTCTAGTGTTATATGCATTAAATGTTTGCATACATTAGTGAAGTTTTATTGTATATGGTCACTGGATTGTGTAATATATGAGAGTGGGCAGCAAAAAAAAAGATATGAGTCATATTGTCCATAAATATAGGTGTTATAGAACTGGTGTATATTTGAAAGTCAGGGCATGTTTATTGTGTAATTTTAGATAAGACATTTTGACCTTGTCTGAGGCTTAAATGTCTAGCAACATTTGCTACCCTGTTCTCAAAGGCCTCTAACTAACCATCGATCATATTTTATTATTTTCACATTAGATAAATTACTTTTTACAGCCTTTTAAAATTTGATTTTTTAACAATAATAGGTGTTTAAATTGCATTTTGAATGCACAATGTGCAATAGACTGTTGAATAATGTATTTTTTCATAACATTTAACACCCAGTTTTAAAAAATCAATGTTGGACAAACACTTAATGCATTATTTTTATCACAATTGAATTTTGATGCTTTTCAATTTTATTTTTTTTTACAAAGTATAAAATTTGATTTGTCTCTCCCTGAGTGGACCTCTACACCAGTGTACAGTTGCATTGTGCATTGATTGGTCACTGTTAGATAACATGTCAGTGGCGTAACTAGGTTTTTAACCCAGGCTAAAAAATTTAACAAACTTTGATAGGGAAGTTCGCTATTATGTAATTTGGAAGATTTATCAAGGGATTTGTTGTAATTTTACTTCTGGATCTTAAATCAGATTGTAGCAAGATATTTAATAAAGAAAAGGAAAATTATAAATCTACTAAAAACAAGTATTATTTTAAGTGCACCCAATTTCCTTTTAAGAAAATGCAACTGAACAATTATCTTATAAACTAAATGCTAGAAATTTTAAACATAATATGTATATCTTGAAAAGAAATTTGATGAAAAATTAATTGAGTTAGACATCAGCATCAGTTACTTTCTAAAGTCACATCCAGTTCCCTGTTTTGTCCCTGCAGATTTTATTGAAGTTCACGCTGTGTGTATTCTGTAGATTAGATATGTGGACATTTTTTGGCTATTACACTAGGAATTGGCATGGGTAATAGATATTATGTTCCTCAAGTGATGTAAATGCTATTTTTAATATGTCTGACTGCATAACATATTTACAACAGATGAACACCTCTAAAAGCCATTGGTTTCTGCCCTCATTACACATTCCGGTAATAAGCCAGAAATTATCTCCCCTGCTACCACTCTTGAAACCTTGACAACTGATAGAGAGCTGAGAGGGGGAAAGAAGTACACAATTTCCATTATGAAACAACAAATGAATAACCCATTTATTTTTCAATTATTTTAACAAAGTAGACCTATCTCAGGGCATAAAACAATGATAATTATGAAACAACAAATGAATAACCGATTAATTTTTCTATTTTCAAATTATTTTAACAAAGAATTCCCATCTATGGCATAAAAAAAGATAATTCATAATATAATTTTAATTGTTTGTTGTTTAACGAACATTGTTTAATTGATTTGTTGCTAGTTGCTTCAAATCCAATGAAAAGAAAACTGTTTTCTGAATTAAAGATAGCATTTAACATTTCCTAATATATGGAATTGGCAAATGTCTTCTGACAAGGTAAATATCACAATCTTCAGGTTTAAATCACAAGCCCTATAGCCCAATTCAGCAATAAAATGTTGTTCAGCCAGTAAAATTTTCTTGAAAAAAAGTTTTCAAAGAAATTTTATGATATCCTTGATTTTTTGGGCTTGCAAGTTGAAAACCTTTTTCATGAAGACTGATAAATGTATCAATTGTCCAGCATGCAAATTTATGCATATTTAAAAAAAGATCTTGTAAATATGAACATTTATATGAGTTACAATTTACATGTAGTCCAAACTGATGAAAAAGGGGTTCTAAGCTTTAGAAACGGATTGACTACTAATTTTCTTCTTACAAAAACTTTTAAACAAAGGATTTTTGCTCTTTACAAACATGCTAAGAAAATTTACTTTTTTTTGGTCACAGATTGTATAAAGATGTTATCGTTTTACATTATATATTTTTTTTAATTTTATGTCAGTAAATTTAAATAAATTATAATCAATAATATATTAACCTCAATTGTGTCTTGAAGTTTATTAATGTATGAATCATGTTTTTATGTTTTAATATGTTTTATTTCCAATCATTATGGTTTTAAAAAGTTAAAAATATGGTTTTGGCTTCAATTTTTTTTTATGGTATTTTGGATGTGATAGGTGATCTAATATAAAGTTGACCATGTAAAGCTTGATATATATTACAAAAAATCAAAGTATGTCAATTTTTGTCATTTTGGATATTTTCGTCTTCATGTTTGTATACCCCTTCATGTGCACTAAGATAGTTACTTCCCTGCTGTGCCCTCCACTCTTAAGTCTTTACCAAATGTTTTGAGAAAGGGGAGCAACTCCTTTTAGCACTTAAGATGGTGCATCTATGAAGAACAGATACCAGAAATCTACAGACAAGAAGAAAGAATAAAAAACATGCAGTAAGAAGATATGACTTAACATGTATATGTCAACAGAATTTATTGATGCTATCTATAATTCTATATTTTTTTTATTTGTACTTTTTATGATACATCTTTTTTTTATTATGAATATTTATAAGTTATAGTTTTTTTGAAAGTATGAGTAAACTTAAAGTGGTAAGAACATTTTTTTTTCAGTAAGAGTTCAATCTACAGTGTGTCTCTTAAGAATTCCCATGCTTTCACTGAATTTGGAATGGTTGGAAAAATTATAAACGGGCCAGTGAAATTGGCCATTGGCGCCAATAAATAATCGAACAGGATGCCAGAAATTCACTGTCTGCACCATAAACAAATCAAAATTAATGTTTATTGTTTGAAAATATTGATATTGCATCATAATTATTGGACAAATCAATTATCACATAAAATATTAAAAATCTAATTAAATATTCATATTTTTTCTGATGCTGAAATGAAATCAAAATAAACGGAGAATGAGACAGCAATCCCAGGGTAAAGGATAAGCAGGAGCCCTGCAGCCAATACTAGTGAAATTTGGGTAGGGGTGCTCTTTCATAAAACTTTTATGGAAATACCCACATTGCTGATCTTAATTTTCATATTATGGAAGGTTCAGCCATTAGTTAGGAAATGTTATTCTTATTCCCTGAATCCCAGAAACTCTGCAGGAAACAAAAAGCAGTCACATGTTCTGGAACCATACTAAGATTTAAAGATATTTTCTCCAAAATATATTGGACAAACTTCTTTTAATATTGGATTGGATTGAAAAAAGATCAATTATTTGTATTTCCTATAGGAATATTTCACCTGTATTGATTCCACATGAAATATAAAATGGCCCCTTTAATGAAAGGCTACAGGCATTTTATTCTTTTCAAAAGTTCACCATTATCTGCAAGGCAAATAAATATTAAACACAACTTGACAAAGAAAATAGTTTTTACCCTTTTTAAAAAGAAAGTAGCAAGCTCCTGAAAAATAGAATTAAAAGCTAAAATATTTGTGGTATACTAATCCAATGTTTGCTTGTTGATGGTTTTTGTTATGTTCAATTCTGTAAAGACTTCTTAGACTAGGGCTTTTTGTCTTGGATTGGGGACATTTTTGGTTTGTTAAAAAACAAAGACAATTTCCATCTTGCCCAAGACAAGAAACCAATGAGGTCTCCAGGGTTCAAGGCTAAATGACTCAAACTTTTGCAAAGAAATGATTGGTTAGAATAGAATATGCACATAATTATCTCTGGAAGATATAGGGGTATGGGTAATTTGTATTTTTCGGGTTGTTAGTTTTCTGTCTCATTGATGTTGACTCAATGTCTTTTTGTTTTAATAACCTGTGTATTAAACCTGATCATATTGGTTTCTTTAAAATTGATTAATGACAAATAAAAAATGATGAAGATCAGGGGCAATAAAAGTAGGCTAACAAAATATTAGTTTCTTCAGTACAATATGTTGGCCTATATTTGGTGAACCCCTCAAGCAGCTGTATGACATATAAATAGTGGGATAGTGCTGTTAGATGTAGACATTTTTCTATGTCAGATATAAATATTGTTAGAAATTATCTGGATATACTTTAAAATTATTCCACATGTTGTCTGCCATAGTTCATTTCTTTGAGTTGTCTCCCATTGTTCGTTTTCTAGAGTTTTCTCCCTTTCTTGAAGTATTCTTCATATATTCAGTAAGTCTTTTTTTCATGTTATTTTTCAAGCCAATGAAAAACCAAATATCTTATCATGCAAGTTATGAAAATAATGAAAACAGACATGATTAAATATTCACCATCAATATGAAATTAATTCTGACTTAAGGACAAAATTATTAATATGTGACATTGACAAGGTCTTTGATAACACAGTTTAATTTTTACATGTCCCCGTTTTTGTCCAGCCATCCTTGTTGAGTAGCTGTCTCGTGGGTGCATACAACTAAATCTATTTTTATATTGTTATTGATTTCGTTTAAAACCAAATATGCATTACATTATGTCAAATTGATGAAATGGTCCAGAAGACCGCAGTTATATGATTAAAAAGTTAACATAATAAACGTCACTTTTGTCGTAAGATATTGTTTTTTAGGTGATATTATGTCACAACAAGTCCTTGGAATGTGCACATATCTTTTATAAGTTTTAACATTTTAAATATTTAAATGTCTTGAATTAAACATGGAAAGGTTACAGTCCCCTTGTGTAAATTTGAAAGTAAATAGAAGAAACAGGACGTCAGAAGAAGGCTTGACAATATGTAAGTGACCCTGTATTGTTTGGACTACAACACAAGATCTTTATCAAAAAACCCGGTTATTGAATTATGCATATTGGTTGTACCGTAATTCAAAAGCTTGAAATTGTCCGGTCTGGCGAATTTAAATGCGATCAAATATTAAGATATGTTTGGACGTATTGTCCCCATACCAAAAGTGTCAGTTTGTATTGAATTATTGCCAAGTTTTAGTCCACACAAAGACTGAATGCACACCCATTATGCAGTAAGTAAACTTCACCTACCGATGGACAGTTTTATATAATGCATTCAAGTGCATAATAAATTGAAATAGTACAAGAAAATCGATAGAGATGACTTTTTCAGATCTTTCACACGGAACGCTTATCAACCATTTTCTCAAGGAACTTGTTTTAACAATTGTTTTTAAGTTGACCTTGTTAACAAATTTTAAAAAAATGAAGGTCTTTTTCTATTTTTAACACTAGACTCCCCTTCGAAAGGCTAACATATTAACACATATATTAAGTTCTTGTAAAGTTTAAACTTTTATTTGTCACATTGTAAATAATTTTTTTTCAACATTAACACCTTTTATAACAGATTTATTAGACCGTTGGTTTTCCCGTTTGAATGGTTTTACACTAGTAAGGGGCCCTTTATAGCTTGTTGTTCGGTGTGAGCCAAGGCTCCGTGTTGAAGGCCGTACATTGACCTATAATGGTTTACTTTTTTTTAAATTTTTATTTGGATGCTGAGAGTTGTCTCATTGGCACTCACACCACATCTTCCAATTATCTAATTATTAAATTAGACAAACATGTTTTTCACAGTTTTACTAAGATTTTGATCAATGCAATTATAAGTGGGGTGCACTTACATGAGCAATCAAATGTGACAAAAAAAATCAAGTAAATGTTTCAAAGTCTATTTAACTTTTTTAAGAATTTCAGTAAGTAACTATTTATCATTTTTTAATTTATTTTAGTATGTCATTTACTTATGATTTTGTCATTTCTTTGTCGATTCTTCTATTTAACTTCTTAGCTCTGACTTTTTCTAGAAATTTCAAATAAATGATAATAATTGTTAATAAAGTGTTAATTCACCTTATAGATTCATTAACAACCAGACATTTATTTTAATTTTGTTGGCCATAAATGGTCAAACACTTTATAAATAAATTTAAAATTCTCAGAACTAGGTTTTTAAATTTCTGAGTACAGTCAAAGCTTAATGTTGTCAACATAACTAAAGTTTTATTCCTAATGTATGAGTCCATGGATTTTCTTCTTCAAATAAAATATCCTAATGTAGGGATCATATTTATTGTATTAACTATGTAGTGATTCCGATTTCATTGGATAGTTTATCTTATTGTGATGCCACACACAGAGAAGAATTCAAATAAAGTTATAATTAGTTATTCATTTATTCATTCATTTTAAAACCATTATTTTTGTTGAAAAAAATGAAGCTATTGTGCTTTTATTTAATCAAGTAAATACTATTTTGTGTGAATTCAATTTCTAAATCAAGGAAGATAACTCTGTTCTTTTAAATTTAAACAATGCTTTTGTTGGGCTATCAGTTAAATAGATGCACTCATTTTAACTTGTGCCCTTTATCACATAGTTAAAGAAATACAGCGAAAAAGAGAGTTTTACAACTACACTGACCAACAAGTTAAAAAATCTCATGGGCTTATTAGTCTGACCCAAGAAAATGGATACAAATGTAATCTACTTAAGTTTTAACAGAATACCATTACCTCGTTCAATGTGGTTACATTTGATATATTGTCTCATCTTCTATATGATAATTTGTTTGTTAAATCTTATTTGATTCTGTAATGATTTTATCAAATTTTACTTAATTAATTGGAGTAAAAGTAAGAAACATATATATGACTACAGAGTTTACAGATTTCTAAACAATTCTCTCACAAACTTTAAATCAAGATTTAAAATTTAAAAATAATTTAAAATGGTTGGTCAGTAAAGTTAACCCATCAATAATTATGCAAAAATTGGGGAATATTGAATAAAAAAATGTTTTTGAATTTCAAGGGCTTCATTATTTATATGCATATGTACTGCCTGCAATTAAATGTACAAATGTATGTGACTTATATAGAATGAACATAATATCTGTCTAACTTTTAATATAATATTTCAATTTATTAAAAAAAATGTTTTCAGTTACAAATCATGATGTATTGTTTTATGTGTACATGTCTTGCTGCCCATCAAGTGCCCTTAATTTGAATAATAGATATTCTTATTCTTGTGTACTGTATCATTTCGTTTTTCTTGCTTTTCCATTTGTTTTTGAAAGTCTGGTAATTTTTTTATGTCATCAAATTTGTGTAAATGCACAGGTTCCTCACACTTTTATAGTTTTGTTATTGAAGGTCCTTTTATAAAGTTAAATATCTTAAGTTCTGGAACTTATATGTTTTCCAATCTTGAGACATGGCTGATTTGTCATAAATGTACTTCTATCTCAACAAAGCCATTTTCCATTTTGGGTTTGGAAGAAGGTCAAAAGCCTTTTAAAAGTTGATATCCAAAAATAAATTTAAATGTTTGAATTTTGAAACTTTAACTCCTTCCAACTTGATGTGAAAAATTGGTGAGAGAAATAAAGCCTTTATTTAGACAATTGTCATTCAAGTTCTATATATTTGATTTAAATTCAGTAAAATAATGCTTTATATGGAGTTTGAATAATATTACATGGCTATTGGCATCTCAGGGTGATAAACTTTTTATACAGGTGTTTCGCCAAATAAAAGGATACTTAACAAAATGGACCTTTTAAAGAATAAATTACATAGTCTTTTCATATGAAAATTACAGAATACCGAGGATTAAATTTGTTGGACCATAATATGAAATCTTGAACATTTCTCCTCTCCGGGTACGTGTGATTAAAATGAAAGGTTCACTTGAAGATGGCCTGTTGTAAGTACTGTACTAAAGGAAGCAAACAAAAAACATTTTGGCATTGGAAATTTTTTGACCATTGAAGACTATAATTTATTTATTTATTTATTCATTCCTAGGGACCAAATTGTTTTTGTACTTTTAGGTAATGACAGGTTTTTTGTTTGAAATGGAGGTTAGCCTCCAATTTGGATGGAGTGCCTGTTAGGACTTGTTGAATTTCTGGGGGAAATGGACTTTATTAGCTAGGAAACTTATAATTGTTTGGTCATACAAATTCAGTTAAGATCGTTGAGATAATATTGAAAGTTGAGTTTAGTGACAAGAAATTCCTGCAAGTTTAGAAATATTTTCTTTATTTAATAGGAGCAGTAATTGATGAAAAAGAGATAAAAAAATCTAAATGATGAAATATTCAAGGTCTAAAATAATAACTAGTGTACAAAAAAAATTTAAGGTTGCAACCAAAATGTTGTGTATTTTCTTTCCAAATTAGGATTATGCAGTTTCTTATTTCCTAGCTCCCATAAATATGAACCAGAGAAAAAAATACTATTGCATTATGGGAATGATGCTGTGTTAGAGATGCTCTGATTGGTTGATGCACCTCTGCCTGACATAATTTACATTGAGGGATTTCCAATATTTGAATTTGTCCAAGGTTTTTAGGTGTTTTTTTCAGGTTTTACTTATGATGTAATTGTCTAGCAAGGCAAAAGGGGCTGCTTAAATACTTTAAAATAATTTTTAAAAACACAGAAAATGATTCCACATCCATATGCCTGAAAATGATCAGATTTCATTGTATTTTGTTTTAAAATATCCTTCTGTATAGCTTCTTTCTTGAAGGAGTCTGTCTGACACAATTTTTTGTCATATTTTATAAGGAACTTCATATCAAATTTTTTTGAAATTCAACACAAACATTTTAAAAGTTTTTACGAAGTTTCACAACTATATGTATCACTCATCAACTTCATGTTTACCAATACTTAACAGGGGTATGAATTTATTGAGCCATAGCTCACAGTTCAACTTGTTTAATCTTGGCTTAGAAATTCAAATTTCACCGTAAACAAGAGTATAAGCTTGAGTTCGTCTGTTCTTCCCTGTATGGGGGTTACACAAGAGTATAAGCTTGAGTTCGTCTGTTCTTCCCTGTATGGGAGTTACTTGTATTATTAAATTTGATCTTGTTGCTACTTGTTAATATTATGTAATATCATCATACAATTTTTCTGTTAGATTTTTGATTTTTTTACTAAAATTAGACATTAAATCTGTTTATAAAGTAGTATAGACTACAGGTAAAACATACATTCTACCAAAAGTGGTTCAGTAATTCATTTGGATAATAAACAGACCCTGCCCATGGACTGTGAATAGATCAAAATATTGAATATATAAAAGCAAAAACTAAATTCCCCTCTTTGAACTTTATGTCTAATGTCACTATCCTATTAGACATGATTGAAAAGTATTTTTCAATAAAAATCTACGACCAAATACCCGGAACATTTTCCACCTGATCGGTTAGTTTTTCTGCTCTGATTCTCGCTTAATGAGTTTATTACATGTTTTTCCTGTTCTCACTCTCAGTTGACATGGGATCATGATTTTAACACCAATATGTGCATTTTGCAGATTTTTAGTGTGACACAATATTAAAAGGCTGTAGGCAGATTTACCAATCCATGAATACATCTGACACAGATGAACGATTCAGTATAACATGTGACAATAATGTCCACAACCTGTTGTAACATATTCACGCTAATCGTTATTAATAAATTTCATATAATTTTTACACCAAAACTGTTTATTTGAATGACTTTCTTACCAAACAGTTGTAGTATTATATTGATGTTGAATTTTGAAAATGTTCGTGGCCTGGTAATCAACAGTTTGTCATTAATTATCATTTTGGTGGTGTCAATTTCTCATCATTCCCATGATCCTTTGTTTTTGACTGATTTACAAGTATGTTCTGCCTCTCCCTCAGATGCAAAAAAAAAATGAGCATCTATTCTTCTTGTGTTATTTTTTGTGTTTTTTCCTGAAATTTGTTGAATACTTGCCTAGACATATTGCCACGTGTTCCTTTATCTTGTGGTTGCCATGTGCCTAAGAAGTTACCTCTTTTTCTCCTTTAATTTATAGAATGTTACCTTCTTTCTAAGTTTGTAGTCAATACTTTTAGCTACAAGGTTTCCGTTGACCTACATTTTGACTATCTTTTGATGTCTTTTGTTTATTTATGTTGTTGCTTTCACATGGATGCCCATCATACATGTGGTTAAGTTTATATATGATATATTCCACAGAAATCAGGCCTTACAAAATTGCCCTATTTTGTTAAAGAAAGACATGTGAAGCAGGATATGCCATTCCTTTCAAAGGACCTGATGTTACTCATAGTTTTTAAAGGCTTTGCTCATTGTAGAAGGCCATACGGTGACCTATAGTTGTTAATGTCTGTGTCATTTTGGTCTTTTGTTGATAGTTGTCTCATTGGCAATCATACCACATCTTCCTTTTTTATAAGGAGTTCATATTACCCCAAAGCTAAATTTTTTAGCAATTTGTATGTCTATTTTGATTTTCCTATTCATACTTATCTTGCTCGTTCTAAGATTTCCCCATCCCCTTTAATGCATTGGCTGCAGTTATATTGATACAGTCATCTTCACTGTTACCTGTAGCCTTTTTTTTATCTTGATGCTCTCAAACATTTGACTTTCTTGACATTGGTTGTGAGTCCCAAGATGAAAGTTCTGTAACTGGTGTTAAACACCAATCAAATCAATCACTACTAAAATCGCTAATGGTTATTTTTTCAAGAGAAAATATATGGTTTTGGGATATTTAAAGAATATGTATATTTAGAAAATAAACCACTCATGCATCTACTTTTTTTTGTTGGTCAATTTTGAATGACCTGTTAAGTACTTTACATCCCTTTAAACTCACTCCATTCAATATTAAGTTTCATAAAATGCTTACAAGACATAAACAGATTAGATTTCTATGTATATATACATTGCTTACTATTTTATTACAAACCTTAATCACTAAAATATGCAAAAATATTGACATTATGGAGCCATTGGTCAATGACACGTAATATAGGTCACTAACCTACCTGTTGGCTAAATATATTTTTATTTGACTATCTCCTAGCTAATCATGTACCTACATGTTTTAACTTTTCCTAGTTTATTGACTTACTAAATATAGTAGTATTCCAATGTTAGGCCATTCAAAATTGATTATTCGTTTAGTATTTGATTAAGAAGAAGACATCTTTGCATTATCTTTTGAAAAGAAGTTTAAATTACATTTGTTTAATATTTTTATAGATTCCTATATATAGTGAAGTTCTATTTAAGATATTAAACTAATGAATATCAATTTTCTTAGAAAATATAAATCTGGCATCAGGTTTTGCCATTAGACCTTGTAATAGTTGAGGGGAGGATTCATTATTATCCATTGGGTACCTATTTTCATTAATTCTATGAGTATAGGTATTTAACCACAAAAATTAAATGCTAACAAATTCTTTTTAAATTTTTCTACAGACTTGTATGGAGACTTTGACAAAACCATTGAAACAAATACCTTTACAAATAAACAGTTTCCTTAATCTTCTAAAAATAAATAAATCCACATTATACGCCAGGCACAAAATAATTACTTGTTAGCACCTATTTTTTGGTAAATTTAAAGAAAAAATGATAATTTGGTATTGATTATGCCAATGGTAGATGTTTGGATGTTTCTAGTAAATTTAATCACTAGTATGGGAACATTTGTTGTTATAAAATACAGTTGGATGAACAAACAGACAAACGGTCAAAACAAACGACCGCTAATTAAATAATAGCATCCCTACTTCACTTTCACTTAAAGGGAAGATAACAATAAGTCATCCGCTGCTTGTCGTGTACAATGTCTGTAGGTATTAAACTCCCACCTGACTTTCTGTGTGATCTTAAAAGTTGATTTTATCAGCCCAGCGTTTGTGTCATAGGCTAGCTGTGTATTAATGCCTGATGACTGACTATTCCTATGGTTTATAGTCCTTTAAAGTCACTGTCCAGAAAAGACTTAAAAGATAATAGGTAATAATTGAGGTGTGATCAGTCACTTAAAAATATTGTCTAAAGGTCACTGTATAATCTTGGCAAAACAGAAAGAAGTTGACTTATCAAAAAATACCAGAATGTTTCGGCTGCTTGTCATGTACCATGTCTGTAGGTATTAAACTCCCACCTGACTTTCTGTGTGATCTTAAAGGTTGATTTTATCAGAGAGTTCATTATCCCAGCGTTTGTGTCATAGGCTAGCTGTAAATGAAACCCGGATGACTGACTATTCCTATGGTTTATAGTCCTTTAAAGTCACTGTCCAGAAAAGACTTAAGATAATAGGTGATAATTCAGGAGTGTGATCAGACGCTAAAAAAATAATTGTCTAAAGGTCACTGTATAATCTTGGCAAAATCGAAAGAAGTTGATTTATGAAAAAATAACAGAATTTTTCCACTGCTTTTCATGTACCATGTCTGTAGGTATTAAAATCCCATCTGATTTTCTGTGTGATCTTAAAGGTTGATTTTGTCAAGAGAGTTCTTTATCCCCACATTTGTGTCATAGGTTAGCTGTTTATGAAAGCCGGATGACTGACTTTTCCTACGGTTAAGTCCTGTAAAAGTCACTGTCCAGAAAAGAGTAATACTTTATTTAATCGTCTAAAGGTCGCTTTATAATCTTGGCAAAATCAAAGGAAGTAAACTTATGAAAAATATCAGAATTTCTTATTGATATCATATTGGAGACTGAAGAGAGTTTGGTGAATTGTGACATACACACCAACATTCAAACATTAACCTTATTTTGACGTTATTAAATCGTAATATATCATGCTGTGTATATATTTTTTCTGAATGTCACACTTACTAAGTAAAGGTTGTCCAGGACAATTTATATAGAATCATGTCTTAAAATAAAATTTGATAAGGGCATGGTTTAAATGTGGAGGTTAGTGGTCATTGAAATGTAGTGTTAAGTGGTCATTGAAATAGAAAAGTACATGGTCATTGAGATATAAAAGTAAACTATCATTGTAATGGAAGTAAATTGTCCAAAGTGATTTGTTCTTTTGAAAACAGTTTGAAATTGGCTTTCAAGAAAATTGTTTGATAAGTTTTTGGATTGAGGATAATTACCTTTCAATCGTATTTGTGAGAAAAGGAGTTTATAATTTTTGGATTTTTCCAAGCTATCTTTGTGAATGACCTTTGTTTTCAAACATTATAAAATGAAATTGTATGAAAACTAGGGTTGATAAATTGATAATTCACAGATATTTATGTTTTCTTGTTTATATTCCTGACACTGCTGTCAGTTTCCAGGATCTCATTTCAAGAGAGTTGGCCAATGTTCCCAGACAGTGGCGGATCTAGAAATTTTCGTAAGGGGGGGCCTGCTCCCGTCACACTTCAGTGATTCTCTAAATTATCAACCAAATTTTTTTCTCAAAAGGGGGCCTAGCCCCCCCTAAATCTGCCTCTGCCAGGTACTAAATGGGAGGAGCTATCTTGGTTTTTGTTTTTTATTTTTGAATAGAGGTGTAAATACTTTATAGAGGGAGCCATTTCTGCTTACACTCTAGTACTTTATGTTAATTTGAATTACACAATATCTGTTGGCTAAAACCATGGGCAATGTGGAAAAAGAGTTAAACCACAGAATTAATACTTTTCTATAGCTAGTAGCAGATTAATAGATTATGCTTTGCAGATTAACCAGTAAATCCATCCTCTGTCTAGTTTTTTGGAACAGTTTACTGAAGATAGGTGTACACATTTTCAATACCACTATATCTAAAAATTGTTGAATTCTAAGCTAACTAACTATACATTAGTTTTTTTTTATATTCCAAACAAGATGAGGAGCATCCCACTGAATTAGTGGAAAAAAAACAAAGAAAAGGAAAAATCTCAGAAATTCATTAAATCATGGAAAATATATAGTTGCAAAACACTGTTTTCCAAGCAAAGCTAGAATATTTGCCATAACCTAATGCTCTCCCTTACTTGTTGGATTTCTCTTAGTTTGTTCTATGGTTTTAATGTGTTTTTATACGACCGCAAAAATTTTAATTTTTCTTCGTATATTGCTATCACGTTGGCGTCGTCTTGCGTCGTTGTTGTCCGAATACTTTTAGTTTTCGCACTCTAACTTTAGTAAAAATAAATAGAAATCTATGAAATTTTAACACAAGGTTTATGACCACAAAAGGAAGGTTGGGATTGATTTTGGGAGTTTTGGTCCCAACATTTTAGGAATTAGGGGCCAAAAAGGGCCCAAATAAGCATTTTCTTGGTTTTCGCACTATAACTTTAGTTTAAGTAAATTGAAATCTATGAGATTTTGACACAAGGTTTATGACCACAAAAGGAAGGTTGGGATTGATTTTGGGAGTTTTGGTTCCAACAGTTTAGGAATAAGGGGCCAAGAAAGGGCCCAAATAAGCATTATTCTTGGTTTTCGTACAATAACTTTAGTATAAGTAAATAGAAATCAATGAAATTTAAACACAAGGTATATGAACACAAAAGGAAGGTTGGGATTGATTTTGGGAGTTTTGGTCCCAACAGTTTAGGAATTAGGGGCCAAAAAGGGGCCCAAATAAGCATTATTCTTGGTTTTCGCACCATAACTTTAGTATTAGTAAATAGAAATCTATGAAATTTAAACACAAGGTTTATGACCATAAAAGGAAGGTTGGGTTTGATTTTGGGAGGTTTGGTCCCAACAGTTTAGGAATAAGGGGCCCAAAGGGTCCAAAATTGAACTTTGTTTGATTTCATCAAAAATTGAATAATTGGGGTTCTTTGATATGCTGAATCTAACTGTGTATGTAGATTCTTAATTTTTGGTCCCATTTTCAAATTGGTCTACATTAAGGTCCAAAGGGTCCAAAATTAAACTTAGTTTGATTTTAACAAAATTGAATCCTTGGGGTTCTTTGATATGCTGAATCTAAACATATACTTAGATTTTTTATTATTGGCCAAGTTTTCAAGTTGGTCCATATCGGGGTCAAAAACTTTGTTTGATTTCATCAAAAATTGAATAATTGGGGTTCTTTGATATGCCAAATCTAACTGTGTATGCAGATTCTTAATTTTTGGTCCCGTTTTCAAATTGGTCTACATTAAAGTCCAAAGGGTCCAAAATTAAACTAAGTTTGATTTTAACAAAAATTGAATTCTTGGGTTTTTTTGATATATGCTGAATCTAAACATATACTTAGATTTTTAATTATGGGCCCAGTTTTCAAGTTGGTTCAAATCAGGATCCAAAATTATTATATTAAGTATTGTGCAATAGCAAGAAATTTTCAATTGCACAGTATTTAGCAATAGCAAGAAATCTTCAATTGAACAGTATTGTGCAATAGCAAGCAATTATCAATTGCACAGTATTGCGCAATAGCAAGAAATCTTCAAGGGGGGGGGGGGGGGGGGGGGGGGTTAAATTTTTCTCATTTCAGATTTCATAAATAAAAATTAAAATTTTCTTCAAACATTTTTTTGAGAGGATTAATATTCAACAGCATAGTGAATTGCTCAAAGGCAAAAAAAAATATTTTAAGTTCATTAGACCACATTCATTCTGTGTCAGAAACCTATGCTGTGTCAACTATTTAATCACAATCCCAATTTAGAGCTGAATCTAGCTTAAATGTTGTGTCCATACTTGCCCCAACTGTTCAGGGTTCAACCTCTGCGGTTGTATATAGCTGCGCCCTGCGGAGCATCTGGTTTCTTTTTATCTGAACCCAGGGATCAAGGGTCTAACAGAATTAATTTGAAATTCTTTGCAGCTAGAAAATTTGATTTCTATCATTTCCATAGAATTTGTCACAATTGCTGCAGTTTCAATCTGTTTGTCAAAAAGACATTATTGAAATTTCACAAAATTAGAGTTTTACTTTTGTCTCTTCATTGAATTCTAAATTTAATTTAAAAGACAAAATGTTTGATTTTCAGTGTAAAAATATCTGGTAAATTTGAATGAGATTTAAAGGAATAAAAACACATCTGAGACCAGGATTTTTGGATTATATAATACTATGGATTTTAAAACAAGATGAGGATTTTTCTTTTAATACGTTGCAATGATAACATTTGTTTTGTAGGATTTGGCTCACAAGGGACATTACTCTGATACCAAAGCACTTCACCATTGTCAAATAATTCAGCTTTAACTATCAATGAGATTGTAATAGTAGCTTTTGTGACACTGAATATTTACTTCGTCCTCAGACTGATCATTTCGCTCCCCATTTTAATTACTATAAGCTTATTGATTTTACTGAAGAAATTTTATTATTTCGTTTTAACATTAAAAACGTGATCTTGTCAAAGACTTGATTGATCGATAGCCCCAACACAGGCTGGCTCCAATAGCGGTAATTAAATGCCCTATGGTCAATAGTTTGTCCACTCGGTAGCCCTCGGTGGTCACCTTTAAAGTGGTTATTGATGGAGGTCAAGCCAGGTTATGATCAAGGATCAGTGGTGAAATAAAATAACAATACAACACCAATACAGACCCTTCAGTGAGACAAATAAATAAATTGTCGTTCAAGTACAAGTTCAAAAAGTCAATGTTTCTGGTCAAATCGAAACAAAATATTCATTTGTAAATGAAAAATTCATGAAGATATCTGATTGATTATTATAATAAATGTTTATTGCTTTAATTATTTTTTTATTTGTTTTAAATGTAACTTTATTGTCCTTAAAGTAGACATGTGACAGTTTCCTGAAAATTAAATTAAACCCATATACAAGACAACAATTTAATCCTCGGAGAACCTTTAAGAACATCATTAATATGTATTCACAAGATTTTTCTGGAAATTCCAGATTTTCTTTTATTGAATCGACTTTCTGATGGACATTTACATTGCTGTTTTGTGAAAATTTACGATAAAAATTCTGACATGGATTGGTCAATATTATCAGGCATTTGAGAGAGAAAAAAAAACACATTTGTTTTCACAAATTTATAGGGAAAAATAAAAAAAATGCCAATTATTGGAATTCCATTCAGCAAACAGAATCAAGGACAGGTCAAATTGGAGTTATACCACTGGAATAAATTATCAATGTTTTTGTCAGTTTGGGAAAAAGAAAACGGTCTTAATGTCTTTTCAAAGAACAGTGACGTCAACAGTGTTTATAAATTACTAAAATTTGTTAGGAGATTAATGTTTTGGCTTTAATCAACTTGTTGCATGTCCTTTGTTAGGTTGCTGTCTCTACACAATCCAACCAGTCTCTATATATATGTCTAGTATTAATTGAAGCTTTTGTACATTTTTCCGTGAATTTTTTTTAATGGTAAATTATTGTAACAAATTGGTCTCAAAAAAGAAAAATTACATAGGATATATTTAATTAAAATTCACTTGTGGTTCCATTTCAGGCAGAATCACCCCATCCTGTATTTTGCGTATTAAGCAACAAACCCAAATATTTGTGTTTAGGGTTTCTTTACCAGTCTGAGTTCTTTAAATTATCCCTTGTGTTTTAGAAAGGTTCCTAACCAGCCTTAGTTTTGTATACCTTATAGATTTTATTGACATTTGGTAGTGAATTGTGTAAAAATTGAAACTCGAGGGGGAAAAAAGTAAGAAAAATCCTGTTGTCTCTTTTCATCCAACAGTTTACTGAATTGACTCAAAAGAGGAGGTATTATAACAGAATGTTTTTGTTTTTATAAGGAAAATTAAAAGTTTAAAGAAATCTTCTACCTTATTTTGCACTTTCATTCTAGTCTTTTATAGGGGTTCAGTGATCAATTCATACCTTAAACTTGTTCCTTCAGCTTAAAACTCATGGAAAACAATTTTCCAAATGATAGACGATATGATATTTTTTTAAACATTCAGAAAAAAAGAGGAATTACTAAGATCCTGAGAAAATAACACTCTTTCTTTTTTTACATTTTACAATATATATTCTTATTAACAAACTTATGGAGTTTGGTTTACTTCAAAACAGATATTTTTCCATACATGTTCATAAGTTGTGTTTGATATGATGGCAAGAAAATATATGTGTATTTTTATTGCAAGCAAAATGTGGATGCTTTTGTTAAATTATTTGTTTTAAGTTGGTATTATAAAATAAAAATTGGGCCTAATATCATGCAGAGGATTTGTACCAATCTTGCTTGTATTTGTATTGGGTATTTTCCCTTTGCTGGTTTAAAAAAAGGTATCATATTGTGAATTAATCAAAATAAATAAAGATTTTGGTGTTCTATTCATTTATATGTTTTATTTATTTGTTAATGGGGAAAGAAAATTTTCACAAAAAGACATACCAAAAGGTTGAATAAAAAGAAAGAAGATTTTAATAGGCTTCCTATCAAACTGACTTAAAAACAAATATTTAAAGATTACTTTGTCCTTGTAATTAAGTAAAAAGATTTTTTCAAAACTATATTTTGTGCTCTGATTTTTAATCTGAAACTGTAATTATTTGATACTCTTAGATATATGATTTGTAGGTAATTTGATATAGTTTCTCAGAAATTTGTGTTGAAGTAGAAAGATTTTATAAATTAAAAGATATTTTACATAAAATCTGATGCTGTAAATTAGATGCCCACATTTTATGTTTTCTTAAGTCCAGTATTTTGAAAATTTTCTTTCTAACAAAGTAAACTTGATTAGATGCCTACATTTGTCCTTTCAGAAGCTTATGACAGTTTGATAATGCTGTTTTATATATTTTCATTCTAAGAAAATGATGTTTGTGAAAATTTCTTATGTTAACATGTAGGCCTTAAAGTTAATATTAGAACAAAATGAAAAAAATTTCTGAATGGCATGTACAAATTTAAAAAAAATATAGTAAAACATTTAATAAGATGTAAAAAATGCTTTAAGTAATTTAATGAAAGGGTGAATTTTCCCTTTCTGTACTGACAAATAGATTGTTACCCATGCCGTATTATAAATTTAAATTTCCCCCTAATTAATTAGAGGTTTTCAACTTTAAAAAAAATTATAAGTCTTATGCTTTCGTAAGGGCTGTCATTCTAACTACTTAAAATAAATAATTCAACTTTTTAATCCTTTCCTGTCAATTAAATGTTTTATACATGGTCATCAGAGGTCTAATGTTGACGGAGATTAAAAAAGTGAAATTCTATTTTGCTATGCCATGCCGTAAAGTAGCTATTTCTTATTGATTTTACGTAACGGTTAAAGAAATACTACTGGTAATAAAGCATACAAGATGTCCTCAAATTCCTAGCTTTCACAATTACGTCTTGGCTGTGAGATTTAAAGTATCTCATTAAATCTTGACAATGTTACATCTTCTTGTCACACTGCTTCAACTAAGAACCCAACCTCTACATTATATTTAAAATTCAAATGTACCAAAATGAAAATAAATTCCACATATTTGCCCATTACATTGGCAGAAATTCACTTTAATTTTAAATTTTAAATCTGTAATTATGTTATTAGATCTTTAATTTGCTATTTCATAACAGTTTTCGTGGACTTTTTTTTCGGGAATAGACCAGGAAAATTTTAATGGAGAACATTTACATGGAGGGTGAAGTCTGCAATTTTAGCTATGAAACCCTGCTTAGAATATTAAAAAGCAAATGCATTTAAAATTGAGGGAATATAAAATGGTTTATTGCAGGTGCATGTCACATTGAAAGATTTGTTGAGAGACGAAGGTATAAATTTGGAAAAATATTAATAATATAAAGAAATGGCATTTCCTTCATTTAGATTAAGTAGAAGGAGTATTATAATGACCCGCTATAAACTTTTTTATGGTATTCAATAATGGTTGAAAGGACAAAGTTTATAATGACAACTGACCGTTTGTACTGACCACCTGAAGCATACCTTTAAAATGCATTTTATTTATGACTGGTCAAGGAACATGGTCTTCTATTGTTGGTTAATTGTGGCAGGATATTTTTTGAGAACATTAATTTTGATGGGATTAAATGACCACGGTCAAGGGGTCCCCGGTGAATTCATTTGACCAGATCTTATTGTTTGTCAGAAGGTTGCGGTCAATTCATAAAAAGGTCTGGGAAAATTCTTTTTCTTTTGTTTTCTGCATAAAAAAGAATTAATATGATAGCCATGTATTTTTTCTCTCTTGAATAGATTTGTATTTCTCAGAAGAAATGCTGACTCTTTCAAAGTAATTACCAAGATAAAAATGTCGATGCTTTTTGTAGAATTAACATAGCTTTAGGAAATTTAAAGATATTCACATTACTTTAAACAGAAACTACAAACGTTTTCAACAATTATTAAAACTTTGATGTTAAATATATATATTTTTTAATAAATATTCACAATGATCATATTGAATACTGTGTATTCTACAAGCTTTTTGTAATACTTGATGCCTGATGTAATACTATGGATGAGATGTTTTTCTATTTTGAAATGTATAAGATATTTGTGGTCTTTTTTTTTTAAAGTAAAACCAATCTAAAATTTCAATTTTCATTGAATTCTTAAATTTTTTTTAGAAAAAAGTAATTTTTTTAATTTTAACAGTGTTTTTCTCTACACAACAGTAGAGCTGTCGTTTTTGTTTTAGCTAAACAATTTATTTCTTCGTTGAAATGTACACTGAATGAATTTTTATGTTGTTTTTTTATGCCCCACCTACGATAGTAGAGGGGCATTATGTTTTCTGGTCTGTGGCTCCGTTCGTTCGTTCGTTCGTTCGTCCGTTCGTTCGTTCGTCCGGCTTCAGGTTAAAGTTTTTGGTGGAGGTAGTTTTTGATGAAGTTGAAGTCCAATCAACTTGAAACTTAGTATATATGTTCCTTATTATATGATCTTTCTAATTTTAATGTCAAATTAGAGTTCTGACCCCAATTTCACGGTCCACAGAACATAGAAAATGATAGTGCGAGTGGGGCATCCGTGTACTGGGGACACATTCTTGTTTTGTATTATTTCCTAAATATTATTATGTGAAATATTCAAAGTTTCAAAAAAAACATTCAAGTATAATTTAAGATTATGAATCAGGTCTGTTTTGAGAAATTCCAATCTCTAGATTGTCATCTTAGATTTCTTTTTATTTAAAATATGGAAATAAAACTTTCTGTATTTTATGCTTCTGATGCACTTTTGTTGATTAACCTTCATCTGAAAGTCTCAAAGCAAAGGGAATTACAAGGTTTTATATTACTAAATGGATTTGGAATTGTTTTATATTACTAAATGAATTTGGAATTGTTTTCTATTATTAATTTATATATTTAGTTGACCAACTTGTATTAGCACAAATACATAATCATTTGTAATTTTTTTTTATGTATTCAATTTTGCCGACTTTTACTGACGTTTTTTTTTCACAATTTTCAAAATTGCTTAATGTTTTCAAATGAGTTGAGTTCCTTGTTGGACAATATTGTAAATTGTTGTGTGTCAAAATTCTGGCGAAAATTCCATAGATATATATTACAAAATATAGTCAGTTTACAATAAGTGAACATTGAGTAGTATCATTCTGTATTCTGTGCGATATTTGAACTGCCTAAATAGGTAAACATTTTTATGTACTATGACAGTTTTTCAATATTTATATTTAAATAAAAGTGAAAAAAAATTTTGTAAAATGTTGCAAGCACCAGAAGAACCCATGTTTTCTGTTGAATTTTTTTCTTCAAGCATAAATTTTACTTGTTAGGGAGGGCCTGCTGCAGCTTATAAATGGTATCTTTTTATTAAAACAACGCTCATCCATTGTATCTATTTTTATTTAAGTAATTTCTTTTATTGAAATTGTATGTGATTATTTAACTGTTCTCTTTTAAAATGTTTTTTCTGTTTTATATATATGACTTCTGAAAATTCAATGAATTGTCATGGTACCAGATGTTCAAGAATTATGCCCCTTGAAAAAAAATAACGATAGAAAACAGAAAAGTTATGGATTTAAGTTTACAAGTAGTAAAACTAAAAGTTTGGTCATTTTCTGAAGTCTAGGGTCAGTTATCAGTATCAGAGTTTTTTTTTAGGGTCAGCTGTGTCTGTGATCTATTAGCAAACAACAGTCAATCAATCAATCAAGTTAGGTTCAGAAGCTTATTACATTCAAAAACATCAGGGAACATTGATTACTCCATGTTTATGTAACAAATCCAAACCTTTATAATGCTGACTGTAAAATACCTCACTTCCATGAGTTATGGCATTCTGAAATTAAAAATGGAATTTCCATGATAATGTTCATGTATAATGAAGACTTATGGTGTGGGAAATTTTGGAAGAATTTTGCATTGTAAACGAAGCAAAAGATATCAAGGGGACATAAAAAAACATTTCTGGAATTTTCTGCTGATAACTTTTGAAATTATTAAGAAAATTACAGTTCCTACTTAACTTTCATGCCAAGTTCACCTGATATGGATTGGCAATATATTTTTACAGTTCCTACTTAACTTTCATGCCAAGTTCACCTGATATGGATTGGCATATATTTTTTAGATCCTTGATAGTCATATAGCTCCTTATACATGCTTATTTTTTAACGGTTTGGTTTTGAATATTGCTGGTAGAGATAAATCAAGGAAAGAACTGGCAATGCTGCATTATTTTTATCCCTTCACTTAATCAAATTATATTAACAGTTATCAAAGGTACCAGGATTATAATTTAGTATGCCAGACGCGCGATTCGTCTACACAAGACTCATCAGTGATGCTCATATCAAAATATTTTTTAAGCCAATCAAGTACAAAGTTATGGAGTATTGAGGATTCAAAATTCCAAAAAGTTGTGAATTAAACCACTTGAACCTCCCAAAAAATTAAGGTTATTTTTGGACGGTGTAAAAAACTGCTCTATTCAATTTTTTCACTCGCATTTCAATTTCTTTATATGAATTATTTGTATATTTTTAGTATGTATGTTTTAAATTCTGTATATTATATTATAATTTTCCAATATGTGATAAAAATACAATTTATAATAAAGGTTTCCGAACTTCTATTTAAAAAATAATTTTTTATATAAATAAATATGGCAAGTCAATGTTTGTGTAAACAAACAATTGTTTTATTGTCTTGCTGATAGGCTAAACTGATACTAGAGATTTAATCGTGGGTTATGAGAGGTCAGCAATGTTCAGTGTCCTGTGACACTAACTGACCCTTCAATGACACCACTGTCCACTGTACAATATTTTTATTCTCTACATGAGAACTTTTTTGCTTGATGAATAGTCAAAAAATATTATTTGTGGTATGATTGATGCAGGTGACCGAGGGCCATTTAAGGCCAATGGACATTAGGACTGACCAATCAGGGTGGCCTGAGTTGTTTATAAGTCTCCTGAACTGACCCCATGTTTTATCACTTGAGTGTAATCAATGTAAATGGGAAGTTTATTTTATATCTATGGGATACTTAAAATCCTACCCTGTTTTTGTAAGGTTATTATGATGGAAAATCATGATTTATTATGTAATTGTAATAATATTCCTCACAAATGTAAGTATTCAGTAAGAGGCTTTTAGTTCAGAAGTAATAATTATCAGAAAGAAGAATACATACAAGAATAATTTGACACTCCAAAAATGCAATTTAATTCTTCTCTATGCTTTAGTGCATCAATTTCTTAAATAATATTTCGTATGTTATCTAGTCTTTAAATGTAATGCTTGTCGTTTATTGAGGAAAATTAAAAGAGGCAGACTCTTTAATTAGGAAATGTGACAAAGGCTTGGTTTTCATTAACTTCCTGTGCAACATTGGGTAAAATCAAAGTATCTACCTGCCGCTTATATATATAGGTAAATCATTAGAGGAAAATCAGAAAAACCTGTACCATTATCATTACTGAGATTCTTTGTTCTAGAACATCAAGGTCATTCATTGTTACAATATGTTTATGTTAATGACAAGAGAGTTGTCAAGTTATCATCGCAATCCCCTTTAAAAGGGACATGCGATGAGCTAAGGGGGAGGTTTGAGTGGAGATAAAACTGGTGTAACCCACTACGTCTTTAATCTGTCCCATGTGTTGCTTCTAATTGTTTTTCTTTGTATTTGCTCCTGTTATTCTTGGAGGAGCTGATGAAATTAAGGTGGTACCCAACACTTTCACTAAAATCAATTTGGCTCGTTTAATTTTCATAAAATTTTGTCAAAGTATTTATTTTGACACTTTAACAAAAATATAAAAATTTTAAATAATTTTGAACCAACCATTTTATTAGAAAAATTACACTGGTTATATAGCAATTTGACAAACACCAATTTTGATCATTGAGAAGCTTAATATTCCTTTTACAACACAACATAATTAAAACGTTTAGGTGACTTTATCTCCCTGTATTGTTAGGTACCACCTTAAATATCAATGAAGCTTGCTTGACAATCCACTAAAATTGGTATCAATGAAAGTAAATGAATCCACAGTACCCTTTTTATAGTCAAAATTGGCCATTATATATACAAGAAAAAGCAGATATGATATGATGCCTAATGAGACAACTCGGAATATCATGCTAAGTCATGATAGAATAAAAAGAGTTCCAAAGGGGTAACTGGAATCTATTTATCAAGGACAGATAACACCATTGCAAATAAGAAAACATGCATTGGTTATCTAAATATTGGGGATAACTTGATGGTTCTATGGTCTAAGTAGTCCAACTTCTGTATCACTAGCTTGTCAACACTGTCTGAGGTTTTAAATTTGAACCCTGCGCAAGATAGGTGCATCAGACTCCAATCTTGATAAGACTGTGATTGTTAGTTTCCTGCCAAAGGTTTGTGGTTCTTCTCTGGACACTCCAGCTTTATCCACCATTTAAAAACTGACCACCTTTAAATAGTCAATAGCGCTAAGGCCAGGATTTTTTAATTTGTTGGTTTACGGATCCGCCGACCCGATTTTGCCGATTTCGAGAATAAAAATAAAATCGAATTTTCAGGCTTTTTTTATTCTCGCCGACCCTTACAAATGAATTATCCCTGAAAAATAATTAAAATATACTTTTTAAAGAAATGAAATGCATTAATCACTAACAGAAGTGATGACACTTTCTGTTGTGAAAAATGAAACTTCCAGTTTACGTTTCTAAAAATAGACAAATCAATTATTAATGACCTTGAAATGTCGTTTGCGCAAATAATTTTGCGGAACGAAACCGGTGTTTAAAACCAATTACACAATAACTTCGTTTCCCTTATTTGTCACCGGTCCGTAAGATGCATGTTCTCATAGAAATAGACTTGTCCAAATGTGGACAGGTGGAAGTTCAAGACATCAAGTTAAAGTACTGAATTTTAACAAATCATTTGATATTTTCTTGTTTCATAGATAATAAAAAAATATCGTCCATTTGGATAAAAAACGGGAATGCATGACAACAGATTATTTAACCTGATATTCTGAATCCAGTGGCGGATCCAGAAATTTTCATAAGTGGGGGCCCACTGACTGACCTAAGAGGGGGCCCGCTTCAGTCACGCTTCAGTGATTCCCTATATAAGCAACCAAATTTTTTCCCAAAAAGGGGGGGCCCGGGCCCCCTGGGCCCCCCTCTAAATCCGCCTCTGGAATCTCGTTTTCCAGTGGACGAGTCTATTACGTTTTTGACACGTGTGTTGAAACTTATTTTCGTACGACGTTTTTATTTTGTTTTCTTTATCAGTTTTCGTGCTTATTATTTTTCACCAAGTTTTGATTAAAAGCTAAGTCAAATAACTGCCGTGAATCTGTTTTTCTTGTTTGTGAAATGACGATTTTTCGTCTTTGTCCGTGTACCACCTTTTTTTTTTACCGGAAATTATTAGACAATGTCATGCGATGTCTCTTACAGCTGAGCAATAATATAATTATTTCATCAAACTAAAATTTAAAAACGATGTCAAAATAGTATGACAAACATATTATTAGAAAGGTGAAATATATTTTTATTTTGCATATCAGTTTTCTGTCTTGAAAATATTTTTTTTATTTTTTTTTCCCGACCGACCGACCCGACTTTTTCATGGAGAAAATCCGTAAACCAACAAATTAAAAAACCGTGGCCTAAAGTGGGTTGAGCATAAATCAATCTTTACATTACACAGAAAAACCTATCAGAATTTATTGAAACCAAAGTCACATGAACTTTTCCTCATTTTCTTGTAATTAAACACTATAGAGTAATTTCTGGTCAGTGCAGAAGATGTTTGCATATTTGCTGCAAGTATTGATTTCTGGTTGATAAATGTGTGTTATAGGTTCCTGTGGAAGATATTTATCCTTCTCTATGGCAGTCATGACACACACCTTTGTCACCCTGATGTCATTTGTCACTGCATAACAACTTATCTAGTGTCATGGTAACATGACATATTATTAAATTTGATTCCATATATCGGTGTGGCAGACTTACTTTTGCAGTCTCCATGGATTTTGGTCACATGCTTTTCTTAAGAAGATTATTGGCAGTTAAATGAATTAAAACTTGAACTGGTTTTGAAAAATAAAAATCTAATGCATATGACATTTTTTTTTAAGATGAAACTGCTTTCCAAAGTAGTTAATTTGTCTTTCAATGCATTTTAATCTTGAATTTTATACATTTGTGTCTTTGAATTTAATCTTGAATTTGATTCATTTGTGAATTGAAACTAATTACCTTGTCAACATACTTGTATTTATAACATGTATTGTAATGCTTTCTCTTTTTTGTTGGTTTTGACATTTAAAAAAAAAATGGCATTTTGTAGTTTATTGGATGTTAAAAAAAGATTAGGTTTTATAAGAAATCAGAAAGAACTATAGAGCCTGAAGACAGTCTATGTTTTTTTTTATTGTTTATAAATCATTAATATTGTATAGATATATTGTTTGACATGTGAATGTCCTTTACAAAATTTACAATTTAATAATGATTGTTTAAAAAAATGTTCAGGGCTGTAGGATTTATTGTATGATTGACTTATTCTCAGATGAGCACAGTATATATAAGCAAAGTAATATTTAAAAGTTTCTATAATTAAAACGTTAGAAAATGTCATCAGCTTTTAGAAATAAAAAAAAAGATATGAGAAGAAGAAAAATTGTCCTCATAAGAAGGATATTGTATTTCATTATATCATTGATATTTATTGATATATTACCATGGTTTATAAATATAAAAATTCAATTTCATGGTTACTAAATTTTTGGTAATTCTGATCAAAATGACATTTTGTTTTACTTACTGCATTGATATAAGTTTACTAAATTTACTTTACAGTTTGCCAATTTTTTTTAAAAATCTGAACTATAAATGTATGCATACTTTATTTAAGATTACATTCTGGAAAATGCTTCAAGACTTTCTAGGGATTAAATGTCACTGACCTCTACATATTTACCTTGAAAGTGCATTAAAGTTATTTTCTTTTAAGAAAAATTGAACTTCATTAAAACAAAAAGAAACCATGCACAATGTTCACTTTATCATTCTTAGGTCGTTGGTGAATAATTTTATTGACAATTCCTTATTTTTCAAAGTGTTATAAATTGCATATTCTTAATGAGCGAGTAAAGTACAGAATGTTTTGTCTTCCTGTATCAATCAAGCTAGAGAAGGCAGTGCCATTGATCCTGGTTAGGTATAGATCAAAAGATTAGAAAGGAAGTGTATTAATCAGGTGCAAGGGATTTGTCTGGACTTCTCCTTAATCGATATAATCCCCAGCATGTAATGAAAGGACTGAACCTATTGCTTTAGTTACTTTATCTTATTAGCTTACCTGAATAACTAGTGTGATGGAAAAGACATTGTCTTACCTGTTCCTTCAATCTTTATTGGATTCCTTGCTTGTAAAGGAATTATTTTCTTCATTAGTAATCCTGATGAGTTAAAAGAAAAGTGTATCTTTTTTTGTTTTGCTGCATAAAATGCACTTTGGTTCAAAATCAGAAGAATCGCTAACTAAAAGTTTTGGCTTACCAGTTTGGTTTATATTTTCAACAATATTTATTTTGCATTTCTTATAATAAATGTTTTTGCTTTCACAAATGTTTTGCAATATTAAGTTTATACCTCCACAAAGGATCCCACTATCATGCTGGTCAAATGAGCAAAACCACTAAAACACTTGTTCTACTAATAAAAGTGTTAAATGTACCATTTATTTGATACTATTGGGTAATTGTTAAAGTATATGATTATAGATTGTCTAGTTCAACTTTGTTTGAAGTAGTAGATAATAAATGTATAGTTCAAGACAATTACTCCGGGTATTCCTATTTATATATTTTAATTTTCTTTTGCAGTGGAACAGGAAAATGACTTACTTGTATGTGGAGAATGCCAAACCAGCTTTCCACTGCGAGACATACTCAAGTTTATCAAACATAAAATCAACAAATGTAACAAAGACGATGGTGATGCAGATACACCAGAGAATGATGATGAAGACCAGGAGACTGCAGACATCTGCAGCAGTATCAGTCTTAAACGTACCAGTATATCTGCACCCATCTCTAGAAAGGAATCATTAGAGACAAGACTGTCTCCGTTACTAGACTGCAGTAACGATGATGTCAAAGAAAACGATTTCTCCCCTGAGGAAGAACTCAAACATGTCCGGCCGCCATTGAAGTTGAAACAAGGGGTAGATGCCGAATCTAACACAACTCATACAGGTAGGTCAAATTCACTTCACTAGAAGATTAAACAACATTTAGCAGTTAGATATATAGATTCTTGCTTCTTTGGAAAACTGGCATTAGTAAAAACTAAATAACATTCAGTAGCATGATATGTGAATATTCTTGATACTTTACAAATACATATTTGCAATATTAAACAATTAGCTTTTCCTAGACTAGTAGTAATAAGGAATATGGGCATTATGAAATACTCAGATCACTGATTTAATTGTAAACCTTATCCTGTGTCACTGTGTTAGAAGAAGTACTGTAGGCCCTTTATCCCATCTTCATAATAGACTTAGAAAAAAAAAGTTTCATGCTATTTTATTCAATGAAATACTGGTGTTTTGTAAATGTACACATACAGGATAATTTTGACTGCCAAGGACATTTCTTAAAATACTCCTTATGTTCAAATCTGTTCAATATTTCTGGTAACTTCAGATTTTGAAATAAACCTTTTTCACTGTTGTAGTTAAAAAACAAAAAAGACTAAACAAACCAGTTCTGACCAAATAAACTGAAATATAAGTGGTATTTCTGTCCACAGCATAAATTCCTTTTAAGTATAATAATGGCCCTTTTATTGTAGACAGTAAGCTAAGTTCATTGGAAACAATATCATTGGTTCTTGACTATCATAATACCTTTAGTATCATTTTCGAACTGTGAGCATTGAAACACATCTTCACCTGTTTTGAGTTTCAAAATAAGTTCATTGGAAACCAAATCTGTGGTTCTTGACTATCATAATACCTTAAGTATCATTTTCGAACTGTGAGCATTGAAACACATCTTCACCTGTTTTTGAGTTACATAATGAAACATCTGTATGATGAGTGTATTCTCTGAAATGATTAAAATATAATGAACACAATGACATTAACAGAAGGGTTCCAGGTTACTCATAATGACAAAACAAATCGGCAGTTGCTAGCTAATTACATCAGTTATGTTCTTTATTAGTTGATATGTCATAAAATTAACAAAGATAATTATGTTTTTATAAGAAAAGTAGTTCCTCAAAATAGAATTATTATGCAGACTTGTATAGGACAGAGTAGTTAGTAAGTTGCTTCATCTTGTTCAGTTACCTTTTCTCCTTATCTACTAATATCTAGTCATCAATTAAATCATTGTTCAGTTACCTTTTCTACTAATATCTTGATATAAATGAAAGTATTGTTTGTTCCCCAAAACCTAGCCTATCCAGAGAAATTGCTAGGTATAAAATTCCATTCTCAAATTTAAACAGAAAAATAATTTTTCGTCTCAGTCTTATTGAACAGGTGTAAATTGACTTGTAAACATTTGCTGAAAGTAATTACATATATATCTGTTTTGGTCATTATCTTTAAACAAGAGCATAGTTTTGTATATTAAAAGAATTACCTACCAAATAAGCAAGGAAGGTAGAGTTTGGGGAGCACTCAATTCATTGAGGCCTTTAACATCAATTAAATATTCCTGATCTACTAATTATTTCCTTCAGTTACAAATCCTTCATCTACTAATAATTCTAAGTTTCTTTTTCAATAATCTACTTATAATTATCATTCCCTCTCTACAATTAACAGAAGCATGTTGAGTTAAAGCATAGTCTGCTTCACAAACTATCTTATGTTGAATGCACATTTTGATCACACTAATTAACAATGGTATTGACAAGGTATATGGGTAATGTTCCAAAAGACAAATATATATGCAGAAGTCATAATTCAATACTATGTATTGAATTTGACAGTCATAACAGCGCATCAAAGATAATAGGCTTTAGTTGATCTGAGACTCGCAAGTTTACATTGGAAAAAAGTAAAATCACAAAAAATACAGAACTCCGAGTAAATTCCGAACTGAAAGTCCCTAATCAAATGGCAAAATCTAAAGCTTAAACACATCAAACGAATGGACAACAAGTGTTATATTCCTTACTTGGTACAGACATGATCTCATGTAGAAAATAGTGGATTAAACCTGGTTTTATAACTAGCTAAACCTATCACTTGTATGACAGTTGCATAAAGTTACATAATATTAACAACAATGTGTGAATTAAACCAACAGACCAGTTTACCTTTATGAAGAACAACAATAAAAGTGCAAATTTTTTTATACTAATCCACTTAATTGTAGAAGTTATTATGTTATATACATCAACCTATATATTTTTTTATTTTTCAAAGATAAAACCCTGATACAACCTAGTTCTGAGTTACAAGAGAGTTAAAATACACAGAAGTTTTAGTTAGTCAGATTAAGAAAAAAGAAATTTGATCATCGAATATATCATTCCATTAATCTTGTGTTATAAAATTGTAGGCTGATGAATTGTTTTGATTGTCTAAAGTCTTACTTAATATTGAATTTAAACAAAATATATGCCTTCTTTCTTTTGTTGTTTTGTTACATCTATTTGTATTGTTTTTTTGTTACAATGACCTTTTCAGTTTTTTTATCTAGCACATGAGTACTTAAAATGATACGAGAAAGATTTTTGTGTGCACTATATATGCTATTGAAATAAACTTTTTGAAGCTTTGAATAAAAAATGTAAAAAAAAAGTATTAACGTAAATACAAAGCTCCATGGTAAATTAAAAAAGGGATGAAGTCCATAAAATCTGGTAAAAATCAAAAGGTCGACTATATCAAACAAGATTTTGATATATTGATATGCTGGACTTGCTGTAGCACCTGATATCCAAACTAGTTCATGCTGCTCAAGTATTATCTATGTGGAAATGTCCTGTTTTCGTTGTTTTTTATTAGTTTGTGCTGGTTTAATTTCTCCCTTTTAGTTACCTACATGCACACAGTAAAATATTTTTTTGCATTTTAATAACTTGATCAAGTATAAAAGTTGGTGTGCTGGCTTGAAACAAATGTACATACTAATGTTTAATTCATTAATTGATTGATCTTTTTTCTGGCCAGCTGTTACAAATGTCATAGTGCACTAGTTCTACATACGTTACATGACTGGTTCATGTGGCATACAGAAGTAACAGTTAATATCATAACAAAATAAGCCGCCTTTCTTTTAATAAAATATTTTTTTGTGTTGACGAAACTCATTTTATGTTATCAATGTGAGTTGTATCCAAGCATATCTTGTTATAAAAATAAGAAAGGTCATTTCATTTTGAGTGATATAAATGCATTATCATCTTCTGTTTTCCTTCAGTCCATTGGAATGCATGAAGATTTATTTCACGCTTTTCATTTAACAGATAAGGCAAGCATCAAGCATTATTTTGGCATCCGCAAGATGGAGAAGCTCTTTGTTAATGGCTATGATCTGAAGTTGTTGATGATAGAAAGTGATAAGTGAAGGGACATGTAACATATGGTGTTA
The DNA here is from genome assembly GCF_965363235.1 of Mytilus galloprovincialis. NCBI lineage: Eukaryota > Metazoa > Mollusca > Bivalvia > Mytilida > Mytilidae > Mytilus > Mytilus galloprovincialis. Next base: position 103,364,102 of record NC_134840.1, on the reverse strand, counting down.
CATAATCATACTAGCTTCCGGTTGTGGTAGCTATGGGGGATTCATCATTTTTTATAACGTTTATACACATATTTTTTACCTTAACGTAAACTCAATGGCTACTGGATACAACAGAACAACAAATGAAAGATTTTAACGACCTTGACTGGCTATACAGCCCATGCACGTCGGAAACAAAGTCTCAGATTTTCTGACCTAACTTTTATATTAAATTAATCACAAAGTCTATTTCTTCGGAGTAAAAATATATTCAGGATTGAAAGATTTTTGCTTGCCCATTCATTTACTCAATGACTGGTTATGATGTATGTTTAATCCCATATTGACTGCTGCTCTGTTGTTATCGAGCACAAGTAGTGTAGAGTACCTGTTTGGCCTTGTATTTTAGAGGACCATAATCTTGCGTTTATTTTTGGACTGTCTTGTTAGTGGCAGACCAGTAAATGGTGTGCTAATCATATGAGTCTTTGTTTTATATCGAGGATCTTTTCCCGCTGGTTATCTTATTTTATTCTTTTAGGACTTGTATGTCTACAATATATAAATGAGGTACAGTTATATTCGTTCAAGACTGAAGACGTTGTTACTTATACTTTTTTTCCCGATGCCAGATAAATTCATCAGTGTTAAAAAAACACCAGCTGGTCATTTTCCTCTTTCAAAATTAAAACAGTCTGCTGTCAAGTTTTTGTATCCTGATGTTGGTTCCGGTATACGAAGATTACCGTGCAGGCTATATCAACATTACAAAATCGAGTTTAAAGTACACACAACTTATCTTGGAAATTTGAAAATGTTTTTTAGTTGTATATACACGGTTGTAAAATACCAAAAAGTAAAATAACAAAAATACCGAACTCTGAGCAATGTCATTTGAGGGAACACCGTCCAATCGATGGATAATTGGTTATCAAAGGTATCAGGATTATAATAACATGTTCACTGTGGTGACATTGGTCTCTAAACGACACATGTGTCATCTCTATGAAATAGCGTTTTAAATACTAGAGGACCAAACATTTCCAAAAGACTTTAGTGTGGGGCATCACTGATGAGAGAACATTTGTAGACGTACGCATTACGTATTGTTAATTTTGATCACTTCCGTTTGAGGTTGTTATGAGGAACAATATCACTATATTTGTTATTAAGATACTGTCTATAATAATTATGTTAATGTTGCTACCAAGTACGATATGCAAATACTGATTGTTCATCACAAAGATTCGTCAACGCGTTTGACACGGATAAACCCCTTATCCACCTTTGTATATATACCTACGAACCTAGAAAAAATGGCTTGTGTGGTTTCAGAAGCTGTACTTCTATTTTGAGTATAGACGTTCATAATTCTGTGAACTTGGTAAACAAATAGTTGAGGTGTATATATACTTATTACAAGGCTTTCGATATCAGAATAAACAAAAAATGAGCTGATATTGTAAGTGTCTACAGATCTGAAATGCACATTTCATCATTTTGTTTCATTTCACTTGTTCAATTATTTTAATCAATACATCTTATTTCAACTGAAAATGCGAACTTTGATGTACACCAAGATCATTTTCATTATCATCATATGCACATGAAGTGACCTACTGCAAGTATGATCTTAGTACATATATAGCTATTAGAAACAAGATGAAATCAAACACGGGAGAAAATCGGATTATGATGGGATTTTTTTCACTACAAATTAAAAATTCATATTGGACTTCAAGAAATAAAGTAATAATTGCAACATTGGTTGCTAGCGGTATTAATCAATTGCCGCGTAGAAATGAATTTTCCCCGATGGCGGAAGTCTTGTTGTTGTATACTTGTCAATAATCGTCCATGGTTCGAGTCTTTAAAGGCAATTTTTGATTACATGAAATTTGCTCTTTAGAAATTAATTGCATAATTTGAAAGATGCCAGCAGAGTGGAAGTCGCATGTCACCCGACCGATGCATTTAAGTAGATTTTCTGTGTAGGTAATGGATATAATCTAAAGCCAAAAGACCGCTGTTTAAATTTGGCTCTTCCTGCTAATAAGGTGTCGTTAATAAATTTTCATGTTTGTTTGAATTCGTGCTGTGCTTTGTTTTTGGACGACCGGAATAAATGTTATGGTTTGTCGGTGTAGCCGATATTTCTACAAACATAATAAGGTCAAATGATTCAGCTGTTAACCAGGAAAATAGACAGGAGGTAGAATATTAATTGTGAATAGATTACCGAGAGACCAATTATTTACTGTTGGAGATCAGTAAAAAAAAATGAACAAAAACTTAATAATTTAAAATATCAGATTACGTTTTTAAAGTTTACAGTTATTTAGAACAAAAATTCAATGGGGTTCGTCGCTTTGGTCTTTATTGGTCACTTGAATTTCAACATTTTTGTTATTCCCGGTATAGTCAATTTTTTGGTTTGTTTTAAATGATTGCACATTGAAGACTTGATACAAGCAAATGTTATCTACAAATTAGAAAGTATCCGTAATATTGGTGGTAGTAGCACCAATAATGTATCTTAAGTGAACAGGAAATAAACCGTTTCAATGATATCCTACATTGACAGATGCTTGAGAATTTGGTAGGTGCATTGACTTACTAATGTCACAGTGACCACAGGCAAACTTTATTTTTAGCGATAATACAACTTCCTCGTGTATTAAAAATTATATTTCTACGTGTTGATAACAGATGTAATTCAACATATTTAATCAGATCTGTCAATTTGTAGAGGCAGCTTGTTATATAGAGAGGTCTTTTGTTTAAGTTTACGATATTTCTTCCGAATAGATGGGATTACTATCAATTCATTGGTTAGTTTCAAATATCCCCGATTTACTGAATTATTCAAGGGGAAGTAATCTATAAACGGTGTGAACCCGATGAAGGTAATACTTCATTTGTCACACTGGTGTCAGCATTGTAGCCGTATTGCCATTTATTTGGTATTATAAGTGGACTGTTTTCAAAACTTTGGATTTTTTAATTACTACAAGGCACCTCCGGAATAGATTGCCTTAGTTGTATTTGGTAATCTTTGAGGAACATTTGGTCCTCAGTGCTCTTTTTGTTTTGTTTTTTTTTTTAACTTTTGTTTTATTCGAGCGATACTGACGAGTCTATTATAGACGAAACGCGCGTCTGGCGTAGATTCAAGTTTTTAGTGTTGGTGGCTATGATATAAAGTATATTATATATAGATACTTGTCTTTTGCATTCTACCCAATCTCCTTAGTTTTCAGTCTAAATAAAAAGATTTCAAAAGGTTTCGATTAGCAAAATTATAACAATAATTGTTACTTATTGTGTAATCTTGTTGTGGTTTTCAATTCTTGAAAACACAGAGTTAGAAAACAAGTTATCCATATGCACCTGTAAACGACAAACATCTAATGTGTCTAACCAAAATGTTTGCTTCTTATTATTTTAAGAATTAGAAATAACTAAGATGCTGATTCTCTTAAGTTGTTGTTGTTAGTGGTGAAGACGATTTGGTTTTATCCTTTGAACTGAAATTTAAAAACTACAAAAAAATATATGATGCATTAAGAATAACATTTCTAAGACATTTGTTTTATAAGAAAGCTTTAAGTGTGCAATTAATGTTTTGTGCAAATGGTTTGTTACATACTTTTGGATTACAGAGGAGAATCTTTAATGTGATTTGTCGTCCAGATCTAACTGTCACTGAATATTTCTTGATGTTAAGTAAATTTAATTTCCAAGAGATCTTCATGACATGCAAATTGAATTTTATTCTAATCAAACAGATTGTCACTTCTACATTTTGGTTTGTTTAAAAATCGGTTATGGTTGCACAAATGCATAGATTGTTTTAGGTATTGATGATCGGCATCTTTTTAAAAAATAAAAATAAATTGCAAAGTTGAAGAAATTTGAGTTGCAAAGCAAGAATTGGAAATGCAAATTCAGTAAATTGTACATTGAATTGAATATATTCCTGTCATGATTGAAGCAGATTAAGATTCTGTTTGACTTAGTTTGGTCGAAATATAGGAGGATAGTTTTGCAAGTTCATTAATCACAGCGCTTCCTGGAACATCCAACTCGTAAAGGATTGTTTCAAGTAACTGTTATATTGAAATATTGTTTTTCTTGGAATACTTTCGAAACATCGGGCTTAGCTCTGAAGCTATTATCATTAACAATGCATACTTAAAAAATGAATTGGTATGACCTTTGAATCTTTGTTTTCGATGTGATACTGGGATACTTCTCATAGATATTTCTCTTTAAAGTCATTTCTTTTTATTAAAAAAAATATTAATTACTATATGGAAGTTTCAATGGTGTCAAATCAGATGTGAACTTATAAGGAGCTGCCAACCCTTTATTGCAATGGCCTTGCTAATTTGTCTTCGGCTTAATAGTTTAAATATATATTTGATATCTTCGGCCTTTATTTTTTGATGTTTTATAAATCTATCATTTTTTCATAGAACGAGTGACCAAATGTTTTTAGATTTGTAATTTCCTTTACGAATGGATCCGTCGTGTTAATAATCCCTGTAAGGCTTCTTATTTCTTTGACTTTTATATATGATGACTGTCCTTGAAATTCCAGCATTGTTCCATCAAATTCAAAATTTTAATTTACCTTCGTGTGGCAACGCATATTAGTCTGTTGATATTAATGAAAGGCATACGTACACTTGGTCTTGATGAAATTCTGATGGATGAATATATTCATCCATTGTTGAAAGAAGTTTCAGTCAGGAGTTTTATATCAAAGTGAAAGGCTGTTTGTTAAATCTTGAACAATATATACGAAAATGCTTAAAATCAATTATCAAACGTATGGGGATTGATACTTTATAAATGTTATACTACACGACGTTCTTGCAAATGGTTTGATGTTGCGGAAAATATTTAGTCATTTGAAAGAATTTGTCATTTTTGAAGTTTCTTTTACTGTGACAGTAGCTTGACATGTCTTGTTCTATGAAAATCCTTTATATAAGTTCGTGCAAATTGAAAATTTCTTCGACATTGGACTCTTTTTCAATTCAATCATTTTGTTGTATGAAAGATTCTAGTTTCATAACTTTCTGACCATAGAAACTGTTGTTTCATGTTTATTTTAACCACAACTTATTTAAATTAGTATTGAAATATTCAGACGCCAAGAAAAAGATTGATGAATTTGATAATTTAAAGATCGGACAATTAAACTGTCATATTCATCATTAAAGCGTGAACAAATTGTACAATTTTAAAGATGAATTATTTACTGTTACGAATTGCATAAATTTCCTAAAAACATGATGAATCGTAATCAATTCTGACACGAACATTTTAAAAAGTTGTGTCATGATTATGTCCATTTTAAATGCCCTTGATATGGGCATGCTCTTATCTTCTTTAAATCATATATTTTCCATAAAAAAATCTTGGATTTACCAAGAGAACGAGGTTTATTGGTTAGTTTTCTGGAATTTTGATTTCTATTTTTTCATGTCGTATCTTGGAGCATATGTCCTTTCAATTCTTTGATGACCTATTACACTCAATTTTGAATCAAATGCCATGAAATATTGCTATCATTAGACGTAATAACTGCAGCGTGTATGGGTATAACTTAATTTGAGATAGTAATAAACGCGCTCCATACCAGTGTTTCTATTAGATAGAGTGAGGGATATTTAATGTCCATATTCTAATGATCCCTTGTGGATTTTTCATATCTAGTATTTCAAAGATTTTTTAGAGCCAGATAATGCAATATCGTGAGCAAAATTGTTGAAATTAATCTCGAACTTCTTCGGCAATTCCTGAGGAGTTTTGCTTCAATATGCATTAAAAATATCGTCATGTGATATCGAATGACAATGTTTATAATCACCTGAAGATTCTAGTGTCAATATGTATGACCTACAACTTCGTCCAAATGTAATAACAAAATGAAATTTGACCTACAACAGCTTCGAGCACAGCAGTTGTTATGAGATGACAAAATTAATAACGGTTTAGGATTAAAGTGACATAAGATGGTCTTCTCTGTTCGTATGTTTGATGCCGATCATTTATCGTAGTGTCGTTGTGTCTTCTTTGATGAAAGTTACTTTGATATCTGAGAAATTTTTAGCTTTGAAAAGAAAATGATTCTGCTCTCTCACATGGTTAACTGTCAATACTTTCTTGAATATACTCTCGATTTCAACTTTTAATTCCTTTAGTCGTTGAAACTCCCTCGTTTTACAGTTTTGTCGCAAATATTTTATTTCTGATTGTATGTTGAAAATATTTTTGTAGAAAACACATGACAACATGGTCATGTGTATGGTAAATGCAGTAAAAGATAGGCACAATTAAAATCAGGAGGGCTTGTCAATTAGAATATCGGTATTTAGTTACCATTACGCCGAATTATGCTTCTCGTTTTATATATACAATCTACGTGGAAAACTACGTGAAACCCTTTACTAGTTTTTGCCAGTAATTATGTAAAAATGTTATGTCTTAGATTTAGAATAGAATTGATATTTTTTGAGTTATCACTTCTGTATTTTTACGCAATGTTAACTTAAAAACATTCACGTTCTGATGAGAGGTTTATCTTCGTGAAAAATGTATTTTATCTGATTGACAAAAATAGGAATCGCCCCAGACAGAATGTGCGGTATTGTTAGTGCACCTGTTACCGAATACTTCACACAAGTTGTGCAACAAATAGCCATTTCTTGCCCTGGATGTAATCTACCAATTAGTAACAGCAGAATCTGGAGGGGTCTGGTAATGCTATCAGTTTAGTTGTTTTAATGCCACTTCCACTATACAATTAAAACATACAATTGTGTGTAACGGTTGCTCGTTACAAGAACGCATATTATTTAAGCAACTTTCCTTGCATCTAAGGGAAGACCATTTTCTGTAATTTTAATTTGCTGATTTAATTTGAATTTTCGAAATGACCTTCCTGTTATTTTTGATTAATGGAGAAGTTTTAAGTTTAACAAGCGCACAGAATGCTGTAATTAGATATTCTGCTTTTGGCTATTTGTGTATTGCAGTATTATATAACGTAGTTTACCCATTGATCACGTCCAGGCACTAATGAAGAAAGATGTGGTAATAATTATCCAGCATGGACTTGGCACTACGCATGCGTAATTGCTACCGTATTGATTTAGAAACTCGGGAGCTCTGACCCTGAGAAGCCGTTGGTGTGACACTGTTTAAAGCATGCACATTGCGTAATCCTGTCATCTACAACACCAAGAAAGCAAACCACTAATTGTATATACCGAATTATCTCCTTATTTTATAGCTACTTGTAACATCACAATGGTTTCATTTTATGATGTAAAATGATAAAAGTTTTCAATGCCATAAAGGAAGAAGAAACCATTTGGCGAGGAGAAAACTTCACTCTAGGTGCTTAAATTAAACGAAGCTGTTGATCTCTTGATAAATTCGAACAAAAATCCTCGCATAAATAAAAATTTTATTGAGTGCAACATTCATTGGGAACAAGCAGAAAAATATCAACACATTTTGCCATAAATAACGGAACGTAGAAGTTGTAGAGACAAGATTTACGGTCACTTTAAAAGTAGTGATTTATACTTCTATCAATTTACTTTTTTTAAATAGTTTGGACAAATACAGATTTGGTGATGAATTTTAACACTTGTCTATTTTGGTTAATTGTTATAGATGCGTGTAATAAAAGCTTTCTTCCCGGGGTGTGTACTCGCACATTATTTGGCATGTTGAATTAGCAAGCTTATAAGTCAATATTGTGTAATCATTGTCCCTTATATCCGCATGTCAACTTAATGTGTATTTTTCTACCAAAGTTTTAATAGGCTTTAATGGAGTTGTGAAAAATGAGGTTGATGTAAATTGCGTTTACATCCAGTTGATCTGCCGTGGAAGGCGTTTTATGCCGCGGGGTCATTGAAGGTCAAAATGGAAGCATTGAGTTAGATCATAAAATTGTAAATTGCATCATGTGATAATACATTGCTTTTATCGATCGCTCGGACACAGCTGTTCTAAGCGTCGCTACCTTTGATACGTCTTTAAGCATGTCCTATGGTGAAGAAAACATCTTATTAAATGAAAATAACATATGTATGGTTTTTAATATGTGTAGTATTGAGCAAGTTTCTTCACATTATTTAACCGTTTGCGGACATCCATGTTTACATGTATGCAATATTATCCTTTATATTGATTTTGATGATATGACTTACATATTTAAAACTTCAGTTACCAATTGTTGACCTAGTGAATTTAAAACTAGCCAAGGTTGTCTGTCGCTATAGAGATCCATGTATATTGTCTGAACAGTAGCCAATGGCTAAACACTATTAACATAACACGAGAGGAATTCTGTACTGAGTGTCAAGTGTTGAATTACCTGTATATATATTGTTTGTCCATTTATGCACACCTGTATTCCTTCCGTGTACATTACGTCATTATATGCTTTAACTGCATGTAGGCGTCCAAGGTACAGGTATCATGGACAAACGTCTTCAGGTTATTCATTGAAATTTAAAAAAAAAAACATAAAAAAAACAAAGAAACATGCCTTGTTTGACTTGCTTTAATCGCCCATTCGTCAAAAGGTCTAATATTGAAATGTTAACCAGTTTTGTAATGTCATAAATTTCATTTGGTTAATGAATAATATATTTGATCTTTAATGTTTGTCCTTGCAGGCGATACATTCCAGTTAAGTGTGTTATGTTTCACATTTGTTATTACATATATCATTTCATCTCTTGTCATTTGAGACAAGTCATTCCAGGACACAGAAACCTAGGTGGCTACTTCCTGTTTGATTTTCCCGAGTCCTGGGCATTAGTTAATCAACAAACAAGATGCCAGACAAAAGTTGTGTTGACCCGTGTCATTGAAGATTAGTTGACCACTTAACCCATTTCGTGACATTTAATTGTTCTGATAAAGGGAATGGACTAACCGACATAGATGTCCATCAGTTAGGTCATTCTTATTTTTAGGAAATGATGAAGTATTTTCCGCCTCTTTCAATGTACTGCATTGTTTAAAACCGTATAAAATAAGGACGTCGATACAGCTTAAGTCTAGTTTGTCAAGTCAATCCGGTCTTGAATCGTGGGGATGTCGTTTCTCTTTATGTTTATCCATTTACTTACATTGTTATATGTTTTGTTGAATTGGCATATCTGCTTTTCATTGTTTAACATCAAGAATCTTTTTTTTTTACATCTTTTAAAAAAAATGAATGTTCTGCTGCATAAGCAGTAATAAAGTCCTCAAAAGTATGTGATAATCAATATGCTTTCAACTTTTGATGACAACTACTGGTTTACAAATGATAGTTATATCCAGCATACGTTTTAAAGGATTTGTTTTTGAAATCATTTCCACTGCATCTCTTGTTCAACTTTGTCACAGTGTCAGATCTGGAATTTCGGCAACATATTAATATAACTATCTGTCTTTCTTGGTGTTGATACGGTTTCTTTTGAATTCTTAGTTAGCTTTAGACCCTTCTGAATTTGTGTTATTCAAAATGATAACGATTGTGTGTTATTTCTTGTTTGTTTTTTATCATCATCTGAAATATATTCCCCCTCGTGCAGTATCATTTCTAATAGACCCTCGATGAAGGCATCACCTTGTTTATACATTACGTCTGATTAAGTCAAATAGTCATGATTACCCTGGGACTCAATTAACAAACATATGGGTTATCTATCTTCGTGGTCATTTAACCGAGTGACCTGGCAGTGTCGGTTATTGACCGTATGTTGGACGAAGTCCAGAAAAACAGGGGCATATGTTAGAGGGGGAAATGTAAATGACTTTTTGTATGAAATTAAATATACATTTATGTTCATAGATTGAATATATTATATGTTAGAGCAATTACAACGCACCAGCAATTTTAAATAACACTGTATTTATTTTTGCTTTGATACTACTTTCCAATTACTTTTATCTATTAATAAGTTAACTTTGTACAGCCCAATGGTCATATATATTTATCTAAGTTGGTCAGTCACGCCATAGACAGGTAGGTCGGTGACCGTACTCTCCTAGCAAACTATAAATAACTTAATATGACAAAGTATCTCATAATATAGTTTTATAAAGTTTTTATTGTGATGATGGTTTGAGTGGGAGACTTTCAGAAACCGTTTAATATATGATTATTAATATATAAATTGAGGATGGAAAATGCTTTTACTCAAGATGTTTTGCAATTCTTTGTTTGTGTGGTTTTTTTTCAAAACCTTTTCAAATTTTCCGTTCACAACGCTATTCAACTTCATATGGCCCTTTTAACTGTTTCGAATCCAGCGTCACTATTGAGTCTTTTGTAGACGAAACGCTCGTCTGTTTAACAAAAAATTAAGCCTAGTATCAGATGAATTTATTTGCCTTGTTGTTCTATCTTAAAAATTTAGACAGAACTACTTGTTATATAACATAACGATTTGTTAAACAGCATTTTGTGAAAAAAAATTATTTTGCCAGTTTTATCAATATCTTAGCGCCTCTCTATTTTTTTTCTTTCCGAGCGCTTTATCAGTTTTCAGTTAGTGCTATGCCTTGTTCTGTCTGCATTTTGATTTTAGAGGGAACAGTTTATAAAAAGAATATTTACAGTTGTTAATCTCTCGCTATAAATATGTATATCATCGAGGTAAATTTTCACTATATTGATCTATGTTAATTTTAAAGGTCATCAGTTGGCTAATATTGCTCTCAATATTTTTAATTTAAACCCAGAATTTTAATGGTATTTAGGGTCATAGTAGCTGGAGATGAAATAGATTCTGGAAAGGATATGTGATGGGGTATTGTGTAATAGTTTTCCCAGAGTCATGCTATATTAGGTCCAAGTGTAGCGGATTACTGTCACCACAATTAGTCTACCTGAAAATGATCTTCCCAGGATCTTCCTTCAATACATGTGTAGTTCCTTTGTCATTTAAGTCAACCTCTTTACTTCTCTGAAAACAACTTTTGTGTAATTGAAAACATAATTTTGACACCACGAAGAATGAGATACGATTCTGATTAGGGTTTTAATAATATTCATGGCTATTTTTTTGTCCAGTACCAGCTGCCAGTATGTAAAATAGGCCTGGTTAATAATGTAGTGTGTCCGACAGCTGGCGTTGTTTGTTACACAATAACATGCTCCTGGCATTATGCACCCCCTAACGACTGTTGTCACCCCTTGGATTATATCACTCATTCATTTGCAAATTTTTTTCTTCAATTGATATCAAAGCCATTTTCATAATAGGTCACCATTCAGAGTGAAAAGGGTCAATCTTTTGTTCCGTATTTGTTTGGAGATTGAAGACGTCTTGGACTTGAGTGCTTTGTTATTAAGTGTCAGTGGCGTAATACAATCCAACAAGCTGGCATTCACTGTCCGATAACGTATAATTATACATACATATTTTCCTTTTTAATTTCGACCATTGTTGGATTTGTTACAATCAATTAATATTATTTTCAAAAGCTTTTCCAATTGTAAACTTCGAAGTTGACGCTTTCTGACTTAAAATCTTTGTTCGTTTTTTAGTATGTTTTCCAGTACAACAAAGCCAATATTAATATCTGTTTGAATAAAAGACCCACTCCATTTGGTTTCTCCCTTCGGGTTATATCCATAAACACAGTGAAAATGTCCTGATTTAGTAAAAGATACATGCATTAGGAGCCATTAATATTATATATCATGCAGAAAAATGAATGTTCCATATGACTGGTGTTGATACGTGGACCTGTTACGTGATAATTGCAGCCAATCTTATTTTATGCAATTAACACATAAAGGTTTCAGTATAATATATTGATTTGACTGGTGTTGATGATGTATATGTTAAAATCTTATCAAACATTTAAAGGTTTTTATATGTAGATCAAACGACATGTCTGGTTTGTGGTCATGGATGGATTCAGCTGACTGCGGGGTAGTCTGCGGGAAATTCAACATCATACTTCTTGGTCTGGTCACTTTTCTCAATAAAGTCTCCTCAACATATGTGTTGTTTGACACACGTTTTTATTTCAGAGGCTTAATGTGTATATATCAGATAAATATTATACTTTCATACTGCTTGCCTTTCGATAACAAGGAATCTGTAACAACCTGACAAAGTGGTTGATCTACGGGACTTATGGCGAGAGTAACAATTTCCTCCAATATACTTAATTATATATACCGTTATGGTTTTATTGACATCCTTCTTTTTTACTATTTTTCATAACGCCCAAGACTAGTCTTTGTATATCTTTAAAATTTGAAGTCCTAAGTTTTAACAAGTCAATAGAGTTGTTTTCATTTTTTTGTCGTGTTCTTGGTTTGCTGTCTTATAAACATCTTTCCACATGTTTTGTTATTTTTTTTCTAGAGAGAGTATTATTTGAAGTTGTCAATTGTTACTCGTTTCACACTTTGTGAGACCGGATGAATTCATATTACGAATATATTCATTTTAGTTTTAAAAATAAAACTTTTCCCTCCAGATCCCCATGCATATTTAATAATGTCTGGTCAATTTGCTCTATTACATAAAAGGTATTAACCAAGCGTCGCGATAAACCTACCTGAATCGATCAAAAACTTTTACACAATATCAAGCTTGGTCTACTGTTTGCCCAGTCTGCTGATCAAATAAATAATATTGAATTTCTTTCTACCTTGTGCAAGTAAGGTCATTATAAACAATGTATCGTTTTCAGGACCACAATTTAAAAACGTATGACTCATTTGTACATTTGTAAAATATTCAATTGACATTTTGGTCAATGACAATAAAAAGATAGATATATGTTAGTTAATTTAAATCTATAAATTCCATTTGACATAAAAACACGATAAATTTACAATGAGTTAAACAAATAATGAAAATTAACATTTCCAAAAATAGGTTTATATTTTATGTCTGAAAATTAAAAGGAGACCAATGGCGTTGAATTGAATATTTATTCATTTGGTCTGGGATATGGCTTTTACCGTAACCAGTTAATTTATGGAATGTAGAATGTAGAATTGTCTTTTAATATATTAAACAGAAGCAAGCTATTATAATGACTTTTTATTTTTGTCTAATGAAACCTATTTTCCATTTCAGAGCCAACGAAGTTTGTATGTGAATCCTGCAAAGCCACTCACGAATCAGCATGGTCCCTCCTTCAACACGCTCAGAGAGAACATGGAATGAAAATATATTACACTCCACCATTGATTGAATCTTTGCCGGTTACCAAAACTATTGATGCTGTGATGAAAGATCTTCACGATTCTAAACGTTCTCCACAGTTGTCACATCCCCATAAAATTCACGACGATGTCCGTGATCAACATTTATCTATACATCGTGATCATCATAGAACACCTCCATCAGCGGGAAGCTCAGTCGGCAGTGGTGACGCAACCATTACATCACACCATTCTCCGAATCCATTCATGTTCCGCTTCCCATTTGATAGACCTCCTCTTTCTCCGAGTCTACAATACAGCCGTCCACCGGGTCCAGATTTTATGTCTAGCGAACCTCGTCACCTCGGATTGCTTAATTTTCCACATTTTGATGGTCCCTCGCCACCATTTCCTCATTTGTTTGACAGGACGCCTCGTCCTATGGGATTTGACAACAAAACTCTTGAATCGTTTTATTCACAAAGATTGCGAGAGTTAGCATCAAGAGACATCATTACTGGAACAACTTCGGCATCCCCGCCCATCCGGAAGCACACACCTCCTTTCTCGCAGGCCAGCACAACGACAACGACTTTATTTTCACCTCTCACACCACAGCAGTCATCTCCTCATCAAGTGGAACCTGAAAGAGCACAGCGTCCAGATAGTTTAACACCACCTAGCAAATTAAAGTCTTGTGAATTCTGCGGAAAATCTTTCCGATTCCAGAGCAATCTGATCGTACATCGAAGGTCACACACTGGTGAGAAACCGTTTAAATGTCCTCTCTGTCCCCATGCCTGCACTCAGCAGAGTAAGTTAAAAAGGCATATGAAAACGCACATGAATAAATCACCAATGATGTCACAGATTTCTAATTCTTCAGACGGAGGCAATCATGGTTCAGGTGATAGCACACCGGAAGGAAGTAAAAAGTTCATGGACGACGAGGATGAAGATGAGGAAGAAGAGGAAGAAATGGAGGAGGAGGAAGAAGAGATGGATGAATCAGAGATGATGGAAGAAGAAGTAAGTCGAAAGCTGTCCAATAACAATCTAGAAAAAAAGACTGATCTTTTTATCCCAAACTTTGTACCGACTCATTCACGAAATGGTGGTTTTGCAATTGACTCAAATCAGGACAAATCGTCATTGCTCAAAGAAGTGATGGAAAATACAGGTTTGACAGGGATTCCGACATACAAAGATGCTTTGAAACAAGCCATAGAAGAAAACTTTTCAAAAGAGAATCCAGAGTCTGGCAAAGAACAGAATGACAACGGCAGCAGAAATGGCAGCATATCCAGTAAAGAAGATATCAAATCAGAACCTGAAACTAACCAAGGCAACTGCATTGATAAGCAAGCAAATAGTGAAAATAGACAAGCCAAACATATAAAAAGCGAACCTCATGAGGCAGCACCTACTCCTATGTTCAACTTCGATATGTTTTCATCATTGCAACAATCCCTTTGGAGAATGCCGGTCGCTAATCCACCACCAGAGATTTATCCACATCTTATACCGGGATATCCTTTCGACCCTAATCACAACAATGGATTCAATCCTGTGTCTACGGTTGAAAGTGCTATGAAGAGTTACAACACTCAAAAGTCAGTAGACAATCTATCTTCGGCTAATAGTTCCCCTTTGCCTAGAAAGGAATCTAGAAGAAATGACACTTGCGAATATTGTGGGAAGATTTTTAGAAACTGCAGCAATCTCACCGTTCACAGACGCTCACATACGGGAGAGAAACCTTATAAGTGTGCACTTTGCAGCTATGCATGTGCACAGTCAAGTAAATTAACAAGGCATATGAGAACGCATGGTCGGATTGGAAAAGATGTATACCGTTGCAAATTCTGTAGCATGCCATTCTCAGTTGCCAGTACTCTAGAAAAGCATATGCGAAAATGTGTCGGTAATGGACAAATGAAAATGATACCAGACTCTGATTCTCAATCTCAGTCAGATACTGCTAGGATGATTCAAGATTCAGAATCTGATTCAAGTAATGCTCCTTCAAATGCTAACACACCAACGAGTATATACGAATCAAATAGCTTATCAAAGAACGCGTATGGTTCTCCGAACTCCTCCACTAGTATATTTGACTCCGTGAACTCCTCGAAGAGTTTATACGAGTCAGCCAGCGTTGCCACGAGCATGTTTGATGCAGCCAAAGTACCAACTAGCCCTTTTGACTCGGCTAAAATGGCTGCAGCTTTCAAAAAGGAATCTGGTTTATTCGATTCAATGAATGTTACCCCTACTATATGACTGCTATGGTTTGCTCAATATTTTGTTATTTATTTGACACCTTTATTGTAAACAGCACAAAATACTCATCTTCATGGTCTGCCCAACTATTCGCTGTTGTGTAAAGACTTGCTGGCACCATTAACCGGTGACGTCATCTTCATCATCATTTATCGTCATAGATCCACACGATTGTTGTAGTTTGGGGCAGACAAACTTTAGATATTGTAGATTTGTTAATTTGTATATAGATGTTGATTGTTAAGATGGGGTGTTTTTAGGAGGGATTTGTACCCCATGACGTGTATCTTTAGATGGTGCTTACCCCTTCTTGCATGGTATACGTGACATATTTTTTTTATATTTGAATAGATAGATGCACATTACTGGGGCTTTTAAAGCATATATTTTGAGATTATCAATAGCAACATTGCTTCAAAGAAGCAGCAACTAAAATGGCAGACATTGATTTTGGTGATTTTTAATTCTGTGAAAATAATTGTCAGTCTTTAGACTTTAAAGAGGAGTAGTAAAAATATATCATCGAAATTGGAGAGTAATATCACACTGTGTTGAATTATATATTTGTTTATTTGTTTTTTTGGAATGTGGCTTAAGTACAACATCAAACAGACGGAATTGATCAGGGCTTTCAATCAGGGAGAATATTACACCAACGGTTTCGATGTTTTAAATGTTTCATTAAAAGTTGAAATTATTCTAGAAGCATATTTGTGCCTATGTCTTAGGTCATCTTTTGTGACAATAAGTCTTTTTGTAAAATATGTGCCATATTATGTTTATATTCATCTACTGATGACTTAATGTTATTTAAAGAAAGCAGCAAGTTATTTATTTAAATGCAAAGGGAAAACATACTAGGAGTAATTTTGTTACATTGTGATTTTCATATTAAACTTTTATAGTATCAACTTTTAATGGAACAATTGGGAAATCCATATAAATGAAACCTGTTTTGATATGTGATGTAAAGAAATATTTAAATTTTATTGGAGGTATAGAAATATGCACACTGCAACAGAAGAGCTTAAGGCAGCAGAAAAATAATTGTAATAATAGTGCCTAAAATATATCCTGCCAAGCAGAATTTTACATGTTGTACGACCAACAAATTCAACTGGTTAAAATCTGGAGAAAACAATACAACAGTGCAATTTGTTTTTGTTTTTTTTATTATTATTTTTTTTGTCAAGAAGGGCGATACTACATTGAAGTGTTTGTATAAAGTTTTCATTGTTAGATTTAGATGTTAGAGAGTTTTATATATTATGTATTCCCTCATCACATTACTGTTTCCCAGGCAGTCTAACAACTAGGGACTTGACTCATTTTGGTGCAATAATGTGCTTAAAACTACCTATGGCGTTACAACATCACATTTGGGTAGTGGTTTATTTTATGTAAGTGAGCTTGATTTCGTTTATTGCATATAAATTTTGTTCAGAAATGTGTTTCAATAAGGTTAGATGTGCAAAATATCAGTTATCAAAACGATGATTTTTATAATATAACTCTTTATGCAAAATTACGAAAGGAAAGTGTAGAATGAGAATACTCCTAGAAAATGCCAGGAGTGTTTGGAACATCGTAAAAGCACACTCAATGCAGCAAGTCAAGTTCAAAACAAACTGAAATGAAATATTGATCTTAACATGTCACTTTTCTTAGCTGTCCAGGGTTTAATTACTTTCTTGAGAAAAAAATTATCCATACTAAAGTTTCTTTGGAATATTGAAAATTTAAACATGCATAGTAACCCCTAATTGCATATTTGCTTTATTTATACATTTGATTATTTGGTAGTTGTGTTAAAAGTGACAAATTGTCGATCATCAATATTCACACTTGTGTTAATTGTGTCTATTTTTAGATCAATATAATATAGAACTAAATCACAGCAAACTACATGGTAGATAATTCTATTTGTTATAAGCAGCAGTTTGTTGTATCAGGGGAATTATGTTCAAGTTTGTAACCATAACTTTTTCATTATTGTATGATATCCCATAATTCACCAGTTATGTTGTTAGTCTGTCCTTTTATGTGTTTGTTATTGTTAATGTCTTTCACCCTTAACATCAGGGCAGTTTCTGCCATAAGCGTGCCATATTTGCGTTACGAGGGTTCAGTTTATATATAGGTATAATTTTGGTGCATATTTTTTCTGAATTACTATTTTGCAAACAGTGCTGCATTTTTAAAATAGCCATATGACCAGGGTCTTAGCTTTTATTTATTTTCAATATTATGCCATATATTTGTACATATTTTGTCTTCCCATTATTTCTTATGTTCATTTTAAGTGCTGTATTTTGCATTTTTACATTTTCCACTGAAAATTTTTAATATTTTGTTTGACATATTAGTGCTTAACTATTTTCCAGTGGACACATTTGTTTTTTAATTAGGGCCATATTTTGTCACACACATTTAGTTTCCCGGTGATCAGTGCTTCTTGTGTTTTTAGATCTCTTTTAGGGTTGTTCAACAGCAAGACTCTGGTCAATTATCTGTGCCATAATCATGATTTTTAAATTCTGATAGTTATTTTTTGTGTCTCATTTTTTACTGTGATTGCTTATGTATTCTCATAATTGCGAACAAAATTCTAACCATTTATTTCATTGTATTACACATTCAGTAGAGAACATTGTTTTCTGTTCTTGTTCTGCTGAAGTCGTTTAGAAAAATATCAGATGCTACATAAATTTAGAATAAAAGGAAATGTAATTTGGTTTTATCATAGTTATAATATATTTGTATTCTCAAAAACGAATCAGAAGCATTAAACATTTTAAAATTTTGTTTTGATATGGTTTATTCCAAAATAAGGCCCCAAAACCGAGTTGTATTTAAATTCTATAGTTGTATTAAAAACAAAAGTGGGGTTTTTTTTAAAATGTACCTTACTCCATCGAATCTTTCATTCCTCATTAAACTTTGTTATAATACATATTTTCCACAATTTAAACATTGTTAGGCAAAATTCTATTTGAAATAATTAGTTGTCAATATAGTTTGAAGATCTATAAGAGAGAATAAATTATCTAAAGATTTCTATTTGAAACAAATATTGCTATTCTCGTCTTTTTTAAAGAATTTTAACAAAACATTTAGGAACTGGTTTAACTTTTGACATCGATACACTACTGTTGCCTCTCATTTTATTTGATCTCAATAAATAATATATAGTTAATTTTTATTATAAATATATTTTCAGCACCAAAAATATTTGATACTTATACTAAATTGTTAAACGATATGATAAATATAAATACAAAATACGCATATATTTTTCCTTTTTGGTACCGAAAACATAACTGTTAACAGGGATAACAACTAAAATAAGAGGTAATTATTGAATATATGAAGAGGCAATGAGCAGATACAAGAACAGATAGCATTGTTTATGTGCCTTTGTTTACAGATATTTTTGTACATGCAATGTACTAGGAGTAATTTAGAACTACAGCTTCATGTATTTATAATGTGATTGTCCGTATGACAGTACAAAGTACACTTAAATAAAACATTTCTTCTTCCTCTTTCTTATTTTATTTATTTCAAGTTACTTTTACACTTATCATCTGAATGTTATTTCCGTGTTAGCAATACATAATACAATAATTGTTATAAAGGATAAATAGTGACAGGAAGCGAACAGTGGTTGCACTTTATTTGTCTTATTGTTACTATACCGTCTTACAGTTAATTCATACTAAACTGGCTTTGTTTTACATACTTGTATAAATTTCCAGAAAATATATTGAGAAAATTTAATGCAACTTTCCTAGAAGACGTATAAAATAAACTCATCATAGATACCAGGACTAAATTTTGTATATATGCCAGACGCGCGTTTCGTCTACTAAAGACTCATCAGTGACGCTCGAATCCAAAAAAGTCAAAAAGGCCAAATAAAGTACGAAGTTGAAGAGCATTGAGGACCAAAATTCCTAAAAGTGTTTCCAAATTCAGCTAAGGTAATATTTTTCTCGGGTAGAAAAGCCTTAGTATTTCAAAAAATTCTAAATTTTGTAAACAGTAAATTTATAAATATAAACATATCAATGACAATTCATGTCAGCACAAAAAGTGCCGACTTCTTGGCTTGTGATACCCTCGGGAAAATAAATCTCCACCAGCAGTGACATCGACCCAGTGGTTGTAAATAAACTCATCATAGATACCAGGACTAAATTTTGTATATACGCCAGACGCGCGTTTCGTCTACTAAAGACACATCAGTGACGCTCGAATCCAAAAAGTCAAAAAGGCCAGATAAAGTACGAAGTTGAAAAGCATTGAGGACCAAAATTCATAAAAGTGTTGCCAAATTCAGCTAAGGTAATCTATACCTGAGGTAGAAAGCTTTCGTATTTCAAAAAATTCTAAATTTTGTAAAAAATATCTTGCCAAGTCGTTTCCTTTTATTCGAATATTGGTAACGTTATTTCGTTCATCATTTTGTAGACTGCATTGCGTGACATAAGAATCAACTATGAATTACCATTATTTCAAAATTTGTCCTTACTACTAAGTCTACTTATCTACATAAGGATTCATTATCAATATTAATAATTTTCTGACTAACGAAATGCAGCAGATGTTAAATGTACATTAAGGACAAGATACAAATAGTATGACTTTTGCAATCATCTGTCATGACTCCTTTCTGCTCGATAAAAATACGGTTTACAAATATGCAAAAATCATATAAGGCAGCGATGTTAACCCTATGGAACATAACAAATATTTAGATGTAATGCAGATGTGGGAAAATGCCTACTAAATGAAGGCAACAGTAGTATACTGCTGTTCAAAAGTCATAAATCGATTAAGAGAAAACAAAATCTGGTTACAAACTAAAACCGAAGGAAACACATCAACTACCGTAACAGAGGAACGAAACAACAGAAACACGAAAGTGAAAAAAAACGACAATGCAACGTACATTGAAACCAACTATTAGTTACAACTGACGTATACAGGACATTTTTAGAAAAAAAAATGTGGTATATGGTAGCAGTTTTTAACCAATGGAACATGGCCAATATGTACATTTTACGAAGACATGGAAAAAGCATATATGGCAGCGATTTGTTTACAATGGAACAAGGCCAATATGTAGATGAAGAAATTCTGGCTTTGAGTAATGCAGGTACAGATTACTCTGTTTTCAAACCTAACATAATTATATAGCAAGCACGATGAGTCTTTAAAATCAAATTTTCAACACCAACATCCCATGGCAATACAAAACAGGACAGGAAAATCGTATCTCATTATTATGGACTTTAGGGTAAATCAAAATCCTCTAAAAAAAATATCGATAAGAATGCATCGGTCTGTAGGAGCACACAAATTGTAAGGAGCTGTGGTTAACTGTTATTGTGACTTTGTTGGTGATTTTTGCTATATTTTTATTAATTTTAACATTATTTAATGTCAATCTTACAAAACAAAACAGAAAACTACAATAAATTTTAGAAATACATAATTTAAAGCTGCCATTACCGCATGGATATCTACGACTATTAGAAATAAATATATTTAAAATATTTCCCGAAAGATATGAATTCTATAATACCAATCAGATGATGACTAATTAAATCCAGAAAACAACAATATTCAATGCCAATTAGAAGATGACCCAAAAAATTCAGAAATATTCAGAAAAACACATTCCATTAAAACTGAGTTAACTTGGATGTTATTGAAGGGTTGGCATTTTCAAAATGGGCTAGCCCAAGGTATTTTGTGTAAAAACAATCTCAAGCTATCAAAAGCTAATTAATTGATTCGTTGGAACTTTCTACAAATTTGGTGATCGGAATAACTGAGATTGCCAGTGGAAATATGGACATTTTGATTGGGTCGTGTTGCTTTCCGAGGATATCAGCAGATTCCATGTGTTGTTATGGGAGAGTTTACAGTTTCATGTATTTATTTTTGATGTTATATTTGTTATTCTCATCGGATTTTGTCTAAAGCTTAGTTCGTTTCTATGTGTGTTACATTTTAATGTTGTGTTTCTGTTGTGTCGTAGTTCTCCTCTTATATTTAATGCTTTTCCCTCAGTTTAAGTTTGTAACCCTTTTTTTTATCGATTTATGAGTATACTACTGTTGCCTTTATTTACAGTCTAAATATAACATTTGACATAATGTTTATATACAATTGAGAACAATGCACGTATCTCTTAAAAGTTAATCTCCATTTTAAAATTTGACATTAGGAAGGGAAAACACTTGTCAAATAAAACTTTGCCTTCAATTAAAGTTTCACATGTTACTGCTAAACCGTAGAATTAAATAATGAATGCCAACTTAGTAGCTAGTGTTACTATAAAGATTAAGTAATGTATCTATCTGACCGACACGTCTGATGAGTTGTATATGATCCAGGAGCAGAAAAACACTGGTTTTGATGTGGTTTGTGATTCTCATTTTATATCTTATTAGTTGTATCTTGTTTACTAATGTTTGAATTATCATATTTCCTTTGGTATAGTCCGTCATGCTGCCTATGATCTTTTATTTCAAATCTTGCGTTTACATGAAATAATAACTACTGGCTGTTACAAAAAATGGAAATCATGTTATTAAGAAATGTGTCTCTAAAGCGAAGACTGATTCCTTTCCGACGTTCGCTATTTTGGCCTTCATCTTAACTCAAAGAAATACTTTGACAAAATGTGCTTCTGTTGAAGTAAAGTTCGTATTGTTCCCAATAATTTCTAAATTGACAGTAGTTCTCGAAGGATATCAAGCACTGTTGGAGTACTTAACTACTGGCTTCAAAAAACGGGTTTTGAAAATTAAAGTAATAGAAAAATAGGAATCATTTGAATGTAAGAAAATCATCGAAGACCATGCTTATAATTTGGTTTACCAGACATGCATTTTATTTACATACGGTTCATGAACTCAATTCAAAACAGTAGGAAAAATATTAGCATATCAAATTGGGATCAGATTTATTCTCGATTAATGACAATTGTTCAGATGTTTGCGTTAAAATGTATGTAAAATATACAAGTGTAGCGAACTCGTTGGTCCAAAGAGCCTGACTCGCTCACTTGGGTTACTTTTGTTTAATAATGTGACACTGGCAAGAGGCTTGGAGAGAGTGAAACGTGTCTCCAATTATCATGTATGTAAATTTTAAAACATTTGGCATAGAGGTGTAAGAAAAGAAGCATTGGTAACCTCGGCCGATAAGAAGCAATAATTGACTCCTGTAGCTGTTTTCGTGTCATCGGATTCACACGAGGATCGTGTGTTAAATACCACATGCATCAAATCTGCCACCCTTTGGTATATTGCGAAATGAACTTAGAGAATATCAAAACATGAAAATTTCCGAACGACGGACACAAAGTGTTGCCAGTCGCTCGCATGGACTTTCAGCCGAGATAATGACCAAAGTTCTAAGGAGAGATCCTATTTTCATAATCACTCTTTTAACCTGTATTTCAGTTGTAAAATCTTTCTTTGCCTTGTAGTATTTACATCTTACCTGTCCCAAACAAAACCAGTTTTTTTTCAAATGTTCAAATGTCTTCATCTAAACTGTGCCCGAACTAAGCATTGGACTGTAAGATGTTATGACTGAACTGTGCGTGATCCATGCAAGTCAAGTTACAACAGAGAGATATATATCTTTTATTAGTTACCTTTAATACCAGAAACGCGTTTTTCGTCTACAAAAACAGCATAAGGACCAGGTCAGATTGGTCATTTCATAAAATCTACAGCACCCAATCAATGATTTGTGTATTAGCGTTGTTTATGGTTTAGAATGATTGTATATTGTCGTTTTGGTAGCAGCTAGAGTAAAAACTTCTCGAATTTAGATCGCCATATTTGAATTTCGTCTTCACAGCACTCATCCGTGGAAATTGAACTAAGACAATGTGAAAAACAATTGAAGAGCTTTGTTAACTATACATTCGCAAAAATTTTGCAAACAGGTAGAAAATATGTAATGTTCCAAAAGACTTAAGAATTTTCATCGGAAAACATACAGATCATTACCAAATCAATAATGTGTTGACTTTTGCGTTGGTGGTACCCGAGTTAACGAAACATGCAGTAGTGGTATAGAACTAGTAGTTGTAATGTTTCATACCAGGCGCGCGTTTCGTCTACACAAACCGCATATGGACTAGGTAAACACGCCCATTTAAGTTACACTTAAATATCAATTGCAATCATGACAAGTAAATCATATACATATTACAGGTCTCAAATTGATGCTGGGAAG
The DNA here is from genome assembly GCF_965363235.1 of Mytilus galloprovincialis. Taxonomy (NCBI): domain Eukaryota; kingdom Metazoa; phylum Mollusca; class Bivalvia; order Mytilida; family Mytilidae; genus Mytilus; species Mytilus galloprovincialis. Next base: position 103,340,371 of record NC_134840.1, on the reverse strand, counting down.
GGACAATTTTCTTTTATCGAAGATAAGTTTATTTCCCTTGTAATAAGGTTGGTTTTTTACTCTTTTGATCTCTGCCTCTTTACCTTTCACTTCTTACAGGTATATTCTTATCAGTCCATTCTTAAAGGACATTATTCATTTACCTGTTCCTAGCCTTAACTCTTATGGGTGTCTTACCTGGTTTATTGTACGTCCGTATAGGTGCAGTTCGATTGTGTGCATTTTTATGTTTATCTGGTCTTTATAGTACAACTGTACTGTCATTTAAAACAAGTGTTTGCTATCCCTAGGCGTAGATGCCATTGGCTAGATTTGGCACGACTTTTCGGAATTTTAGGTTTTCAATGCCCGTTAACCACGTAGTCCCACTAGTTTTGTTTTGTTCGGGGCGTCAATGATGAGTTTTATGTAGCGCGTCTTGCGTATTAAATGATAAGCCTTGTATCTTTAGTGAGGGTTTTTTTTTATAATACCTGGACATATGATATATCAACTGAACACCTGTCTCAACCTTTGTACTCATTACGTCATAGTATCTTTTAACTTTGTGTTCAATGTATAACGATGCATACTTACAACACTGTACTAAGGGTATGGTTGTTATTTGAATTCATCAATCATTCCAGGAACTGCCTACCGAGTACGGAATCATCACAACCTTCTAGCTTATTTTCAAAAAGCATCGGCTGTCAAAAACATAAAGTTTTCGGGTAACAACTAAACAGGTATTGTAATATGCGCTTGCGAGGTTTTTGTTCCATCTTCAAAAATTGAAATGTGTTTCTTGATGTTCATAAGAGTGACATGTGATTTCAAAATATAACGAATGTAGCTTATGGAACATCAATTTGTATCTCGCAGTCGATAGTGGTCATTTTCTTAAATTGAATGACCTTGAACATGTGACGTCTTTACATAAATATTTAATATCTTACAATACATTATATAAAGCCTGTCGTTGTTTAATAAAAGATGCAGCGATGTGTACTAACAACTTGTCAAAAAGAAAACTATCAAGGGGAAAGCCTTGTTGATGGAGAATATAGTTATCCTTCCCTAATCCATGTCTAATTAAAAGAGCAGATATTGTGTAATGAAGTCCTCAACCGATCGATCGCTATGTAAAGTATTACATTATTTAATTACTCTTCTATCTGTCAAGAAAATCTTCTTGTCGATAAACCCGTCATAAACTCAAGCCTTTCCGACTCACCACTAGGATTATCGCAGACTTTATCCAATTACTGCGCATGTTCACGGCAGTGGCTTGATTGATACATCGCTTTTCGAAGTCCAAGCCAACCTAGCTCGTTAATTATCCCACGCTTTTGAATCTCTTGATAATAGAGAAAAAGAACATGCATATTGTAATGTCAACTTAAAATTTATATTACATGTAAATTTAATTGCAAATTTCAACGTGATTACCAGAAATCTCTAGTTCCATAGTTAAACGGCATGTCTTTGGCTTCTTTCTCACGCAGCAGGTTGTTGATCTTTTAATGATGAATTCCAACGGTAAAGATGTGGAAATTCTGGATACAGGATAATTTAATTCAATTTCATTCTTATTACGACGGAAATGAAGCCTTGAAATATAAAAAAAGTCAATTTGACCAATGTAGAACTGCAGCGGGAAGCCTATTAAAATATTTTCCACGAGATTGTTTTGTTTTAGTCCATTATAAAAATAAATAATTCAATCTGCAATTATCGCATTGTTATCTTACTTAAAAAAAGAGGCCTAAGGAAAATTTTCACTTATCGAAATGTTGAAATGAAAATTTACAGTAAATAAAGTGATGCGACTCCTACTTTACAAAATGTTTAACATATATTACAATATATACTACTAAACACTGCACATAAAATTTGTAAAATCAAACAATCAGTTGTTAAATCTACATTCTGTGCTTGACTTTAGCTTTATATTCTTTGGATATATCCTTTGGAACAGGGACTGATTTTTGGGGGGAGAAAAAGTATCGGAAATATATTAACGCGTTGATTGTTTTGCAGTATGTTTTATTTCCCCTTTAGAACCGATAAAAAGGTAAATGAAGACAATGGTGCTCAATAGCGACACTACCATCATCACATCCTAAAAATGTTTTTGTCGTTTGCGTTGTCTAGACGGATACATTTAAAGCTTTGTTTCGGATCTAAACTAAAATGAATGAAATATTTGGCAGTAAAATTATTTCGCTAATACCCTCTCAGCTTGAGAAGAGAAGAAAATACGAAATCATAACCTTGGCATCGTTTCAATATAAGAAGAAAGGTAGAAATACTGAGCGACCGCGGCGATTACGTTGTAACCATGTCAACATAGCAATTATCAACTAGCCTTGATGGGTTGCACTCTTGGCAAAATTAGAGACGAACAGAAGCCAAATGTTTCTCACTTATGGACAAGCAGATTGCATAAGAAGAATTCGTCGGCAGCTGTGTGTTATGTCTACTTTGCAGTCTGTAACCTTTGCCAAGTAATAGATTCACAACTTCAAATTAATAAGGAAAAAATATTACGTGATGATTATATGCTATACTTGAATAAGTGGAGAGAATTGTTTATTGAAACTGCACCAATGTAGCCGATAATGTGTAAGCTATAAACACGTGTACATGTCAGTCACGCCCAGTTTAAGAGCACCAGTCATTCCTGAAACTTTTGGGAACAGGAAATCAATTGCACCATGCTGTTAAGAAAATGGATACCGAGAGAGAACGTACAAAAATTTATTCAAATAATAAGTATGATATTTTCCCTACTATATGAACATCTTCATTTTCGAAAAGATCCAAGTCAGCACGATTAAACATGAACATTTATCGGACATTTAGGTTTGAATATTGTTTTTAGATACGTTTTCTTCGATACAGAACCTGCAGCAATATTTTTTTTTTTTTTTTTTAAACGTGAGAGTAGGTTTGATAGTCTTTTGGTAGATGAAGCTTTCATAAAATAATCTAGAATTCAAAAACTAAAACGTGCGCAGAAGAAACCTCCTCAGGAATTATGGATTTTGATGATATCTAGGAAAAACTTATAAGGCAACGAAAAATTGGGAATCCATCACTAAAGATTAAACAAGTCAAGATGTCATTCGTTCATTTGATTTGATATTTTTTAATTTTTTTATCTTTTTTTTTTTTTATCTTAGATGAGATATGAGATTTTATTTACGACAACTATGTCGATGCCACTGCTAGTTGATGTTTCCTCTCCGGGGTAGCCAACACTTCTTTGTTGACATGAATTTTCGATGATATGATAATATTAATAAATAAACTGTTTTCAAAACTTTAAAATGTTCGAAAATCTAAGGCTTATATGTCCCAATGTTGTTATTCTCAATGCTCTCCGACTTGGTACTTTATTTGGCCTTTTAACTTTCATATTCGAGCATCACTATTGAGTTTTTTTGTAGACAAAACGCTCGTCTGGCGTACAAAATAATACACCTTGTATCTTGAATGATTTTGTTTTTGTAGAATGTACACAAAACCATTTGTAGAATGTACACAAAACCATTTGTAGAATGTACACAAAACCATTTGTAGAATGTACACAATAATATTCTGGCTGTAAAATGTAAAGAAATATAAGTTTCAATTTTTTAAAAACACATTTACCATGTAAACCTGTGGTTTTCCTTAAATCTAGAAAAGAAAGACAATTCTTGAAATTAAATGGTAATCTTGCATATTTACAGTTAAGTAGAGCGGCAATGGTGTTCCAACGATAAAGTAAAGAAGATGTACGACTAATTAGATATTCTAGATAAATTTAAAACTAACAATTTTCATAACAAAACTGTTTCCAACTAGCTTACCTCTGAAAATATTTTTTTCATTTATTAATATTTGAATGGAAGGTTCAAACCATCGACTAAACCGATCTAAACAAGAGACACATTTTAATTGCAACTAATAGGCACCAGGCAATCTTGGTGCTAAAAAATTGTTTCTCGCTATAGATCTATACAACTGATGTTTTGTGAATTTATTCATGAATAACTGTATGGAAAATTGAAAACACAAGAATGCTTTTATCTTTTTTGTTTTTTATGATCGTGTTTTTTCTGGTAGTTTCGTGAATAGTAATCTTTTACTAATTCTTTTGGAAAATATTCATCCTCAAGTGAATTTACAGGAAATTATATTTCATCAACCTGTGCTTTCCTGTGTTTCAGTTTTCTGTGATTTTCTTGATATTACTTATCCTTATTGATATCCGAATGCCCTAAACAATGCTCCGGTGTTGATAGTTCTCAGTGCTGACCAAAGAAATAACCAAACATTAATGTTATTATGTGGACCAAAGCAGTTGTGGTTGTACTGTTAAAACATAGTTGCTTTTGATGTATATATATATATAAACTGAAGTACAGTAGTTATACTCATAAACACAAAAAAGGAGGGAATCGCATAAACTATAAAAAAGGAGACTGGGTGCATCTTCTAAAATGTACCCTTCACCTGCCTTGCGAATGAGCACTCAGTCAAAATGTCACATTTGGAAATATGACACAAAGGTGAAATTACACTATTCTGATATCTAAAGATGTTAGTCCGCAAAATATGTCGCTACCGAGTTGATAAACAGGCACACGTCTTTCTAAATATTTCTGTAATCCCGAACTTCTTGCATCCCTGCTCTGACAATCACCTTTGTGAAAACTTTTGTTGATATACCAAACATTTTAATATAGTTTTAAAGTTTTTTTTTATTCTTATTCTCTAGATAGTATAGCAACTCAAATTCACCTATAAAGGTATTAACAAAAAAAACCCGAAATCCAAGGTATATATTCAAATCTAGTAAACCTGACAAATTATACGTTTGACTACTGAGTATACCATCGAACGATACAAATGGAAAACAACCATCATAATCCTGACTTTGTACTGATATTTTCCGAAGAAAATGATGGATTAAACCTACATTTAGAGCTAGCAAAAACTTCGATCCTTAACTTTTGTTTAATGAGGCCCCTCATGGGGGGGTCCTTGTAATCACATAATCACCATTTTTTTGCCAATATAATCACATAATCATTAAATATTTGCTTATCTTTAGTAATCAAATAATCATAAACTAAAAATACAGTCCTAGGTAATCAAATAATCATGAAATATTTGGCTTAATAATCAAATAATCATTAAAAAAACGGCCAAGTAATCACATAATCAAAAACCCCATGAGGGCCCTCTTTAATCAATCATCTGTTTTCTTTTGATAATGGTTTCAAGTCTTTGATTGTCTCTTTGTTTGTCCTAACTTTTCTTAAACATATCTGTTGTTAAGAATTCGCGACAAATTGTTTCTTACACCTTACAATAAGTATTGTTGAAAATTGTTAATCTCATCGAAAATTTTAATGTATTTAATACAATAATACTTTTGAAATCTTTCCTGGACATTCCATCGTATATTGGTGGTGTTTTGGCCTTCATGAAACTTGCATTTCGTGGATTTTCAAAAATATAAACAATGATCAACTTCGTAAAGCCAGAGAACTACTTCATCAATTCAGAGATGTATTCAGCACTTCACATACTGATATAGGCCACATCACCGCCGTTTACCATAGAATAGAACTGATAGATGAAACACCATTCAAACAACGACACCGGTGTATTCTACCTGCCGTATTCGACAAAGTTAGAACTCGCCTTCAACAAATTGTAACTTGATCATTCTTTGTTCACATTCGCCTTGGTCATCGAATGTTATATTGGTCAGAACGAAGGACAACGAGCTCAGAATGTGCGTGGACTATAGACACATGAATCAGCTAACTATTGAAGACTCATATGATCTTCCTAGAAGTGAAGAAATTCTTGAAGCCTTAAGGGGAAATAATTACTATACCATCATGGACATAAAAAGGGGTTATCACCAAGTAGAGGTTGAAGAGGCACACAAAGCTAGAACAGCTTTAACAGTCGGCCCAAATTGTTTCTATGAGTTTATCAGACTTCCGTTTGGCAGTTTGTATATGTGATTCTGGAAAAGGGTGAGGATGGGGGATGTAGGCGGCAAAAAAGGGGATATGGGATAAAGGGGGGAGTGGCGATGTAGTAATTAAGGGGTTCAAAATTGGGATGTGGGATATATGGGGTTAAAAAATGGGCTTTGTAATATAGGGGTTATATAATTTGGACCTGGGGGGAAAAAGGAGAAAGTGGGAAATAAGCACCACCGTATCACACTGTCTTGGAAAGACAAAGGTAGAAACCGTAATTTAAATAAAAGCAGTTAAAAACCTTAGCAGAACAGTCAAAACCGTTGCAGCACTTCTCCTCTAGGGGATTTTAACTTAGCTTTAGTTCAAGAGAAAGTATGTGAAGACTTCTTTGATTACGCTTTGATAAGTACCTCTCGGTTATCTAATAAAACGTTTTAACTATTAACACAGTGTGACTTTATTCACTGACATCTGATGTAGGCGCCTAACAAACATTGTCCGAGGATGCTTTATCCAGGTTTCGACTATTACATGCTACTAAATTAGTTTCGTACAAATTGATGCTTTATTTAAATACTAGTACTAATGTTATGACTTGGTTTGTCTTTTGTTTTATATACAATAAAACTCCTGTATTGTGTCGATTAAAAGATTAGTACAATAAGTTCATGAACGTTGTATATATGATTAGTCAGAGAGAAGGTTACTTAGACATTGCTTGTGACAAGGTCATGTCAATAAGTTACATCTAGAAAAAGAGAATTGATTCGAAAAGAAAACATATCAAGTGTACGATTGACCAAGGTCCGTTATCTTCAGAACACTTTGACTACCTTATCAACTTGTTTATTTAATGACAATATATTTTACGTGTTTAAAATCAATACATCGATACTGTCAAATACCTACAAAGTTAATATATTCAGACATTTTAGTAGTCTTTACTTTCGCAATACCAGTATATTAATATTTAATTTGAAAAAGAACGATTAATTTAATGATGTTTATAACCTGCGCAGACCTGCACAAGTTTCAGTCTGATGGTTTTGTGCCTGGGGCGGCTAGTTTTAGACATATTCTAGCATACCGATTGACCTCAAGGTCCACATAAATATCAAATATTCATAAACCACGCTGTTATATTGACATAACTTATAACACGGATATTTCCATAGTAATATCTCGTAATATTAACATACTTAATATTTTTTTTATTAATTTGAAAGTGTTTTTAATTCAAATTCTTTTGATGTTGTTTTAAGTAAATTTTCACTTTTCAATTACCTATCATATTACTACCTACATTGGTCAATACGCACCTTACGCGCTATAAATAACTTTAAAGTTTAAAACAGACAAAAAGGTGTTGAATCGTAAATTTATAACAGCTGTTTGCAATAAGCCGGTGCATATCATAGCAGAAATTTGTTTTATTTGCAAACTTGAATGCACATTGCATATCGTTATGTTTTTACCACTCCAGGACACGTCGACTGGGTCAGATTACAATCGCCGACCAATGGCAAGCCGTCTCGACCTACCTTCTCTGTCCTTTTGGGGTCATCGTATCTATGATCATTGTGTGGGTCAAAACGGTTGAATCCATTATATTTGGGAAGGTAGATTGATTAATGCACTTGGTTACGTCACGTGGGTTACGTGGTTTTTTGACCATGTGATGTAATGGAAGAATGCAGGTGAATTTTATTATGTGTAAACACTTTACAAAGGCTATGGTGATTACATAACAACGCTCAATGTTTAAATGATACTAGGAAATCATATATGAAATGAGTAATGAAAGTAAATAAGTAAACATTTTATGTCAATATACATGGTTTAAATGGATATGCCCTCATCTTTATTATTACCTCACATTAACAGCCATAATCTCGTCACGGATCATACACGAATAAGTTAGATGAATATGGTAGAACAAAGAATCCATTTCTGTTTGATAATAAAATGTGAGAAAATTTCCTTTTTTCTTCAATTGATACACGAAATATTTATAGATCTTTAAAGTACTGGTATAAAAACGGGAAAAGTCAAGTCATATAGATCCCTATTTATATTAAAGTAAATTTTGTTTGATAATTGACACCACAATTAGTAATGTCATTTTAAAAGCATACATATATATTGGCTTTATCTTTTTTGACCTCAGCTAGGTCCATGTTCTTGAAAACATAGAGGTATTTTTTTCAAAGATTTATTGAAAAAGATTATTGTGTAAGTTCCAGATGCATCGAGAAAAGCTTGTTTTATCCCAATTTTCAGTTGTTTCTTAATGGGCATGACCAGAGTTTGTTCTTGTGATAACATTTTATAGAAAATAAAAACCCAAGGGACTAAAAGAGAAACGTAAAAACCTTTCAAGGTCATTTTAAAACAAACTCGAGATACAAGGTCGGAATTCAATTTTCGTTATACGAGGGTATATATAAGATAACAAAATTATTGTGTGTGCTGTTTCTTGTCCGTTCTTCTTTTTCCATTAATCGGGGTTACACATACTCCTTACAAGGGCTGCTGGTTATTTTTGTTTATCCTGCAATTGGGTGTCCTACTATACAGATACAGCCCTACAGATATCGCTATGCTGTATCTGGGGGGGGCAAGGGGTTTAACTGTTATGCTGTTATGGGGCAATTTAATTCTTTGTTATCTGTTATTTTGAAAATATATTTGCTGTTAGCTGTTATTGTCTTATTCGTTGTTAGCTGTTATTGGGCTTTTAGTTTTTTTGTTATCTGTTATTGTGATAATGTATTTGCTGTTAACTGTTATTGAAAATTGGAATGTTAGCATTTTTTTTGACAGTCAATATTTGGTATAAATTGAAGATCATTGGCCATTGGGGTCTACCACTACTAATATGTTTGTCCCGTATTCAGAGAAGGATTCCATTAACATATACCCATCACAGAAGTGAGGTCCAGGACAATTCAAGTATATCTTATGATTATCCTTTGTACATGTTGTAATAAATTCCATTTTTTTTATGAATGTGTATTTAGAATTTTTTGTATGAGAATAATGTTCCTTGTTTTCCGTACGAACATATTAAATTAAAACAATTCTTAATCTGACAAAAAACATATGGCCAGGAACATCTGACAAGGATCTCAATTAAGGACTAGGTCCTAACAACCACTTAACCTTTTATATAATATGGTACATAGACTCAGCTCTGTAATTCTTTTCAAAGCAGAACCAAATGCATTGTACAATGAAAGTTCCAACCATGTACTTGGGTCTGAAGCTGCACATAACTCATTACAAACAGATTTATTTCATTCCAAGCCATTGTTTCCCTACTAAACTATGTATTCTACTTACTAGTACATTTGGTACAATCAAAAACCTCAGCTGATAAAAAAATTGTTCAAATAAGGCCTTTGAAAATAGTGGAATAAATTGTTTTTAGAGTGTCAAAATTCGTTCGAAGTACTTGATAAATTGCATGCTTATAATTGGTGCTTTTGATTTTTCTACCCTATATACCACTTTGCCTCATAGTTTTATTAAGAAAAATTCACACACCTCATTAAATGGTCATTTAGAAAAAGTCAGAATATCAAACTCTTTTAGGTCACTTTTTTTATTAGCAACAAAGGGAGCTCACGTCAATAGATATAAACAATTTCCCAAAGTTTAATGCAAATGGTTATAGAGTTTTTGAGTTAATGTCCGACATGTTGACAACAGACGGACAACAGTATACCATAATACGTTCCGTAAACGAGCGTATAAAAAATATTATAATATATTGAGTAGTACGTTAAACACATTCTAGATACATAAATTAATACTAAAAACATAGTCATAAAAAATGGAATGCATTACAAAGGATTATATCCGTAATAAGAAATACTGATTTGTCAAAGACCGAATTATTTTAATATTTCATTTACTGTTATCTGTTTTAGTCCATTTTAATTCCTTGTTATCTGTTATGAGCCAAATCAATTTGCTGTTTTGCTGTTATTGGGACCCCCCTTGCCCCCCCTCGTATCTGTATACTATACAGATATCGCTTTAAAGCTCCGCCAACTGCCGGACTGAGTATTGTTTGAACCTGTGTGACCTCAGAATGTGTATTCCAGTTGCATTCCAATGACGATGACACTTGTCGATTTCAAAACTTGAATGTGTATGAATGTGTTACAAAATCAACCATGTCAATTTCAGCATGCATGTTTTGTAAATTTCAAGTCTGAAGCGTAGGACAACTCGTACACTTCTGTTTCAAATTTGACAATGTTTTGTTATTTGTTTTTACTTTTGAAATTAATTGTTATGTTAAAATAGATAATTATACACCTTGAGCGATGTATTATTGTTGACCATTCGAGATTCTTTTTTTTGCGAACCCGTCTTCAGCGTAATGTGTGATTTTGATATTACTACGCGGGCCTCAAGGGATTACAAATTAAATATTAATCAAATTAATTAATTAAATATGTTAGTTTTTGTGTCTTTCAAAACTCAAACAAAAAACAGAATGAATTGCAGGATAAAGACAATAACTGTTTAGTGTCTTTAAATATCAGCTGTATTTGTACTCGGCTCGAAACAGGTGTAGTAGCTCGCTAAAAGCTCGCATACACCTGGTTTCCTAGCCTCGTACAAATACAGTTGATATTTAAAGACACTAAACAGTTATTGTCTATTTATTGAATAAAGCATGCATTATTTCGTTAACCTGTGTTGCACTTATTTGATTCAAAGGAGGAATTGTCTCTATTGTCTCTGATAATTATAGAAAAGGGTAGAAGATATAAGTGTGGAATAAAAGTCGAAAAAAAAACGACAACGGCTCGGTGATGTAGAAGAACACATAAGTTCCACATATTGTATTATAAACTGGCAATGTTCACGCAACTTGTATAACCATTTTAAGCATCGACATTTTTTTGGTGTTTTCACAAATGGACATAACTCCAAACAGAAGAACTATGGAATAATATGACAATTGTTAACCGGAAGTATAAGAAACCATGTACTATAATTCGTGCTTTACTAATACCTTGAAATATCAACCTGACCTTGTAGAGCGAATTTGAGGTCAAGGCTATATCCCATATCAGAAGAAACTAACGAACAGAGCTAGCAACCAGTCTCCTCACAAAATTTTGTCGACTGAAGATGTATAGATCAGTTACTGAGGAACATTTTGGTTTACTTTTACAAATTGTGATTTGGATGGAGAGTTGTCTCATTGGCACTCATAACACATCTTCTTACATTTATATACATTATCCAGAAGTTAAACACGATATGAGTAAAGCATGATATTTGTCATGGTCTTAGACTGATGTACCCATATTTTGACTATTTTATTTATTGTGTCTGTTTATTTAACGCATCAATGTAAAAATATCGGAAATTGATGAGACTGTCATTAAAGTGAGAGGATTAGCGCTATAGAACCAGGTTTAATCCACCATTTTCTACATTTGAAAATGCCTGTACCAAGTCAGGAATATGACAGTCTTGTCCATTCGTTTTTGATACGTTTTGTTATTTGATTTTGCCATGTGATTATGGACTTTCCCAATTGATCTTCCTCTAAGTTCAGTATTTTTGTGATTTTACTTCTTATACTGTATACTTATTGCAACGATTTTTCTGACTTTATAAATCTAAAGAGAAAAAGGTGTGGTGGGATTGTCAATGAGACGACCAACTGACAAGCATGTAAGCAGTTATGAATGACTGTTCTACCTATACAAGTAAGTCAGTCAATATACTGCGGAGAAATCTTATACAAAAAGCCACTATAGAACTCCATCTGAAAAAAATCTAAAGAGAAAAACAACAGCTTGATCTAAGATAAAACTTACATATTGATTAAGCGTCCAGTGGCAAATATGTCATGCCTATTAAGGATAAACACAAAATTGATATTTATAGACTCTGATATGAATGAGGCCCCTCATGGGGGGGTCCTAGTAATCACATAATCACCATTTGTTTGCCAATATAATCACATAATCATTAAATATTTGCTTATCTTTAGTAATCAAATAATCATAAACTAAAAATACAGTCCTAGGTAATCAAATAATCATGAAATATTTGGCTTAATAATCAAATAATCATTAAAAAAACGGCCAAGTAATCACATAATCAAAAACCCCATGAGGGCCCTCATGAATACGTCTATTAGTAGGTCGATACTTTCAACTGCCTCTAGAAAATGTGTTTGTTGGATAGGCAGCCTAAATTTTGCCTTGCATGAAGCCACCGACAGACCTCGACATCAAAGAGTTGTCACAAGTGTCCTTACATCTGCAGATAGTGTTTTACTCTACCTCCAGGAGGCATCGGTTTTGATTTTAAAACATTTTGACCAGACGTTGCTGCGTATTTGTAATTCCGCACAGCCAACCGGTCGTCCCGCAAAATGGATGGTTTATTGCCGTACGGGTGATGTTCAATAATTACCATTAATAACCTTGGTAACCGTTGGGGTTAGGGGAGTTCGGGTATGGCACCAGCAAAAAGTAAAATCACAAAAATACCAAACTCAGAGGAAAATTTAAAAGGAAAGTCCCTAATCAAATGGCAAAATCAAATAATAAGACACATAAAACGTAGGACAGCAACTGTCATATTCCTGACTTGGTACAGGCATTTTCAAATGTAGAAAAAAAAACCGCCATGTTCCGTTTCTAAGTCAGGTGACTATAATTCAGTAGTGGTCGTTAGTTCACGTCTGTCATATATGCTTTTTTTCGCAAATAATTTTGTTATAAAATAGGCCGTTTTCTCAATTGAAATGTTTCAAATTTTTCATGTCGGAATCTTTTATAGCCGACTATACGGTATGGGTTTTTCTCATTGTTGAAGTCTGTTCGGTTCCTTAGAATTGCATACATCCACTTCGCTTGAACTTTGGTGGATAGTTGTCTCATTCGCAATGATACCACATCTCTTTCATATATGTATTCATAGCAATCATAGAATGAAAAGAAAATTGGTGAGCATTATGAAAAAAAGGAAAAGGGATGTATATTCATTCATTCGGCAAAATTCATACAAGCGTAACATATAACTAAATTAAAATGCAGTTTGGATTTAAATACACTTTAAAATTACTTAATAAGTAGTTGAAATGCTTGAGATACTGTTTATCCGCTATTTCAATACTAAGGGTAAGATAGTATTCATGTTATTTAATGACTCAGACATCACGTCCTGGTTGACCACTGCAAAATATCTTTGTTCGTATACTTACGTCATACCAGTTAGTGGAACACACCCAAATTCACGGAATGGACAGGCATTGACACGTGGAATGAAAATATTGGTGTCGAACCACCATATCCGATAGTATTATTTTTGTACTATTAATTGTAAATGTTCTCAGTAGGTTTAAGGACCTATTTGTTTTACTGTCGATCGATGTAAATGTATCGTACGCTGATCGCCTGTCCAAGCTCGACAAGGTATCGATAATCTAAAACTGAGATCCATGGCTATGTCCTTTGAAAACATATGTTTTCTAAAATGTCGTTTGTTTAATCTACTGGCCCATTTAACCCAAAATAAAATGAGCTCAGAATCTTCCCAAAAAGGGGGCCGTCCGGATGGTTGAAAGGGGAAAAAATTGAGGTCAAATATTAAAAACATGTACTACAAGTAAATATTGTTTGTTCTTTATTGGATGTACCATACAGACTACCGCATCCCTTCCATGGATCCACGCCTGTGGCTCCCGGTAGTCATTGTTAACCACAATAGTCGGTTGCGTATCTAGAAATTTTCATAAGGGGGGCCCACTGACTGCCCTAAGAGGGGACCCGCTCCAGTCATGCTTCAGTGATTCCCTATATAATCAACTATTTTTCCCTCAAAAAGGGGGGGGTGGGGGTGGGGCTGCACTCCTGGATCCGCCTATGCACATTCAATAGTTGGTTTTTTTTTCTCATCTGAACGTGTTTTCATTGATTGCAGTACGTTGATTAAACAGCCATCCCCTTGCACTAATTATTCAAAAGTCAGTCTGTTTGCACCAAATGCAATATGTAGTTGTTAACTCCATGAATTATAAGATTCATACGAATAAATAATGTAGAATGAATTTCAGGATAAAGTGGATATCGTGATGTACAAGTTTATTGAACTATTTTTTACTCGGTCAAACTACAGCAAAAGGGAAATAACTCGGATATTATAACCAGATTTGATGGACATAAAACAAATGTAAGTTAATGGATGTTGTAATACAAAAGGTGTAAAATATTATTGACCCACATAGATCAAACTTACAATATTCAAGATCATCTATCAAATGATTCAAATATTATTAATATGTCAAGAGAGTGCAGTTTCAATGTTATTTGACATCTTATACGGTAATAATATAATGATGCTCACTACTCAAATAAAAAAAAGTGATATAAAGAACGCCCTCAGTTACGGTCAGTTATCAATGTTGTAAATGTATCAACTTTTATTGGACCATTCTAAACCGGGGTTTTAAGTAAACTTTATTGGTTGTTTACAATGAGAAAGGTCCAATTGTTCTGCATATATTTCAAAGAAGCGTCATTTTCAAAATATGATAAAATTAATTATCAATAAAATTTACAAATGCAAAGCTTTAGGTAAAAATATTTGTATCTTCTTCTAATCATGCTAATCCAGTTTTAATTTGTTTAGATGTATGACGTTGCTATTGTCACAAATACTTCATCTTCGGATAGTACACAAAAATCAGTGGGAATTCCAGGATTGTTGTAATGTGTGGCGTAATTTCTTTTAACGGAAGATATAGCGCCGAGCGTAGCGAGACAAAAATATTTATAAAATGATATACATTCAAAGTGAATCCGCCATTGAAAATACAACAAAAATGTTAAGGTCACTCCCCTTTGGTTCAATAATTGATATTCGCATTAGAGACTGAGTTAAAGCATATCATTGGTATAAAGAAATGCTGCAGAGAGATATATAGCAATTACCATTGAAACATACCGTCAAAAGACAGCGATTGCGGTGTCCTAATCTTCATTTTCCCATAAACACACTTATATCATTAGTATACAAAATTATACTAATCGATTGGTAAAATACAGCAAAATGTAACTTTACATATATATATAATATAATCGCAACATTTAACTCGAAAAGTCAAACAAAAAATATAGACGCAGATTTTAAATATCGATTAGGTATTTTTTTTAAATATTGATAAGTTTTTCTCCGTGGCTGTTTGCGTCAATCGTTGAATTGGCGAGAATGTAAGAGCAGAACATTTATGGTCAACGTGGCATGCAAGATTTTCGACCTTAATTTTATCACTACAGGAAATATATATCGTTTAAATCATTCAAACAATTCCTTGGGTCAATCTTGACTGATTTATTAGTTTACTTTACGCCCAGGAGCAAAAAATCATTCCATCATATTTCCAGGACATTGAACTTCTGCAATATACATAGAAATGCATGTCTTACTCGCGGTACATCGACTTAAGTTTATCAAAATTTAGGGTGTGAAATTTGCCACCTACGGACCCCATGGAAAGTTGATGAGCGGATCAACTCTATAATTAAGAATAAGAATATTTATTATTCCAATCAAGGGCCCTTGATGGGCAGCATAACATGTACACATAAAACAATATATCATGATTTGTAATAGAAAAACATTTTTGTAAACTAAAATGAAACATTAAAAACAAGAATGTGTCCATAGTACACGGATGCCCCACTCGCACTATCATTTTCTATGTTCAGTGGACCGTGAAATTGGGTTCAAAACTTTAATTTGGAATTAAAATTAGAAAGATCATATCATAGGAAACATGTGTACTAAGTTTCAAGTTGATGTAACTTTAACTTCATCAAAAACTTCCTTGACCAAAAACTTTAACCTGAACTTCGCACTATCATTTT
The DNA here is from genome assembly GCF_965363235.1 of Mytilus galloprovincialis. Classification (NCBI taxonomy): domain Eukaryota; kingdom Metazoa; phylum Mollusca; class Bivalvia; order Mytilida; family Mytilidae; genus Mytilus; species Mytilus galloprovincialis. Next base: position 103,324,485 of record NC_134840.1, on the reverse strand, counting down.
CTATGTTCAGTGGACCATGATATTTGGGTCAAAACTATAATTTGGCATTAAAATTAGAAAGATCATATCATGGGGAACATGTGTACTAAGTTTCAAGTTGATTGAATTTAAACTTCTTCAAAAACTACATTGACCAAAAACTTTTACCTGAAGCGAACGGACGCACGGACGGACGAACGGACGACAGACCATAAAACATAATGCCCCTCTACTATCGTAGGTGGGGCATAAAAAAAGTTCAGATAGATGTTATTATCTTCATTCTATGAAAATCATATACATTTAATTCCAGGCAGGATCAGAACCATAAAATCATTACAATTATCATTGTTATTACATACATTAATTTACATTTCGTCTAACATCTAGACATGTAGTAATATAGCTCCCTAAATATTGAAGTACAGACAAATTTTCATTAGTGAATAACCAAACAAATTTTGCCTTATTTGAAAGATGTATAAAATTAGGACAAATACAGTTTGAAAAAAATCTCCCTGAAAAATATCTCCCTATCATTTTTGTATGCTGGACAACTAGTTATAAAATGTTGTTCATCTTTAACCAGATTTAGAGTACATTTCTTACGAATCCTTTGGTCTCTTTCTATATATAATGTTTTATACCTGTCTCTTTCTATTTTGAGATCATGTGCACTGATTCTAATTTTACATATGGCACTTCTCAATTGAAAATTGTTTAAAGATAGATACATTTCTTTCGAAAAACAAGTTTTAAGTTTGATATAAATATCTAATTTACTACTCTGTATCTGTTCTTTTTGTGTTCCAAAATTTTAAAATAAGAGACATACCGGTAGTGGTTTTTTAACGTCCCCATTACAACAAGGCGCATTCACACATTCCATTTGGCCACATGAAGTCCCTGCAGCTAATACGTCAAACGAATGTTTTGAATACCGGTATTGCCAATGGATCCAAAGGGAAATCGGGGGAAAAGGGGGGGGGGGGGGGCTTTTGGGGCAAAATTTTGTTGATTATTTAGGGAATCATTGAAGTATGACTGTAGCCCCCCCCCCATTTTAGGTCAATCAGCGGGCCCCCCTTATAAAAAAGTTCTTGATCCGCCATTGATACCGATAACTCTCTGCCTCACAGTCGCACTTGAAATAGCAACTGCATAAAACAGGAAACTTATGTCCAGATTACAAGAACGAAAGTATGACTTAATAGTTATTTTCCTTTAGCTAGGATAAAAATCTTTACAATAATCAAAAATGCTATTTAGAAAAACATTCATGTCATCTAAAGTGTTGTTAACAGTGTAACAATACATGACCTTGTTTGTAATAAAGAAATTAAATTTCTATGTAATGACTACACAAATGCAAATGATGAGACGTTTGGGTTGACAGTCATGCCTGCATTACAAAGCCGTGCCTCCAGGACACTGGCGCAATATTTGCAATCAAAAGTGACATTTATTACATAAGGTATTGTGATTCCAAAGAGAGACATTAACTTCGTTGATCTTATTGTGGCAAAAATGACGTCCATAGTGTCACGTAATTGGCTAAAACATGGATCATAGGTGAAAAAAATGACATGCAATTAAAGTTTCTAGACGTGTCCTTCAGGTGCAAACTTTATATCTATATAAAGATAGTGATCAATTATGACAAATTGAAATATTTAGACAAAAAGGTCATCAAATCTCATTGTAATGATCATTTAAATGGTTTGCCCAAATAAAAAATCATGATAAAAACGTATCTGGACATGTGGAAAAAGTTCGTTTTTTATTATGTATAGTCAATTAACATTTAGTATTAATAAATAGTTTAGAACGACCTAACTTGTGTCATCAAATAGACATGAAACATTATTGATACAATATAAGAGGTTAAGTTGTCCTTTCTTTCTTAACTTGCATATGATTAATCTGATAACAGAATGTATTCAAAATCGCCTATGTATGTCGAAAATGACTTAAATCTGTTGTCTCGAATTTTTATTTCAACGAAATTTTGATATTTCTATTTTAATTTCACAAGCCGAATTTACATTTTAAATTTCGAGTTCCGCATTAGTGTTAGATAGGTTTCAACACGACAATTCCAGAATCAACTTTAACCAATTTCAGATCGAGAGGCTCAAAGAAGAAGGAATTAAAATTGAGAATTTCATTTCTATGTTTCACGACTACTAGGCTATACCTGAGACTACTATAATACTAGTAGTCGCAGATTCTGCATAGCAAAACTCTTAAGTCTCAATAACAAAAACATAATATATAATTGTTATAATAAGATAAATCATATAAGGTTTCATTAGAAATCTAAATTGTATCTATTGTTACTTGTCTTAGATCTAGAACATTGTCAAGGAACTGAGTTCGCTTCTTTCCAATTTCATTGCTTTCATTTCCTTTAAATAGCTCAGCAAATCGATTAATTATCTCATCACAGGGGTACTCGTGTACTGGTTCTATATTTATGCATTCAGTATGATTGCTCCATAGGCGGATCCAGGTGGGGGGGGGGCCCTTTCGTGGGAAAAATTTGATTGATTATATAGGGAATCATTGAAGCATGACTGGAGCCCCCCCCCCTTAGGAAAAGTTCTGGATCCGCCACTGTGCTTAATGAGTCTTCGATCGTACACCGAGCCGTATAAGCTATAGACAGCAATAACTCTAACAAAACCTTGGTATGATTTGAGGTGCTCACGCAGTGTAAGCAGTTCCTTCTCAACATGTGGGCAGGGACTTTCTATACTAGTATAGAAAGTCCCTGATGTGGCACACATAGAATTGCTCATGATCATATCACATTCGAGGTAAATATGGAAGTATTGTGGTTACGATGTGATCATCTGCCACTTCTATACGAGTTTTGCAATAAGCTTTTCAGCTCACCTTGCCCGAAGGGCCAAGTGAGCTTTTCTTATCACTTGGCGTCCGGCGTCCATCGTCCGTAAACTTTTACAAAAATCTTCTCCTCTGAAACTATTTGGCCAAATTTAACCAAACTTGACCACAATCATCATTGGGATATCTAGTTTTAAAAATGTGTCCGATAACCCGGCCAACCAATCAAGATGGCCGCCATGGCTTAAAATAGAACATAGGGGTGAAATGTAGATTTTGGCTTATATCTCTGAAACCAAAGCGTTTAGAGAAAATTTGACATGGAGTAAAATTGTTTATTAGGTCAAGATCTATCTGCCCTGAAATTTTCAGACAAATCAGACAACCGGCTGTTGGGTTGCTGTCCCTGAATAAGTAATTTTAAGGAAATTTTGCAGTTTTTGGTTATTATTTTGAATATTATAATAGATAGAGATAAACTGTAAACAGCAATAATGTTCAGCAAAGTAAGATCTTCAAATAAGTCAACATGACCAAAATTGTCAGTTGACCCCTTTAGGAGTTATTGCCCTTTATAGTCAATGTTTTAACATTTTTTTTCAAATTTTAGTATTCTTTTACAAAAATCTCCTCTGAAAATACAGGGCCAAATTTAACAAAACTTGGCATCAATCATCATTGGGGCATCTAGTTTTAAAAATGTGTCCGATGACCTGGCCAACCAACCAAGATGGCCGTCATGGCTAAAAATATATCATAGGAGTAAAATGCACTTTTGGGCTAATATATCTGAAACCAAAGCATTTAGAGAAAATCTGACAGTAGTAAAATTGTTCATTAAGTCACGATCTAACTGTCCTGAAATTTTTAGACAAATCAGGCAACCTGTTGTTGGGTTGCTACCCCTGAATTGGTAATTTTAAGAAAATTTTGTAGTTTTTGGTTAATATCTTCAATATTATCTTAGATAGAGATAAACTGTAAACAGCAATTATGTATAGCAAAGTAAGATCTACAAATAAGTCAACTTTACAAAAACTATCAATTGACCTCCTTAAGGAATGATTGTTTTTTATAGTAAATTTTAAACAATTTTCGTAAATTATATAAATTTTTGTAAACTTTTGTAAATGTTTTCCTTTAATACTTTTGAGCTAAGTTCATTATAGACAGAGAAAATTGTAAACAACAAGAATGTTCAGTAAAGTGAGATTGACAAACACATCATCATCACCAAAACACAATGTTATCATGAATTCTATTGTTGTCTATAATTTGTGTCCTTTGTTTTATTTCTTGCTTGCACAAAGACCAAGGTGAGCCTCTAGTTTAGATTTTGTACTGCTGATTCTTTTAGCTGTGTATTTTCTGTCTAGTATATTTTCTTAGATAGTTAAACACTTTTAAAACTCGTCATTTACATGCAACAACTCCTTATAAGAAGTCATCTGATTTTTTTCGTTAAATATTAAGTGGATGGATCCAAAAATTTAGACTAAATTTTTGTTGAATATATTTTTTTGTATAAATTATTTTTCAGATATAAGAAAAATACTTTCCTTTTTCCCCAGCAGTGTTGTTGGTTTACTGGTTTGGACAATAAAAAAAAACACAAACTTATTCCTAGACAGGTTGAGGATCAATCACCCAAAAATAGTGGAAATAGGTTGAATAGTCTTAGAGAAAGATTTTTTTTTAATGTAACTGAAAGTGAAAGAGGACATACAGCAATTAGATTGCATGCCCTGTATTGGTAATAGTTCAGAAATCCAGTGTCATTAGAACATAAAATAATGTACACACACCTGCAAACCCTAATAATATATACAAAGAAAGGTGGAAAAGGCCATTTTTTGGCCATTTGAATTCAGGGAACTACCATATAACATCATTTAGAGGTTCCTAAAATATTAGTCTGTCAGAGCTAGAATTAATTGTTTTGTATCTTTATTGTCTTACATATTTGCTTAAAGGCTTTAAATTTTCTTGCAGAATAAGCAGAAAAGAAATTAAAATTGACAATACTAAAGAATCATGGTCAGATGGTATATTAAAAACTAAGTCATGTTCAATTTGGGATATGTATCAAATAGTAACCACCATCAGATAATAAGACAGCATGCTTTCATCAGCAGGTTAGTGTTAGTGGCTTTGAACTAGCTGTCAGATAACTGCGAGTACTCTCAGATATGTTCATTGTGTCTTTTTGTGTCGGGATGTATAAGTACGGGGCCAAGTCCACTTGTATTTTTGTCCATCTGATGAGTTAAGCCTTTTTCAACTGATTTTTATAGTTCGTTCTTATGTTGTACTGTTATTCCACTGTCCCAGGTTAGGGGGAGGGTTGGGATCCCGCTAACATGTTTAACCCTGCCACATTATTTATGTATGTGCCTGTCCTAAGTCAGGAGCCTGTAATTCAGTAGTTGTCGTTTGTTTATGTGTTGCACATTTGTTTTTTTCGTTCATTTTTTTTTTTTAACATAAATAAGGCCGTTAGTTTTCTCATTTGATTTGTTTTACATTGTCTTATCGGGGGCCTTTTATTGCCAACTATGCGGTATGGGCTTTGCTCATTGTTGAAGGCCGTACGGCGACCTATAGTTGTTAATGTCTGTGTCATTTTGGTCTTTTGTGGATAGTTGTCTCATTGGCAATCATACCACATCTTCTTTTTTATATAATTGTTTGAGGTAGCTTTCAATAAATGTTGGTGAATAGCTATTCTAAACAGTCATATTATTGTTTTGATATCTGATATTTATTGGCTTTCCCTGAATTTATTTTCAACAGACATCATTGATTGATTGATGGTTGGTAGTTACTGCCACTTTTATCACTGATCTTGGCTATAGCATGGAGTCATGTTTTTATTGGTGAATGAAGCCAAGGTGCTTAGGACCTTTGGTAGGAAAACTAGCAATCATAATCATATAAATTGGAGTCCTAAGCACCTACCACAGACTGGGTGGGAACTAAAAACCTCAAGTAAGCTACCTAGACACCACAGTCAGATAAGCCACATGACACGGTTTAGGTATGCTGACAACTCATTATTGTATACAGCTAATTAATCAATAGGCTACTGTCCTTACATAAAGCCCTATTGATACCCAGGTAAGCATTTCATTTTTTAAGGTAACAAGGCTTGAATGTCATGTCGTTCTTGGCATTCAAAGTGCAAGAAAACAGGAAGAAGGTGTCTGACAGATAAAAAAAAAAGTACAGGCACATCGCAGATCATGATTACAGAGCTGCTCACCAAATATGAATGCATTCTGGTGATTTAAATCTGAGAAAAAGTTCATCCCACATGAAAATTTGAAAGATTGGCAAAAGTGTGACCAAAATATGTGTTGGAGGAACAGGATGATTGAACTATAGCCTCCACTGGTTACTATTTACCAACAATTTCCAGATAGGTACTGCCCTTTAAATACATTTGTACAGACAAACTGATATGAAAGATTGTCAAATGCAAAAACTAAAAAAATCAAATAATAGGGCCTGGATGATCTTTATAGAGCAGAGAGAATAATAGGCAAAAAAATGAGACAATGAAAAAGGCCCTCAAAATTGATCTAAACAGAAATGGGGGACTCACCATGAAGACCCTCATATGGGAATTGATAACAAAAACATTTGACAGATTGTAACAAGTTCATTTTAAAGTCATAACAATGAAAAACAAAATATGGTCAAAATAGATAATACATTATTGTCAGATGTTTTGGCTAAATCTAGTGATTTTCACAATGAACACTCGTACCATGATCAATGTCATTTCAACATTTAATTCATAAATATTTATTTTATTATCAATTAACAAAATGAATATCATTTTGTCAAATAAGTTAAATAAAGAATTATCTATGATCTGTAAATCGACTTGTTCTTTCTCTTGACCTTGACCTAGATTGTGACCTACAAAATAAAATTACTTCATTAGAATTTACAGCTTTTTTTTATCATTCTAAAGTGATACAGTTTAATAGCTTTTTAATTTTTACTTTTTTTACTTGTGTTTTTTATTATCTATTAAACCATTATGAATGACTGGTAATGGTAAACTATTAATCAGGACTCTTTGTTTGACATATTTATATATGATTTAACTTGACCCCTTTTTAGATCAGATCCAGTTGGTAATCAGACACTATTATGACTCCTACTTTGACCTCTTTAGATATGATTCACCTTTTTTCATCCTCTTTGGACCAGATCCAGCTGGCAATGGTAAAGCCTCTGGCCTTTGTTAGTCTTGTATGATTTTAAATTTTAGTTTCTTGTGTATAATTCGGAGTTTAGTATGACGTCCATTATCACTGTACTATTATGCATATTTTAGGGGCCAGCTGAAGGACACCTACGGGTGCGGGAATTCTCGCTACATTGAAGACCCATTGGTTGCCTTCGGCTGTTGTTTGCTCTATGGTCGGGTGGTTGTCGCTTTGACATATTCACCATTTCCTTTCTCAATTTTATATTAATCTCTTACTTTGACCTCATTACGTATGACTCACTTTTCATCCTCTTTGGACCAGATCCAACTGGCGATGGTACACTATTAATCTCTTACTTTGACCTCATTACATATGACTCACCTTTTTCTCCTCTTTGGACAATATCCAGCATTGATAGTACACTATTATGACTCTTACTTTGACCTCTATACATATGACTCACCTTTTCCTCCTCTTTGGACCAGATCCAGCTGGCGATGATACACTATCAGGACTCCTGCTTCGACTTCGACTGTCATCACTGCTACTATCTCCTCTATCTCTATGTCTTTTCTCTCTTTCTCTCCGTCTCATCTCAAGAGCTCTAATTCTAAGTTCTTCCTCTCTATCCTAACGATAATAAACAAATAATTTCAATATCAAGAATCAAACATTACTAACTTCTGGTTGAAGTTTAACTAAATAATTCCATTATTGATTTAGATATAGTTCCATTAATTTATAAATTGATGTTAAAATCTACTGATTATTTTTATAATAGGGGAAGCAATCAAGATGTTTAAGACTTTAAAAATCAACTTAATTTATCATACTGCTGGAAATTATTTCAAGTTTGACTCAAAGGGTAACTTATTTAACCCTCTTAAATAATATTTGATCCTCATTTTAACTATGAACAACTTACAAGTCTTTCTTGTTCAGATTTTATGGTTCTTTCCACTTCAGCCTTTTTGTCTGCTTTGACTGAAAAAAATCAATCAATATAAAGTATTGCTCATAATATATATATAGATATATGTAATACAATGTCCACTAAAAGCTGTTATATTTTACACATTTATAGGAAAAGCATTTAGTTAATACTTGTGTGTTCTTGACTGTCCATTTAATAATAAATTTGGTCAGAATACAGATCGATGCAGATATGGTTAATAACTGCAAGTCCAATCAACTAACTGATCAAGAGGCCTCAAGATTTTCATTTCTCAAAAAGCAAGAATTTAACATAATTTTTTTTTCTAAAAGCAAGATTTAACAGAATTTTTTTCTAAAAGCAAGAATTTAACAGAAATTTTCAATGTCCCTCATAAAGGGTCACAATTTCTGCAGCAATCCCCTCACTGGAAAAAAACTAAAACGAATGCTTAACTTTGTAACATCTTACAATTTCACTTTAAAAACAAAATATTTATCTAATATTATTTCAAGTTTTTGTTTTGGTCCAAGGACCCCACTTTTTAGACTTAAGTGTCCTTCAATACTTACAAGATCTGTTGAGAGCAGCCTGCATCTTCCTTTTCAATTTCTCTTGTGGTGTTATTTTTGCCTACAAATTCACATTTAAATTGAAAATTTTTACACATAATAAATATATATATATCTTACCCACTTCAGAACTAAAGATAAATATTATCTTCATGATGTGAAAATAAAAATCTATGCAGTATCTTTTGAATTCATGCCTGGTTTTATGCTTGATTGTCAAATAATGTTCATGCATCCTGAATATCTTGACAAAAACTCATCTTTGAATGTGTTTTTGGGTTGTATTTACCGTAGTAATGGTGTTTTTTATGTTCCTCATTTGAGCTCTGGATGATCGTACAAATTATCTCATTGGCAATCATTACACATCTCCTAATCTTTATATTAGTCTGTTCCTATGTAACAAGTTCTAAGGGATTTCACACATCCAGCACTTTAACCTAACCATTGTCCTTTGGAACGGATAAAAAGCATTGCTCTTTTATTATGATAATATTTTTTTTTTTACATTTAATACACACATCCCCCATCCAACTAGAAAATGGCAATGTCAGGAATTGCCCCTGTTGCACATTTTTGTGTGAGGAACAGAAACAAATAACTACGGTAATTCTAATAAAACAAAGCAATACCATTTTAAAAAAAATTAGTTACAATTTTCATAAATTTTGACACCAGGAATAAATTCAGGATGCATTCTAATTTAATATCAAGTTCTTTAAAAATCTGCTTTATTTTTTTTTTAATTTATAATGACAGCCATATCAAAATTGCTGATGGACGGATATTTTTTTTATAAAATGGGACCAATTTAGAATAGCACAGTTATATTCTCATCTCATCTCATTGTTTTTTAATCTTAGCACAAAAAAATATTTAAAAAAAATGTGTGATATTTTTACTGCATTTTTATTTCCATTTCCAATTATATTTTGTAATCATTATTTTATAAAAATAATTGTATGTACACATGTTTTCATGAAAAAACATACATTTTCCAAATAAAAATGATATCAATTTACTGTACAGAGTTAAAGTTAAAATGGGGTTCTTTCAAAATATATAGATAATATGATACAGTGGTGATGTTTCCTATACCAATGACTACTAAAAAAATCATAGATAGATGCTTTTTGTGCTTCTTTGTTAAATATTTGTTCGTTTTTGACAGTTTTACCTATTAATCTGTTTAGTTCACGCATTGTTGTAAATATACGGTATTGGAATTTGATGCGACTGTCAAGCAAGTGAGAGGTTTAATGCAATAAAACCAGGTTTAATCCAGCGTTTTCTACGTTTTAAAATGCCTGTACCAGTCAGGAATATGACAGTTGTTGTCCATTCGTTTGATGTGTTTTATCATTTGGTTAGGGACTTTCCATTCTGTATTTTTTTCAGTGTTCAGTATTGTTGTGATTTTACTTTTTTCAGTAGTGAACATGTCAGATGGTTAAAATATGAGCTTGTGAAGACAATCTGCTTGACAAAACTAAAACAACTACTGGTAATGCAGAAATAATTATTCGAAATAAAACTTTTCCTCACATGACAGGCAGTCAAATGTATTTCAAAATGTGTAAATGTAACTATTAAACCTTAACATTATCATATGTTACAGAACATAAGGCAGAAAAAAAAACCATACACATTTCTGAACTTTATCAGATTTAAAAAAAACAACATGTAAATAAAATTTGTGATGCTACATAAAAAATAATAAGAGAAAAAAATTACGAGAAGTTAAGAACACAGTGCCAAAAGCTCATGATAAAAATATTTGTAGATTCTCAACTCCATACACCATGAAATTATCTATATTCTTTCAGAAATTTCTGATGAGATATTCAAAAACCTCTGACTTAAAATGCTTTAAATCTTTCCTAAATTTATAGGTATGTGTAAGAACTCCTTTTTCAATCCATATAAATTCAACCAAAACTGACATATCCAATTTTTATTCAGAAAATATTTATTACTTTTCATATAAACAGAAGCAGTTTTAAAAGGATTTGGACGAGAATCTACAAATATTTCTATAATGTCTTAAGCAGGGAGAACCAAAAATATGTTTTTTCTATCATTACATAGATTTCATTCTTACTGACTTGAAGGTTTAAAGATGCACTTTTACCAGGTAACTTGGTCTCACTTTTTGACCTACAAAAAAAAAAACCAGTTTCAATGTCAATCATATTATACAGATTCACTGTAACATACATGTTAATAAATGTTGTTTTTTATATAGAAATGTTTGATGAATAATGTTTTGTAGGTTGCTCAGTGTCCTGCTGCAGATTTTACGATGATCAGAACAGGAATAGTCAAAGGTGAATTAACCTGGTCAAGGGGAGATAATCTTTATTGACACTGGAATAAACCCAAAACAATTTTCGAATTGAAAGTCACCCATCAGACTAGAAATTGTTGCATATTTATATATGTATGCAGACAAAACAGATATTCCATGATCATTCATCACTGAAAGATAGGATAATTTGTTTCTACACACACATCCACATTTAACAGCCCATAAATTGGCATTGAAAGCAAATCCCTTTAACATATTTATACTTAAATTCTAATTTGTAAACTCAAACGAACATAAAATATTTATCAAATAACGACAAACTCTTACATGTGAGATACCACATGCAGAGACAAATGCTACTGTTCACTTTGACTGCAATGGCTCGAATGACTTTAAACCACATGAACTCAATATCCAAATTGAACCGACCTTACTATAATTAACCAAACATGTGTCAACTATAAACAAACAGCATTTTTACATGTACTATTTTTGTACAACTTTGATAATAACATTGATGTCATTGATAAATCAGAAAACAGATAATGCACAAAATACAATCTGTAGCATCTCAAACATGAATTACCAAAGTAATGCAATTTTAAGTATCAGCTTACTTTGCTGGTGTTTGTGGGTCAACATTGCTGCAAGTTTTGTTAATCTAAAATATATTTTACATATATCCCTATTGGTCAATCAATTTTTCCCAAATTAAGTTAAGAGGGGGGTGTGGGGGTCAGTGAAAAAACTATGTGAATTAAGTTTTTTATCCTTCATTGAACTTTTGATGTCGTCCCTTACAAATCAATTTTCCATATAATTCATATTACCAAGGGACATTACCAAAGGACATATGAATCATTTAAAAATAATTGATTGGTACTGATTTTCAGTATCATAGGAGGTATTTGTGATAAAAACCTTGAATCTAAAATTCATCAAAAACTGAAAACACAGAATATATCTCACCATTATACTATTTTGATTGTAAAATTAATGTTGAAATTAAAACAGCACTTCTTTAACATGTAAATTATACAAATCATGAAAGTCAATAAACCATGACTAAAGGTACAGGGCTTAACAATTGCCATGGAAATGAGATATGCCAAAGATTATGATACATTTGACTTTAACCCATAAGTGATTCCCCTTAAACAGATCTAACTAAAACTTTAAGGATGTAATTTCTGCAAAAGTTACTAAGTCAATAAACCATGGGATGTGTCAATGCTTATACAACTGCATAACAATTATCATTAATTTATCATTAGCTGTTCCACTTTATCTGACATAATCGTAAACTTTATCAAATTGCTTAGACCACTGATGTCATCAAAAATAGGATTCATAAGTCTTCCTCTTTTCTATGATAAGGCTAGAAAAAAAATCTGGCTAGAATTACTTCTTCTACAGTGTTGACCTATTTTGAACAAACTCATTCAAATAAATTAAAGAAATATCATATATATACATGTATATAAAATACAATTAAATAATAGAAAAACTTTAAATACTTTAATTAGTTTGAGCATACTGATTTAATTTGATAAATTAACAGGTTGAGAAATAATTAAAATGCTTAAAAACTTTTAGAAATTTACAAAATTTACAGTTTACTAAATACTACTGTTGTGAATTCTCCATTTTTGATGTTCAATACAAATTTTGGAGGATTGAGGAAAAATTGTATTTTCCTAAATATGTGATTTTATGATTTTGCTAAAGTCTTCTAACAAGCAATAGAAAACATGTACAGTGAACCCACAGTACTTACCTTTGACCAGAATTCCTATCATTATTCTTGTCATTCCTGTCACCCCTGTCACCTCTGTCACCTCTGTCATGCCTGTCATGTCTATCATCTCTTCTGCCGCGGTATGATGTTCGGTGATCACTTTCAGAATCACTTGACTTAGATGATAAACTTTCTCTTCTGTAGCGTTTTATAGGCGGCGCTACTACTGGCTTCTGTGGCGACCGCGACCTAAATAAATAATGCATTTAAAAAACTACTTCTAAATTGATCTTAATTCAATAGATATAACTCTCTTTAATTTGAAATACTAGATAAAATTCATTTTTTTTGTCTTCACGTAAATACACCTTTCAGGAAAGATTATTCAATCTGATTTATGTCTAATGCCATAATCTAAGAAAGGGTTTGTTTTAAAAAAAGAACACAATTGTTTTCCATGTAAATTTTTTCTATTATTATCATTCTACATCCAAAAACTTCATAAGGGTTAGCATGTTAAATTGATGCATTCAGCAATTTTCTTCGAATTTGTTTCTTGATGATCCCATTCAAAAACTAAATAAAAAACTAAAAACATAATCTAAATGAATATCAAACTAACAATTTCTGCAATACATTTTATTTTTATTGAATAGTTCAAAATATCCAGGTGTAATGATAAGTCGTTATCCTAAGGTTATTTTTTTCTTATTTTTTCTGTACACTTAGCTTTCATTTTTTATTACCATGCATTGTCAAGCTTGGTAACTCATAATTATTTCTCAGTAACTAAATGTACGATGCTGTCCCATACTGAACCTTCTGACCTTGTTTGTTTACATTTAAATTTCAATGGCGTCAAAATCATGTGATGTCAATTCGTTCTACCCAATCAAATTGCTCTACTGTCAATTAGGGGATTTTCCAGTCTACGGCAATTACGTTATTTCTTTGTGGGATATTGCTTCAAAATAGTTTGCAATAATTTTGGGTTTTATTCAACATCCCTTTTGACATCAATGGAATTCTGTATGAATATTTTTCTGCAGTCATGATGGTCAGAATATCGATCTTTTTATAATGAATAAAAAGAAAATTCTATGAAAAATAAATGTAAATTATTTTTCATTAACCTACTCTATATTCCTGTACAAAATTATGGCATGGGCATCGTTTTTTCAATTATTTTTCCTTTCATTTTGGTTGGGCTTTTTTCGCGGGAAAATCGCGAAAGACGTAAGGAGCATGTCATTTTAAAATTCCTAAAAATACGATTTGCTTGACCTGTATTGCCTGCCACAAGATTGATGACGCTGAATGGAATGTACACAAAGCAATGGAGGCCGGAAGTGGGATTTTGTGAAGTTCTAGAATGTTTTTAGACATTCAGAAGTCGGGATTGAAACGGGCATTAGAAATTTGGCATTTTTTAGCAATAATTGAGAACAACAATGAAAACTTACCTTCAGAAATGTTTTTTTATTCAAAAATGCAGAAAAAACGTATTCTTCATTGTTTTTCTACGCCGGAAGTATTGAGTGACGTCAATGCGGAGTTCCCCCGTGTGTTAAGTTCAAACACAAATACCTAACGAACTGACAAGATGAACGATTTTAGACTACGGTAGGATATTTTAATAAAATTTCTAAGTCAATCAGAATTCAAAAATACAATCTATTAGGCATTATTTATTTCATAAAAAATCTAAAGCAATCAGTTACTTCCTATTTTCAAGGTCAACATGCAACTTAAGTTGTGGATCTACTGCAAATATTTACCTTGACTTAGAATCATAAGATGATGACCTTGAAGAATATGATCTACTTCTGGATCTTGATCTTGACCTTGACCTCGATCTTGAACGTGAACTTGAACTACGAGATGACTTGCTGGAATATGAACTATGACTTGAGGAACGACTATAACTTCTTTTATGTTTTTCCTTTTCTTTCCTGGATCTAACTGTAGATTTTTTTACTTTTTCCCTTTCTCTCTGATCACGCGACCTTGATCTTGAAGATGGTGACCGAGATCGTGATCTCCTATACTTTTTCTTGTCTTTTTTCTTTTTAGCCTTTTTATCCCTAAAAGCAGAAAACAAAATGTTAATATTTTTTATCATTAGATAATAGTGTGTTAGTTTTCCAATTTTTTCATGTTCATGCATGAAATTTTTCATTCAAAGCACAAACACTTAATCCTATATTGTGTGATGGAAAACTTGTTCATTATAAAGAAATATGAGAGATAACTGCATTGTTTAATAAATATCCTGTGGATCCAAGATCGTGTGACAAGAAAAATTCGTAAGGGTTCCACGGAACCCGGTGTCTCGCCTACTTTTTCTGTTAATCGCAGACTCAACAAAAATGAGGAAAAACATCAATAAAAATTTCCCTCACGATACTGTCTTTTGATTGAAAGAAGCTTCCAAGTTTGGTAAAAAAATCCAGGATAGTTTATGAATCTAATAAATGTTTTATAAACTTTAACTGCAGACTGTATGTAATGTTAACTGTAAGAAAACTAAGTCCATTTATAAGTAAAATACGGAAAAAGTGATTTTTTTTTTTACAAAATTTACTTCTGAATAAGATCTTATGATCAGAAATAACTTTTTGTCTAAGTTTGGTAGAAATCCAGGATAGTTTAAGAACATTATAAAAATTTTAAAAACTTAAACCACAGAGTGAATGTTTTGTTTCTGGCAAAAAAACTAAGTCCATTTATAAGTAAAATACGGAAAAGTGAAAATTTATTTTTACAAAATTTTCTTCTTGATACTATCTTATGATCATAAACAAGCTTCTGTCCAAGTTTGGTAGAAATCCAGGATAGTTTAAGAACATTATAAAAATTTTAAAAACTTAAACCACAGAGTGAATGTTTTGTTTCTGGCAAAAAAACTAAGTCCATTTATAAGTAAAATACGGAAAAGTGAAAATTTTTTTTTACAAAATTTTCTTCTTGTCAGATACTATCTTATGATCATAAACAAGCTTCTGTCCAAGTTTGGTACAAATCAAGGATAGTTTATCAAAGTTATTAAAATTTTAAAAACTTTAACCAAAGAGTGAATGTAATGTTTCCTCGCAGAAAAACTAAGTCCATTTATAAGTAAAATACGGAAAAGTGGAAATTTATTTTCACAACATTTTCTTCTTGATGCTATCTTATGATCATAAACAAGCGTCTGTCCTAGTTTGGTACATATCAAGGATAGTTTATGAAAGTTATTAAAATTTTAAAAACTTTAACCACAGAGTGAATGTAATGTTTCCTCGCAGAAAAACTAAGTCCATTTATAAGTAAAATACGGAAAAAATAGAATTTTATTTTTACAAAATTTACTTCTGGATACTTTCTTATGATCATAAACAAGCTTCTGTCCAAGTTTGGTGGAAATTCAGTACAGTTTAAGAAAGTTATTAAAATTTCAAAAACTTTAACCACAGAGTGAATATTTGTGGACGCCGCCGACGACGACGACGCCGACGACGACGGAATGTAGGATCGCTTAGTCTCGCTTTTTCGACTAAGGTCGAAGGCTCGACAAAAAGATCCAGGCTCCATCTTACAGGCAAAATTTTCGTAGACAAAATGCTGAATACTTGTATGAAAGTGTATGTGCACATTTTTAGTTCAGGAAAGATATCAATTTAATTACTGATTTACTGAAACCGATGATTTAGATTTTCAAAAGTTTACATCTTTTCAAATATGTGTGATATTTGTTTTGTTTTTTTATGAGAAGATTTAAGATATTCATATGCTGAATAAATAGTATAAGTGAATAATTAGACTAAACACAAACATTCATAATTTTAAGCGAAGTCCATTAACTGATAGTACATTTGTCGACATTGCATGTTCTTTAAAAGTACACATATTCATTTTTAAATCTAAAATATTCTTTTACATTCACTTGTGAACCAACATGAAGATTTTCAAAAGAAAACCAGATAAGTCTGATTTCTGCCATATAGCAAACCAAACAGAAAATTCAATACTACTGCCTAACAAACAAGTCATTTGTTTTTGCAGACTCACACAAGTTATGAAAACAAATGTTCATTTTCTCCAAAAGCTTGTTATCAACACAGTTCTTTCAATTCTTCGGTGTATAAATCTAGTCCACGTATCTTTTATTGTTCGCTTAGGCCATACAGTCCATTTTCTATACATCTTTTATGTATGGGCACAAAAGTATTGACGTAAAAATGACAATTAACAGAATGATGGCTGTTTTTATGTAACTGTTCACCGATGGTCCCCAGAAAAACTACAATAAACACCGACCATTTATCTATCTTATCAGTATTAGGGAGTGATGGCCCATGAACAGTTCTTTCTTCGTCACTGTCACCTCCAAAACTTGTTATAAACAACATCTTGTCTTTTCTCTCTGGGGATCTTGACCTTGATTTGGACGATGATGATGACCTGAAAAAAAAATAAACAAATAAAACATATTTTATTTGCAAAAGCAAATATGATATGCTATAGCCATACATAATATATACACAATGTGACAAAAAAAAACATAGCCGAGAATGATACAATATATCTAACCAATAATATCTGATCTAGTTTTCAAATAATTATTACTACCAATGTTATTTCAACTGATCGGGCGGAGTTAACGTTTTAATTTACATAAGGACAGTCTATTTGATTATGTGTGTGATAAGAAAGATTGCCGTTATAATTATTAATGATTTTTAATCACCTATCAGTATCATCAAAGGAATTTACAAAAGAATGACTGAACACTTCATTGATGAGTTTACCCTAAAACACCTATATATAGATGGACTGGTTTATTATGAGCGTACCCATTAAACTCCGCCCAGTCAAGTGAAATAAATCGAGTAATACAGAGATGAATTGAGTAGCTTTTAACAAACAAGATAATTTAAAAGTATTGAGCCAAGAAAAAACTTGTTTACTAGATAACAAACATTTATTTGAGATATCAAGATAACAATGCAAAATTTCTGTAGACCATGCAAGTACTAATGATTTTCATAAATTGCATAGTAGATTAAAACAGCAACTGCAAATATTTATTAAAATTATGAATTTCCATTGATTTGCTGTGTGTAAAAGTCTTAAACATAATGAAATCATAGGAAAGACTAGGTTTCTAATATTAATACTGTGACATTAATTCTGAGCCTGAGGTCTTGATTTATCCAATCTAACAACCAGGTGCTCCGCAGGGCGCAGCTTTATACGACCGCAGAGGTCGAACCCTGAACAGTTGGGGCAAGTATGGACAAAACATTCAAGCGTGATACAGCTCTGAATTTGGATTGTGATCAAATTTTTGACATTATATGTTTTTTTTTTACACAAAACAAATGTCAAGATTTTACAAATCAATTAAAGATTTCTTCAAACTTTTTAAATCTAAAATTAAATAGTTGACACAGTATAGGTTTCTGACACAGAATGAATGTGGTCTAATGAACTTAAAAGTTTTTTTTTTGCCTTTGAGCAATTCACTATGCTGTTGAATATTAATCCTCTCAAAAAAATGTTTGAAGAAATTTTCTTTTTATTTACGAAATCTGAAATGAGAAAAATTTAAACCCCCCCCCCTTTTTTTCACATCCCCGTTTCCCTTTTTCCAAAACTGATATCAATTCAAATTTCTAATGGAGTTTGTAACAATAACTACTCTTTTAAATACATCATAAGATATTAAAATGTAAAATAAAGTGCTTGTTATCACTGAATGGTAAAGATTGGTTGGTAGTAAAAGTGAATATACATTGTTTATTGTATAAAACAATAAAAAAAACTTCATCAGCAACATTTTATATTGGCAAATTTCCAATGAAGTTATTTACATAAAGTTATTGGCAAATAAAAATAGAAAATGACATCATAGTCATGTCTGGCAAATGTCCAACATACATTATCTAAAAACATTTTAGATAAGATAAGGAAAAAAGCTTCATCAGCAACATTTTATATTGGCAAATTTCCAATGAAGTTATTTACATAAAGTTATTGGCAAATAAAAATAGAAAATGACATCATAGTCATGTCTGGTAAATTTCCAACATATATTATCAACTACTATTCTATACAAAGAAAGATAACTCCAATTGAAAATTAATTGCTATTGCACAATATTGTGCAATTAGATATTTCTTGCTATTGTGCAATACTGTGCAATTGAAAATTTCTTGCTATTGCACAATACTTGATATGGAATCCTGATTTGGACCAACTTGAAAACTGGGCCCATAATCAAAAATCAAAGTACATATTTATATAAAGCATATCAAATAAGCCCAAGAATTTAATTTTTATTAAAATCAAACTTAGTTTAATTTTGGACCCTTTGGACGTTAATGTAAACCAATTTGAAAACGGGACCAAAAATTAAGAATCTACATACACAGTTAGATTTGGCATATCAAAGAACCCCAATTATTCAATTTTTGATGAAATCAAACAAAGTTTAATTTTGGACCCCGATTTGGACCAACTTGAAAACTGGACCAATAATAAAAAATCTAAGTACATTTTTAGATTCAGCATATCAAAGAACCCCAAGGATTCAATTTTTGTTAAAATCAAACTAAGTTTAATTTTGGACCCTTTGGACCTTAATGTAGACCAATTTGAAAACGGGACCAAAAATTAAGAATCTACATACACAGTTAGATTCGGCATATCAAAGAACCCCAATTATTCAATTTTTGATAAAATCAAACAAAGTTTAAATCTGGACCCTTTGGACCCTTTATTCCTAAACAGTTGGGACCAAAACTCCCAAAATCAATACCAACCTTCCTTTTATGGTCATAAACCTTGTGTTTAAATTTCATAGATTTCTATTTACTTATACTAAAGTTATGGTGCGAAAACCAAGAATAATGCTTATTTGGTCCCCTTTTTGGCCCCTAATTCCTAAACTGTTGGGACCTAAACTCCCAAAATCAATACCAACCTTCCTTTTGTGGTCATAAACATTGTGTTTAAATTTCATTGATTTCTATTTACTTAAACTAAAGTTATTGTGCGAAAACCAAGAATAATGCTTATTTGGGCCCTTTCCTGGCCCCTAATTCCTAAACTGTTGGAACCAAAACTCCCAAAATCAATCCCAACCTTTCTTTAGTGGTCATAAACCTTATGTCAAAATTTCATAGATTTCTATTTACTTAAACTAAAGTTATAGCGCGAAAACCAAGAAAATGCTTATTTGGGCCCTTTTTGGCCCCTAATTCCTAAAATGTTGGGACTAAAACTCCCAAAATCAATCCCAACCTTCCTTTTGTGGTCATAAACCTTGTGTTAAAATTTCATAGATTTCTATTCACTTTTACTAAAGTTAGAGTGCGAAAACTAAAAGTATTCGGACGAAGACGACGACGACGACAACGACGCAGACGACGACGCCAACGTGATAGCAATATACGACGAAAAATTTTTCAAATTTTGCAGTCGTATAAAAATTAATCCAAATAATTACTTATTTCTTTTACAGGTATTTCCTGAAGGAAACTGTGAACAGACTTGTTTGATGTTGACTTTTATTCACTAAATATTACTACAAAAACTTTAAAACAATGATTGATTGATGGTTATTTCATATCACATGATAAACATTACAGACTAATTCAGATTTTTTATTCCTGAACTTTCTGATAAAAAGTTTATGCTTACCTTTGATAAGGTTCATATTTAGGACTATCTCTGGCAGCATAGCTGAAAAATATTATATTCACCCTCATTATCTAATAGTTTGACAAAAATATAATTTTCAAATATTCTTTCTGACAAATTATCACTTTAGTGTTCTCTTGAATTTTATTTTATTTATATGTTTTGGAGTTTATTGTGACATCAATTTTTATTGAATTAAGTTTGTTAAGGGGCCAACTGCAGCCCATTGCAGGATTTTCTTGCTGTGTTGAAGATGGTTGATGAATTGGTGGCCTTTCAGATTTTTTCTGCTCTTTGGTCGGTTTGTTGTCACTTTGACACATTCCCCATTTCCATTCTCAATTCTATCTTGAATTTATATTACAATTGCAGCTAAAACCATATATGTGAAAACAAAATTTCTTGCAAGTGATCAAATCTATTTTATGTCATTAAAAAGATAATTAAAGGTTGTATGTGTCCATCTGAGTGCATACACTTAGTAATTATGTGACATTTGAATATAACTGATTAATAGCAAAACTTTCAAAAACTTATTCTTTTCAGTGAAAATCATATGACAGTAAAGTGAAAAGGAAATATAAATATAAAGACAACTTATTCACTAACACAATGTTGTAATATGTTTATAAAATACAGTTCTATATACCTTGGTGGACTTAGCTTTCTCCCTGCAAGGTAATAAAATACAGTTCTATATACCTTGGTGGACTTAGCTTTCTATATACCTTGGTGGACTTAGCTTTCTATATACCTTGGTGGACTTAGCTTTCTATATACCTTGGTGAACTTAGCTTTCTATATACCTTGGTGGACTTAGCTTTCTATATACCTTGGTAGACTTAGCTTTCTATATACCTTGGTGGACTTAGCTTTCTCCCTGCAAGTCTTTTTTCTTTGTAAGCTCTTCTTTCTCTTCTTGATTTTCTTCCCTGCAAAAACATTTATTTTTTTATCTATTTGCATTTCAGGGATGCCAAATCATTTTCAAGCAAGATTTATACATTTTTTTATATCATGACAACAACCTGAAAAGAGTGAATTGTTATTTATGATTCTTGCTTTTAAGTTTATACATGTATTTCAACAATAAAATCAACTTTGAATTAATTATAGGTACAAGGGAAGAGTTTAAAATATATCTTTTCAAAAAAGAGAAATTGTATTTCATTAATAAATTTCAACTCCAAAATATGAACATTATTGACACAACATGTCTGATAAAGCAATCTTTGCTCAACTTTAACTCCAAAATATGAACATTATTGACACAACAGGCCTGATAAAGCAATCTTTGCTCAGCTTTAACTCCAAAATATGAACATTATTGACACAACAGGCCTGATAAAGCAATCTTTGCTCAGCTTTAACTCCAAAATGAATCATGCTGAGGGAGAACTAACAAAACTAAGTTTTAAAGTCTTGAGTTTGGATAAAGACCTGGCCTTGAAGGCATAAAACTTTGCTCAATGCTCGGAGCACAAAAATCATGCTTGAAACATGAAATCTAGCAATTTTATTGGTTGAGTACAAAAATCATGCTCGAAAGTTTTATTACCGTGAGGCCAGGGTTTCCCATTTAGCTTGAACATTGTGCAATCGAGAGACCACCAAGTCAATTAATGTTCTAGTCAAGATACAATTATAAAACAATATTTAGCAACCTTTCACTCAGAACAAGGAAAGCAATAATGTTCTCTAATACATACAGCAAACTGTGCCTTTTCCTCCTCCAATATCCTGGCAAGTTTCATAGCATCAGCTTCCTCTTTGTCTCTTTGTAACATGCTATTTAAAAATCAAATAACAGAATAAGTTTGAATGGTGACAATTATTCATACTACAACTATACTAAAAGTATATGTATTCGAAAATGCATGACATATTTGCAACTGCATCCTTAACAAATATCAATCAATCAGAATACTTACAATAGATGAATTATTGTGTGCTGAATGTCAAAGGCAATTATTTTATTAATATTAATGACAAGAGCAATTCACAAAGAATCATAAAATGTAAAATGTTCTGCAAAGGGAGTTTAACTGCGGGATTTGGATTGCCAGTTGGAAAAAAGTTACATACAACATTCAAAGTTTCTGTTCATCCCAACCATAGTACAAAATACACAAGGTTTTTGTAATATTTAATTTGTAAAAAATCATATTACATTCGTTTTCAAATTTTTTATGACTTTAAATCTTGAAAATTAAAAAAATAACAAGCATTCTATGAGTATTGAATGGCAAAAGTGTTCAAAACTGATTACTTATGTGCATTTATAAGTCAAAGAACCATAACTCTGCACAAAATCAACAAATCAGAACAAAATTTGAACTTGATCTGTAACTTGTCATGATAAAACAATACACCAAATATCATATCAAAATCTCCAATCATGAAGAAACAAGAATGTGTCCATAGTACACGGATGCCCCACTTGCACTATCATTTTCTATGTTCAGTGAACCGTGAAATTGGGGTCATAACTCTAATTTGGTATTAAAATTAGAAACATCATATCATAGGGCACATGTGTACTAAGTTTCAAGTTGATTGGACTTCAACTTCATCAAAAACTTTAACCTGAAGCGGGACACACAGATGAACGAACAGACGGATGCACAGACCAGAAAACATAATGCCCCTCTTCTATCGTAGGTCGTAGAGGGGCATAATAAGTGTGGAAAACTGATTTGCCAGACTGATGGATGGACAGAGGGATGGAGTGCAAACCTAAAGTCCCCTTCAACTTCTTAGGTAGGGGAATAAAAAAATATCACAGGTACACTGACTTACCTGACAAAATCCTCATCTTTCATCCCATACTGCTGAGCACATTCATTGAGTAATCTTTTCTGTTCATTGTTCAGTGTCTCAACATCAAGTGTTATATCTGTAGCGATCAAATAATCAGGTCTTATTCTCATTGAGAAATCGTCATTCATTATAGTGTTGATTCAATATTATTTCTTGAATACCAATTTTCATGGGTTTTGTGGGAACCACAAATTCAAATGTTCAACAAATCATATGTATGCTTTGTATGCAGAAATTGGAAAAACCACGAAATAGAATATCCACTAAAATGCATATTTTGACTTAATCCATGAAAAATAAATGAATCCCCAGACCTGTGAAATCATTCATTTTTGTGGGTAATGATTAAGTGAGAACAAATTTGTAGCTGCTAGATTTTGTGGTTTTAAAAGATACTGTATACTACATGTAGCCTATAGATCTATAGTATCTTTCATGTAAGTCATTTGACTCTAGTGCATAGTTTTTCTTACATGCAATCATACTATATCGCATTATTTTTTATAAATTAGAAATTATTTAGAAACTGTGTTTCCTCAGGCAAAGTTGACCTTATTATTTTTAGGTCCCTTTTGGCCATGAAGCTTGTGTCCAATCTTGCAAATCCTTGGATTTCAAATGTTTGGTTTTGAGCTTTTCTGATTCATTGGTGAAAAGAAGAATTTGTAAAGCATTTAAGGACTTAACTCTTTAAAAGTGTTATATATTGGATTCATAAGTAGAGTAGACCCAGTGTATCCCAAACTCTGTCTGACCGACAAAATGTCAGACAAAAAATCATTTGGTCAGACAGAACTTTTAAGATTTTTTGGTTGAATATATAGTAGAAAAACGTCAAATTTCCCTTTCGGTCAGACAACCCTCAAACAGTTTGGCACAGATTGTTAACCTGTATGTTTGTAATGACTCAGCTATTCCATTTTTTTTGGTTTGATAATAGTGTAGTCATGTGACAAAATTCCCATTTTTCATCAGTTATAGAACTTATACTGGGTAAAGACAGAATATACTGTTAATTCAGAAATTATTGCGATGTTTTTATTATTGCGAGAAATGCAACAGAGTTGTAAATGCATTAATCTACACTCGCATTTTGATATTTTGTGTATGACTTAAACAGGATTTTTCTCAAAATCATAAAAATAAATAACGCATTTCAGTCTAAAATGACAAAATCGCAATAATAAATGCACACAATAATTTCTTAATTTACAGTAGTTGAAAGTATAATTTTACTATTTACATCCTTCTTTTAGGACAGACCACTTGACCGACTAAGCCTTTCTTGTGTTTTTTGCTGTGAATTTTCAGATTTTTTAAAATGAACAGATACCCCATATCCTTTATCTTTCTATCAAGGGGAAACTACTGTGAATTCATTAAAATTCATTAAATACCAATTTTAGTTGATTTCGTGGGTACAGGTAAACAACGAAATTAAATGTTCAATGAATGACAAATTTTCTTAAGGTTTGTATATAGACTTTGGCAAAGCAAGGAAATTAAATGTCCAGTGTCCACGAACATGCAAGTTTTCCTTCATCCACGAAATTGGTGCCCACTAAAATAAATGTATCCACAGTATATGCTCTAAATGAATTCTATTTCATCGGCCACACAAAGGAGACACAGTAAACATTGATAAACTGTTAAATGATTGAGAACCCTACCTAAATCGACATCTTCTACGTCTGTGTCACTGCTTTCACTGTCATCATCATCTTTGAGAACAGGTGTACTGTCTTCATATACAAACGCTATGGCAGCTTTCTTTCCCTCCAATCTGAAGAGGTTATACATATATCATAAACATCATGAACATGTTTCAATAACAATTTAAAACACAGCACCTAATTACATGCCTGTTTTTAATAATATAATTATAAGGTGACATTTACTTAAAAGTAAAATTGATCTACCAACATCACTCAAATTTCGTTTCTTTATTGGAATGGTCCTAAAATGATCAAGGATCAACTTTTGAAAAAATTCTTCTGAAGTGCTATCACATGAATTTTTTTTAAATTAAATACATGAAAAACAAAGCAATTTCTTTTTGAAATCTAAAATAAAAATTAATGTACTATGAAATTATTTTGGTTGAATTTTAAACTACTGAATTAAATATCTAGATCTTGTTTTTTTATTATATAGATTAGACAATTGGTTTTCCTGTTTCAATTGTTTTACCCTAGTCATTTTTGGGCCATTTAGGCCTTATAGCTTGCTGTTCGGTGTGAGTGTTGACGGCTTAACATTGACCTATAATTGTTTACTTTTTACAAATTGTGACATGGATGGAGAGTTGTCTCATTGGCACTCATACCCCATCTTCTTATTTATATGTAATCATTTATCTGACCATCAACAGTAATCTTATTATGAAACAAGCTGATTTAAATTTTCTATCTTCTACAATAAATTACTTTTTCTTTTCTTCATCCTTGGATTTGTCAACATTCCCAAACTGTTCATCAACATAGATCTGGTATAATGCTTGTTCTTCTGTCACTATAATTAGAAAAGTTTGTCAATTAGTTTGTCAATTAGCCATGCCCAAAAGAGGTTTGTATATAATTAGTCAGTCAATAATGTCAAGAGTAAAATACTGTAGATTCATTTATTTTCGTGGGTACCAATTTTCATGGATTGGGATAAATTGCATTTTTGTGGATATTAGATTTCATGGTTTTGCCAAAGTTTGCATACATTCCTTCAGAAAATTTATAATTCTTTGAACATTCAAATTCATGGTTCCTCTGTGCCAACGAAATCCACGAAAATTGGTATACAACGAATATATAAGAATACACAGTAATTGTTATTCTAGATCCAAACAAGAGATATCTGAATACATTTATTGTTAGGGTTTTATATCACATGACAAGTCAAACTTACTCTGGGTGAATAATATTGCTATTTAATCTCTTAAAAGTGAAACTAGAAAAAATAAACCTCTCACTAAAATTTCCAACCTACAGTTTATTCCATATTCACTGAAGAATATTGCTTCAGATTATTATAAAAAAAAAGTTATTAAAAATACACAATTACTGGCTGACAAACCCTCCCCTTTTTTAAGTTCAAAATGTAAAAAAAAACATATTGTTTTTAGCCTTTCTTATATAAAAAACTGAAAGTATATGATATATTCATAAACAAGCTACAACAACAGCACAAACTATTACTGATTGTCTAAAAACATTTGGATTACTGACTTAGATACATAAAATTTAAAATTACCATTCCAAGTGTTTGCGGGCATGATTTTGGGATTTTTATGTACACCTTATATTTTCTTATCTTCTTCAGATTTAAAACATTTCAATTCCAAACCCATCTAATATTCCAACCTCATTAAACATAATTAGCCTTCTCCTAAACACTATTTATATATTGATTAGCAAATTGTTGCTTGCTTAATGTTCAGTGGCAAACATTTCATGCTTATTCAAAACTAAACATTACAGAAAAATCTTAGGTAGGCTCTGCAAAGTGGGTCGACTCTGGGGAAAGCAGGACATTAGGACTATAAAAGGGAAAAGGAACTATGTTGGAGAGGGACAGACATCACTGTATAATGATACGTACATCCAGCACATTCGTTTTCTACAATAATTCTGTAACGTTCATAGTTAATAGATCTTTCCTCTTCTTCCTCTCTTTTACTCAATCTGAAAATGTGATTGTGGATACTTATATGATTGTGGATACTTATATGATTGTGGATACTTATATGATCGTGGATACTTATATGCTGCAATATTTTAATGAATAAATAAAAAGAGAATGGTATCCATGGTACACAGATGATGCCCCAGCTAGCATATAACGTTATAGAGGCACATAACTGCAGAATAGTAAAAGTGAAATTGAAACTTGAGCTGTGTTTTGTGGTAATAAGCATTGTGTACAAGTTTCATAATATTTAATTGAGGCAAACTAAAGTTAGAGAAAGGAAACCAATTACGGGATGTACAGACATAATGATGGACAGACAGACAGCCAAGAGAAACACTTAATGCTTCCTTTGCTGTGGCAGGGGCATAAAAATGCACACTTACATAAGGCGCATGGACTTTTTTATGATAAAAATTCATTGCATCTTCAAATAAAGTACACTTGTGAAATTATTCAGCAAACCCTAAAGAAAGGCATATTCTATGGTCAGTAGTCTTATGCACATTGTTTATATGTATCTCATAACATAACATGCTTTATTTATATTTTCAGATTGGTGAGAAGTTTAGGTATAATTTGAAAAAAACACAATTATTTGTTACATATAATATTTTATAAATATAATACTGTAAATTCAGAAATTATTGCAAGGTTTTTATTGATGCAAATAATGTGACTAAGTGAGAATCGCAATAATAAGAACTGGCATTCTGTTATCTGGTACATATAACTGTATTGATATTTTCCTGAAATCGCAATAATTAATCTTGCATTTTTTTTATGTTTTCAAAAATAACAAATAAAAAATGAACAATAATTTCTGAATTAACAGTAATTAAAACTTTATTTATGGATTTTATGAAGTCAAGTTGTTTTGTTTGTCAACAATGTCCAGGTATTGACAGTGTAGATGTTCTCAACACTTACGTTGGAGGGGCTACAATCTTAGTCTGTGGCATATAGTCAAGATGGGCTCGTACATCAAATCTGTCAATCATATTATCTTCTTGACCTTGCCATGGCATCCTGTTATTTATCAAATTTATAATATAAGTTGATGTCACAAAACATGAAGAACAAATAATTGATAAAAGCAATGGAAGAAGTAATTTAAAAACTAATAACCAAGGATAGGAAAAATCACATTTACGCCAACTTTAAATAATTCATTGTAATTATGTTTCTACCCCTGCCTTGCAGTATTGAGTAGGTAGGTAGGAATTCTATTTATTTTTGGGCTAACAACATAAGTGACATGTTTTACACAAGAACAAATACTTTTTATTGAAATTTATTATAAAAATTAATTATATCTTTGTAGACATAGATGGTGTGGTAAGCAAATCTGCAACTCAATTTGCTGCTCAACTCACATTTGGTTCTGTTTAGGTGGTACCCAACACTTTGACTAAAATTAATTTGGCTCATTTAATTTTCTTAAAAATTTTACAAAGTATTTACTTTGACCCATGGACAAAAATATAAAATTTTTAGAAAAATTGAACCAACCGTTTTATCAGAAAAATTACACTGGTTATATAGCAGTTTGACAAACACTAATTTTGATCATTGAAAAGCTTAATATTCCCTTAACAACACAACGTAATTAAAACGTTTAGCTGATTTTACAGAGTTATCTCCCTGTTGTGTTAGGTACCACCTTAAACTTGAGTAGCATTGATATTTGTTGTATTTAATTAAAATCACAGTTCATTTATTGTGCTCTGAATTTTTGTTTAAGTACAAATTTCTTTCTATATCTATAGATGCAAATGTGTATTCACATTTTGTTTCTTCTAAATGTATCTTAACATGTTATAGAATTTTTCCACGCTTAACTCCTCTTACCTAAGTCCCACATGTAAGAACCATAATACATCCCATAAACGGGCATATAAAAACCTATGCAACAGAATATATTAAAATTTAAAATACTGACATGCTCTGGGGACTCTCTGCGGCATATGCTACTGCTGGATCTAAATTAATCTTACAAGGTCGGCCATATGCTCTTACAAACTGTGCAGGATCTAGTTTCTGTAATGAAAAGATATCAAACCATGTAAATCTTTCAAAGTTAGAATATATATTATCAAAATCTTTTAAGACTTTTCAAATAATATATTAACAAGTAATATCATATCCATAAGCTCGAAAGGTTAAAGTTGAGGTAATTTCTTTGAAAGATGCCTTGATGTTGAACATTATGTATGCCACATATGAACAAGAAAATGTTCTATATGTCTTAGAAAAAACCCATCTACCTTCTTTTTCTTTTTTTTAATTATCACAATAAACAGTCAGGGATACAACTAGATAGAGTTATTACAGAAAATTACTTATACAAAAAATTGACTTATCACTTGATTTTACTCATAAGCAACATAGTGTGCCACATACTGACATAGGGGCAGAAATTCTCATACATGTCATACTTCTGGAGATTCATGAGTTTATTTCTGGTTTTATGGTGGGATTTCTGTTACTGACTTTTGATTTATCTGTTTGATGTTTTATGGACTGTTCCTATTTTGTTTTTTCTGTTGTCCATCATATCCATTTTATCACTTAACTAGTATACATATTTGTTAAGGGCCAGCTGGAGGATGCCTCCGGGTGTGGGAGTTTCTCACTACATTGAAGACCTATTGGTGGCCTTCGGCTGTTGTCTACTCTATGGTCATGTTGTTGTCACTTTGACACATTCCCCATTTCCATTCTCATTTTTATATACATTAACTTACAATTTTTTCGTAAAATTCTCGTCTTCTTTCTGCTCTTTTCTTATAATCCACCATCAAACCCCTAATCTTCTTTTCTTGTTTTCTTGCTTCTTGCCACATGATTGTAATTTATGTCTGTTAAAAAAAAATCACCATAAATTTTATTTGATTTTGGTATGTTTTGAATTCCTACATTATCATGATTATAAAAAATCTTTAATGCCTAATAAATGGGATGACAAGTACATATGTATGTGCCAGGCCTTTTTTGTGAGTAAACAAAGTCCCAACACCACACCTCTTTCTGTGCTTCACTATTATTGTTGATAAAATATGATTACATAATTTCTATACATATGTTAATTAAGGCAAACTCCACAATTAAATTGAAATTCTTTTTTTTTTTTTTCCTTTATTCCATTTTTATAAATTGAGTTATTCCTCTTTGTACTAGTTTCGGCAAAATATCATATTTCCGGTTCGATGGGTCTTTTCATACCGTCATTTGAATCTAAAATTTATTTCTAGACTGAAATCAAAACAATTCCATTGGCATACTTTTCTCTTTTTTATCATCGAACATCTTAACACACATGCAATAATTTAATGTACAATCCTTTTCCTAATTATCCCTAGCTGCATGTACCTCTAGACATGACCCAGTTTACAAAACTCCAACATGTCTGGTTTTTGGCGTGTTACATGTATGCAGTAAGTATTCCCCCTTTTCTCCTTCTCTTTCAATCATGTTTAATTTTATTGAGAACTAATAAATGCTGGATTTTATCCATTCAAATACCAGCACAGAGTGGTTATGGTTGTAGACTTATGTTGTTAAGCAGTATGTATAATATTAATGTGACAAACTTTATGGGCATTATCCAAATAATTTGTAGTATGCTTACTAACTCATTTATTAGTGATCATGGATGATATTTTATTACCACTTTATAATGTCCATATTGACGACAAGCCTAGTATCAGAACTGTATATATCTCCAACTTAATTTTTAGTCTGATTATTGTATTAATCTTACTACAAAGTAATGACATTGAACAAAATCCTGGACCAAATTCATCAAGATACAGCTATCAAAATATTAAAATAGCTGGTATTAATGTTAATTCCTTACGTTATAAAATTGATTTAATTCATTCAGAACTAGGTGAATGTGATGTGATTTGTGTATCTGAAACAAAACTGAAAGCAAATGTTGGCAGTACTGATTTGGTAATGCCAAATTTTCATAATCCTGACTTATTCAGAAAAGACAGGTCAACTGACGGTGGAGGAGGAATTTTGATCTATGTAAGAGATAGTCTCCATTGTAAACCCCGTAGTGACTTAGAAATAGCTGAATTAGAATCAGTTTGTGTTGAAATTACAACACAAACTGGTAGATTCTTAGTTGTATGTTTTTATAGACCTCCAAATGCACCAGTCACATCACTAGACCATTTTGAAAATTTACTAGATAATGTAATAGATACTGATAAAAATGTAATATTGCTTGGTGACTTAAACATAGATTTACTAAAAGCAAGTCCGACTAGTAGGATATCAAGAATCTGTGAAAGATATGGCATAGAAAATGTTGTTAAGGAACCTACTCGAATAACCTCCTCAACTGCAACACTCTTAGACCCTATATATATAAATAATCTTAGTTTACTAAGAAATAGTATGGTACTACCAAGTTTTTGTAGCGACCACTCTCCAACACTTATTGAGATTAATTTTTCCCTTGCTAGACAAAAGGCTTATTCAAAAGTAGTTTATGACTATGAGAGTGGTGACTATGCATCAGCAAACATGTATTTACAAAGAAAAAACTGGAATGAATGCTTTAAAAATGTTCATGACATTAATAAGATTAATGATCTAATTAACCAAGAAGTTCATCATGTCATGGACACATATATTCCAAAAAAAAAAGTATTGGTTAGACCCAGGGACAAACCTTGGATCACAACCAGTATTAAAGTTAAAATGCGAAAGCGTAACCGTGCTTACAAAAAAGCTAAATCAAGAAATTTAATTTCAGACTGGAAAAAATTTAAAGAACTTAGAAATGAAGTGATTGATCTAGTAAGAGAAGCTAAACGTCAGTACCTGATTAACTTGCATAATTCCCTAGTCGATAAATCAATCCCCCCAGGGAAGTGGTGGAGAATAGCTAAGAGTGTTTGCAAATTTAAAAATAAAGAGAGTCAAAATTCTCCCATTAAGGTAAATGGAGAGATTCTCATTCACCCCATTGAGAAAGCCACAGCCATAAATGACTATTTTTGCTCAATATCAAAATTTGACACAGAACCTCAACTGCCTAATGTTCCACCTTTGGCACCCTATGAGCTGTCTGACATAGTGATAACAGAGCAGGATGTGATTGACCATTTCCAAATTTTAAATATTAACAAACCAGCTGGACCTGACAAGCTACCTCCAAAATTTATTAAGGCAATTTTCCCATCACTGGTTACACCTTTAACATTCATATTTAATAAAAGCTTACAATCAGGAATAGTTCCCAGTGATTGGAAACTTGCAAATGTATCAGCTATCTACAAGGGTAAAGGAGATCAGGACAATGTTTCAAACTACAGACCTATCTCTGTTACTAATTGTTTTAGCAAAATATTGGAGAAAATTATTTTTAAGTATTTACATAACTATATACATGATCATGCAATATTAACTGACCAACAGTCAGGGTTCCGAAACAAGGACTCTACTATAAATCAGTTACTTTTATTATATGATGAGATTGTAAAAAATCTTGACAAAGGGAAAGATGTCAGATTTATTTTTTGCGATGTGTCAAAGGCATTTGATCGTGTATGGCACATGGGACTTCTATATAAGTTAAGAAAATATGGAATAAAGGGTAATTTGCTTAACTGGTTCAAAAGTTATCTTTCTGATAGACAACAAAGGGTTGGAGTAAATGGGTTTTTTTCTAACTGGAATACTGTCAAGGCAGGAGTCCCTCAAGGGTCCATCTTGGGCCCTTTTCTGTTTTTATTGTTTGTGAATGACATAGTAGATGTGGTTACAAACAAAATAAAACTGTTTGCAGACGATACTTGTCTATATTGTGTTGTACATGATGAGAGATCAGCAGCTGAATCCCTGGGGCAAGATCTAGAATCATTAGATCAATGGGCAGGAGAATGGGGTGTAACCTTCAATGCAGACAAAACCAAATCTATGTACTTTACGAGAAAAAGTAATATTGATGTCACATCATTATGCATGAATGATGCACCTCTAGAAAATGTCTCAGAACATAAACATCTTGGTATAACCTTATCATCTAATGCCAAATGGTCTAGTCACATACAGGATATTTATTCAAAAGCTTGTAAACGTCTTAATATTATGAGATATTTAAAACATAAGATTGATAGACAGTCTCTGGAAAGACTTTATATTGCATTTATAAGGCCTATTTTAGAATATGGGAACATAATTTGGGATAACTGCACACAAGAAGAATCCGATCTAATTGAGTCTGTACAACAAGCTGCTGCCAGAATTGTAACTGGGCTTCGAAAGGGAACTCCTAGATGGAAACTATATAAGGAATTAGGTTGGGATTCCCTCCAGAATA
This sequence comes from Mytilus galloprovincialis, assembly GCF_965363235.1. Taxonomy (NCBI): domain Eukaryota; kingdom Metazoa; phylum Mollusca; class Bivalvia; order Mytilida; family Mytilidae; genus Mytilus; species Mytilus galloprovincialis. The sequence goes on along the minus strand of NC_134840.1, from coordinate 103,291,357 downwards.
GACGTCAGAAAAACAAATTATTGTTTCTTCATAAAACTATTTCTGGAGATATTCCTAGTTATATTGCTGCTGATATCTTGTCGTATACAAACACTAATGACCAGTATGGACTGAGGAAAAAAAGGGAATTTAAAACTCCTCAGTGTCGAACCACAGCCTATAAGAACAGTTTTATTCCACATACTCTTGAAAAGTGGAATTCACTTGATGGAGAAGTTAAAAATATTTTAAGCTTTACAGGATTTAAAAGAAAACTGAATGAGGACATAAGTCCTTGTCCTGTTTTCTTTTCCACTGGTTCACGTAAAGTTAATATAATCCACTGCCAATTAAGAAATGAGGCTAGTGATCTAAAACAACACCTTTTCTGTGATCATTTGTCAGACAGCTCTATATGTGCCTGTGGAGATCCAGTAGAAGATAATTTTCATTTCTTTTATGTTTGTCCATCTTACATTTATCAGAGATATGAGCTCTTTAGAAAAATAAGTAACTTTAATAATGTCAATCTTGATGTCCTACTACAGGGTTGCTCAGACTTTAATATTGATGAAAACACAGAGATATTTACATATGTACAACAATATATTCATGAAACTGGAAGATTCTTATAATATTTCATGTGATACTATACTGTTTAGAAATCAGCTTATAACCACAGTGTACCACTCTTTAGTCTTAATTAAAGACAAACCTAACTTTTAACACAAAAAACAACCAATTGTGTTTAGCATCTTTTTGCAAATAAATTTATATATATTTTATTTTATTTTTTGTATTAGTAATTATATTTTCAAAAATCAAGAAATTAATAGTCATGTAATAAGATGGTACACTAAATTACTTATGTATTGCAAAAAAGGGCCAATCAATTCTTGTTATTCATATAAATAGAACAACTTTGTTGCAGTGAGTTTGTGAATTTGAGTAAAAAATCACTTAATGATCTACTTGATTCCTTACCAACACTTATTAATGTGGTATAAAATTCGACACCACCTTCAGTAGGTCTTGCTTTGACTTTGTAAACATAGTTATTTATATACATATACACAATAAAATACTTCAAGAAGTGGGGGAATTGCCTCCCCTTACTCACTGCAACAACGTATGATCTATTAACTTATCAGAAAATTATAAACTATCATGCATGTTATTCAATCCATCTTGTATGGGAAAGGATTTGTATAGGCACTGCCTTTTGTCCAATCCCTTTGTTTAAATGTACATTTGATATTTGAACAATAAAATATTTTGAATTGAATTGAATTGAATAAAATATGAAACTTCTTGTACCATATTTAGGAAATATGAAAAAAAGAGAAAAAAAATAAAAAGCAGAAAGGATATAAATGTTTGTCAGACATTTTTTACAGTACATGTACAGTACATGAAAAAGAAGTTGGCCAGTGTAATTTCAATGAAGTTGTCAATTTTGCCATTACAAGTGTATAAATTTCCTTGTACATCAGTCAAAGCTCAGACAAAAATAAGTCTGAATCTGCTTTTGACTCATAGAGGTCTAAATTTGTGAGTTTTAGGATTTGTTTCCCTTTAATGCAAGACAAAATACGACTTTAATAAGTCAAATATTGTTAAGCAAGAAATAATTGACCAGAATCAAAAAGTTGCAAATGTCAACTCCTACAAGTCGATAAGTTACCAAAATTGGTTAACTTCAAGACCCATGCATATTTATAAAAAGGTCATGCATCTAAATCAAATAATGACTACATTGAAAGACAATGCTTTGTCTTCTGAAGAAAAATATGAACGAGAGTCTAAAAAATCGGAGATAATGTTAATTAACCTTACAATGCAACCACCTGGAACCACACTTAATGAGGTAAAACATCTGTGTTTAGTAAGGATGTTCAATTAGATAATTAAATATAGATAGCTCAAGTCCTTGTGAACACTCAGACAGTTTTTTGCTGTCATAGGTGGTGTACTTTGGCCACCAATTAAAATTAAGTTTTTTCAACAAAAATAGACCTAAACAAGTCTGTCATTATCTGACTTAGATAAGTCTAAAATTGAAAACACATTTTTACAATAAATACATGTTTTGTTCTCTTTAAGTCAAATACAGAAATCGACCTATGTCTGAGCTCTGACTGTACATTGTCAAAGTCCGGACTCCTATAATATTTTGTCTGCAACATACATTGCAAACTCTTCCTAACCAGAACTAACTGACGTGAATTTATAATGTGAAGGACATTTACTCCTTATAAAATGTAGCAAAATTTTAATAAATGAATTAAAGTTACCATGGTTACACCTGCATTTTGACTTGAAGACGAAAAAAAAAATGATGATGTGTCATGAACCACAGATGATGCCGTTGCTTGCATTCAAAGTTACATAGGGACATGAACATGATGTAAATTTACTGTTGAACAATAAGAGTGAAGCTACCCAACTTGATACTTGATCATCTGAGTTATGTGTTAATTAGCATTTTGCATAAGTTTCGTAACATTTGGTTGATGCAAACTAAAGTTACATGTAGAGAACTAAAAATTCAGCAATTTTTGACATTGTACAAATGTAAATGGTGAAACATTAGAATGGTATAAGGGATGACACCAAAATCTAAAATGGATCTGTGTTTGTGGTAATGAGTGTTGTGTATACATTTGTCACATTTCAGAACATTTGATTGAGGCAAACTGAAGTTTAGTTAGAGAACAGACATGAAAATTTCAACAATTTTTCCATTTGTAACGGAGCATGACTCAAAAACAGTAAAAGTGACACCAACAAAATTCAAATTGAGCTGTGTTTTGTGGTATTATAACCATATCATGGAGTATAAGTTTCATGAAAACCGATTTTAGGCAAACATGATTAGAGCAAACAGACCCAGATTATCATTAGTGGCTTTGGCATAGAAATGCAGAAGTAGATTATTTCTCTTTTTATAACCTGTAGAGCTATTCTGCACATATATCTGTATATATAGCATACATCAAACTGCAAAACAGAAGCAGTGGTGGGTCCAGGGGTTTCCAGGGTTGGAACCTCCTTTTTTGGGAGGATCAATGCATTTGAATGGAGACATATAGTTGGAACCCCCCTTTTTTGTCCTGGGTTGGGAACCCCCTTTTAAAAAAGACTTTATCTGACCCTGGGAGATATACGATAAAGGTGTCACCGTGCATTTTGAAGTCGGTCACTCTTTTTAACTTATGTAGTACTTCAATTTCTTCAAGAACTCTTAATAACCCGGCCGCTGCCAAATTATCAATGTCAAATGAGTAAATCCCATGGCATAGCCATAGGCCATAGACATAGCCATACCGAAACTCTGCGCATGCAAATGTAAATCTTTATAATTTCTCTCACCTGTGAAACAATTATAAATAGTGTGTGGCTCTCCTTTTGTGCTTATAAGGCTAATAACTAGAAAATTGTCTAATACGGCGCTCAAATTGATCTTGCATTTCGCTTCTGACTAAGTAACAAAGGGAGATAATCACTAACATGCTTTCGCCCCATATGAAATACCTACTCTTGTCCCAAATATCCTCGTCCTTGTAACATGTGCAAAATTTTTTTATTTTCACGCAGGGTGTATCAAATGCAGAAATAGAAAAATTTAAACCACAAAGACGTCAATTTGAGAAGAAATATGTAATTAAGTTCTCTCCTATTGTTTTTAACTTGAAATTATTGATCTGATTCCTGGGTCGAAGCTGCATGGGTATACTGATCTATACTAAAATGACAGTAATATTTTTGGTAACAGTCCGATGCAGGTCGAAGGCATTCAAGTGATATTAAAGTATGCTGAAATCAATAATTTCTCATATGGAATCTTATCTGGTGAGATAATAATTCAAAAATTATCATTATTAATTTTCCGCTTTTGAATGGTAATCATTCAGCTCTTTGATGATTTGCCTATCTGTAAACTGATTGCTGTTTTTGCTGTCAAAATTGGCTTTCGCTTACTAAGAGCCAGAAAAATAGCAAATTTTCGATTTTTGCCGGAGCCATCAAAAGAGTCACTGCAAAATTTTAATATCACACTAGTCAGGCTATTTACGAGAGAGATACCAACTCACGATCTAACATCTATCAGACACGTAAAATGAATGCCACTTTGGTCATCACATGTTATGTCCGACTGGTACTCAAGATAGTCATGCATCATCCGGAATATAGTTACTCATTCCTTTCATATACTGGGGGCGGGGGGGGGGGGGGAGGGGGTCATACTTGCATTCATGGTTTCAGGCAACTGCTGTTGGAGGAAACTAACATCGGCTGTGAACACAACTGTTTTATCATTAGTTGTGTAAACATCTCTTGTGGAAAAAACCCACCCTGTTTAATTTAAGGAGAATAAAATTGAGAAAGGAAATGGGGAATGTGTCAAAGCGACAACAACCCGACCATAGAGCAGACAACAGCCGAAGGCCACCAATGGGTCTTCAATGTAGCGAGAAACTCCCGCTCCCGTAGGTGTCCTTCAGCTGGACCCTTAAAAAATATGTATACCGGTACAGTGATAATGGACATCATACTAAACTCCGAATTATACACAAGAAACTAAAATTAAAAATCATACAAGACTAACAAAGGCCAGAGGCTCCTGACTTGGGACAGTCGCAAAATTGCGGCGGGGTTAAACATGTTTATGAGATCTCAACCCTCCCCCTATACCTCTAGCCAATGTAGAAAAGTAAACGCATAACAATTCGCACATTAAAATTCAGTTCAAGAGAAGTCCGAGTCCGATGTCAGAAGATGTCACAAAAGAAAATAAATAAAATGACAATAATACATAAATAACAACAGACTACTAGCAGTTAACTGACATGCCAGCTCCAGACCTCAAATAAACTGATTGAAAGATTATGTCTTCATCATATGAATATCAGGTACAATCCCTCCCGTTAGGGGTTTAGTATCATACTATCATAAAATATATGAGAAGAACATAACCCGTGTCATGCCAACAACTGTTTTTCAGAATAAATGTGTTTAGTTCCGATGCAAAGACCCTATAAGTGAATCAATATTTAAGCCAAAATATGCAATCATTAATATGACCTGACAACAGTATCGTAACTATATCCCTTCTTAATAAGTCAGTTTAAAGGTTTTGTAAGCTTTTGAGGTGAATACTGACATTTTTGTGCTTTGTAAAGAATATTACCATAAAAGATTGAATGTGAAATACCTGAACGTATAAGATGTCTGCATGTTGAGTTATATATACGAATTACTTCCTTATATACCGATGATAAAATTTAGTAAATGTTTTGACTAGTTTGTGATATCGAAAACCCTGGTGTAATAATTTTTCAGTGATACATAAATTTATCTCGCTAAAATCTAATACGTTGTTACATACACGAGCGAATCGTGTTAGTTGAGATATATAAACACCATAAGATGGTGACAAGGGAACGTCACCATATAAAAATGGATAATTAACGATAGGAAATGAAAAATCAACTCTTTTATCATTTTTGTATTAAGCTTCCCGTTAATGATATAGATATCAAGATCGAGGAAAGGGCAGTGGTCATTGTTAGTATTAGCTTTATATAAAGTAAGTTCAACAGGATAAATTTCTTTAGTATACATACTGAAGTCGTCATTATTGAGAGCCAATATATTATCCAAATATCTAAAAGTATTGTTAAATTTTTGTAACAAATGTTGTTTCGATTGGTCTTTGCTAATTTTAGTCACAAATTGTAACTCATAACAATACAAATTAAAACAGGTCCGCAATAAGTGGTGCACAGTTAGTCCCCATTGGAATTCCAATAACTTGGCGATATACGGAATCTCCAAAGCGAACAAAGATGTTATAAAGTAAAAATTCAAGCGCATATATATAGTATAAAAGCATGTCCAATTGACATAGTTCTTTTGTTTATTGCTACTAAAAAATGACCTAAAAGAGTTTGAACATATATGTACTCGCATTCTGACTTTTTAAATGCCCAGTTAATTAGGGATGTGAATTTTTTCTAAATAAGAATATGAGGCAAAGTGGTATATAGGGTAGAAAAATCAAAACTTTGAACAGATTCAAAATCACCAATATATGCATGCAATTTATCAAGTACTTCCAACGAGTTTTTGACATTCCAAACGTAATTAATTCCACTATTTTCAAAGGCCTTATTTGAACAATTTATTATCAGGTTTTTTATTGTACCAAGTGTACTAGTAAGTAGAATAGACAATTTAGTAGTGGAACAATAGCTTGAAGATGAAATAAATCTATATTTGTAAGTTTTTTTGTGTAGCTTCGGAAGCCAGTACATAGTTAGGACTTTCATTGTATTTGGTTCTGCTTGGAAAGAAGTAGCTAAACCTTTTGTAGAACCTAAATATAAAATTTACGACAAACAATACTGATATTATTAGCAGCTTTATCAGCCGGGACAAAAACAAATTTCTTGGCTAGTTCTTTTAGCTTATGTTTGATTCGCGAAATAGTGTTTTTATTATTGTTGTTAAGAGTAAAATGTTCTTTAAAATGTTGTATTCGAATATCAACTATCTTCATAACGGAATTAAAAAAAGAGTCCAAAGATTTTTTGTCAGCTTTTCAGTCCCGTTTTACCCATTTCAAACAGTAGTTACGGAGTGAGTCGTGGATGATATTGCGACACTCATTCCAATTAATAATTGACGGGGGACGATATTAAGGTCCTTTCATGACTGAGCATGCTGAGGAATGATTTTAACTCTCGGTCGCGAACGATGTTAAGGTCTCCTGTTATGACATGGGAAATGGGGCCATGAGTGTATTCGGAATTACTGCAATTACATGACACAGGTGTATTTTCAATGATATTTACATCTTTACACAATTGGCTATAATTAAACACATATTTCCGGGTAGATTTCTTGTAAATATAACAAATTAGAGGGAGTTCAGTATTATCAAAATATCCAGGAATTTGGTCTTTAACAGAATGGTCGTTAAAAATACCGGCAATATTTACAAAATCAAAACCTTAATTAAAATACTTTATTTTAATAAAATGTTTTTTATGGTCTTCAGGGCGATCAATTTTGGGAAACAGTTTCGAATAACAATATGCCATTATAATTTGAACGATTTCATACTTAGGACTGTAATAAGATAAAATTGTGTTGCAATCCTCTAAAATTTTATTTAATTTATTTATAAGTAAAGAACAGAGCTTGGTTAACAGATAATGTCTGCCGTTGTTTTTTGAAATAGAAATTAGGTCCGAAATATTTGTACGGTTGGTCCGAAATTTTCTTTGATTGTGATTTTTTCTACGTCCATGAGAACGATTTTTACGAACAGTTCTAGAAACTATATCCAAAATGTTAACAGGATCGGCTCTCGACATATTACCAATTAGAAGACTGATAATGATTGTACAAGTTATATTAAGACATGTGTAAAAAGGCTGCAGACAACAGTAGTATCAAAATATAAATCACACGGGTACTTGGTAGAGTAAAATTAAAACAGCTCACTTTTTTCAAACCGTGATATAGCCGTGTATAATTTGATTTTCTGTCCATTAATTTATTCAAAATCAAATACTAAGAAGATAGATATAATACCGGGAAGCTTTCAGATGTGTATAGTGTAACATATGTGTAACCACGAGGTTTCAAATTTATAAAGGCCCGTAGGATGCCTGTTGCAAGGCCGGCATTTTTCTGTCCTTATCCTCATTTTCCAGTGGCAGTCCAAATTTTTCCCGACCATCATCCCTATGGCCTCTTTTACAAGACCTACCTGAGTGTTGTATTTATTGATAACTTGAAATCGTCCTGAACATACATGCAATATTTGCCACTGGACGTTCAGCAACTAACAATCAATTAATTAATCATATTGATAGTCGTTTTGATTTTTTTCCCATTTTTGAAATCCATATTTAAACAAGGACGTCAACATTCTATGATTTAGTCAAAACAGAGCCATCAGATTACCAAGGAAGACCAAAACAACAGCTAGAGAGAAAGGATCAAAAACAGGGATGTTCAGTAATTGTCGTCACTATTAGTTGTTGGGGCCTCAGTTATAGCTTGCTCTTCGGTGTGAGCCAAGACCGTACTTTGACCTATAATGGTTTACTTTTACAAATTGTGACTTGGATAGAGAGTTCTCTCATTGGCACTCATACCATTTATATATGAGTAAAGAATGAAAACTTAAATCAATGATAGCACAACTACTCAGTATTTGATTGATCCAATACACAAGGTGCGGTTTTTTATGATTAGTGTCGGCTATATATGTCGTCAACATATTAACATATTGTATTATTTCATCCTACAAAACAAGATCTATAGAAGGCCAAAGAGGTCAAATCACAGGGTATTAAACATGTTAAATCATGTGGAGGCATGATGCAGATTCCTTCTATTGTAGACCGTCGAAAAAAACAGAAAATAGTTTGTTTGTTTTTTAATTGTTTTTGTTTTCTATTAATCTTTAACCCACTGTCAATCTATTGCTATACAATTTTTGATTGACCATTGATGAAGATGCACATCTATGCAGGTGAGCGACTCAGAGATGTGATACGCTTGCCCATTAGACAAATATCATGAATATATCCACCAATGGATTGTATGAAGTAGATGTGAGTCAGATGTAAGCAATAATAGGTAACTGTTCGGCCTTTAACATAATATTAAGAAAAAAACCCAACATATAGTATAGTTCGGCCATAAAAGGCCCCGACATAAAAAATAAGAAATAACTCAATGAGAAAAACAATTGTCTCATGAATTCATCGCAAAACAATTTACGAAAAACCAAATATGACAGATATGAACCAATGAAAACCGACCATGAACAACAGTTTCTTTATATATATAAAATCTCTAAAGAAGACAAATAAGTTAGTTAAAAAGTTTTGAACGGGAAGGGTGCATAAATACGTAGAAACGTTAGGAGCTACACGACCATGCAAATGTTTTTACTTGAAAGGTCAAATCTAACAACATTATAGATTAATTCTAATAATAGTTTAATAAAATAAGACAATGGATGGAGTCTTCAATTGTAAAATCCACTTCCTATTTGTTTAATCGGCAAAGTGTCACGTTATCCCCTGTGGAAAATGATGATCGCCAGTATTTATACAATTTCCAATGAAAATAATATCGTTTTCTCTGGGACGTCCCAGGTTCTCTAGGGCAGTTTAAAAATGTGCTGAACATAAAAAATGTCACGTGTGTTTTTATTTTTAAAGCCCTTTCAGTCTGCAGCTCTGAAAATCCTGAAAGAATGGAATTTACTGACCTCATATATATCGTATTAGGTCACTAACACACCATGTAACTAATAATATAGATATAAATAGATATAGCGAACTCGTGCAATTAGATTTTTTTGGGTCTGTTTAATTTCATGTTATAGCTAGATTAAAAACAATGCTTATCATCGCTTTTAACTGTATGATTGATTTTTTTGTTGATCGAATAAGTCAATTAAATGATTTACCCGCTCGTTTCACTTGCAATGCTCTTTTCCTTATAAACATATAACAAAACAAACACAATTCATGCGTTATAAATAGAAAAAACACAATTCATGCGTTATAAATCTCTAGCTAAGGGTTAAATTGAAGTTCACATGAATACGGCTTCAATGAGGTCGATTGATTGACTTGTAAGTTGAAACATGTTCATACATCATACTGTAATTGTGATATCCTGTATTACTTACATATTTCACCTTATTTCTTTGTTTATATATTGTGTATTGTGTATTTTAATCTGATTCGTTCAGAGATAGTCACATGTTAAACTATATTTTCGATGGAAGATAGAAAACAGCGGATAGTGGCAAAAGCATATAATAGTGCACGGTTATTTTTAGAATATCTAAAAACCGATATACTTTATGATGTCATGTAATGAATTTCATGATATAAAAGTTAAAAAAAAATTTATATATATTTATGATCGATTATTAGAACAAAAAGTTTCCAATACATAAGACGTACAAACAAGTTGCTTTGTTTAAAAAAAAAAGAAAAGCAATACATGAACCTAAGACCGCTGACTGCCGGGTCACCAAAAGATTGTTGCTGAATTTGTGTTTGCTTTTGAATTGAAATAATTGACTGTGAATAGAAGAAGCATGCTGAACGTATATATTTACAGCTTCTATTTGAATAGTTATTTTAAAGCTCGACTATTTTATATATTACTGGGGAATGTACATATTTTTTCCGATTATAACCCATTGGCAAATCCTAATTTCTACTAACCGGGTGACTTATGCAAATTGCACAAACCTATCGCAATATAAATGTATGCACTCAGTTTGCTTTATAATCTGGAATTCTGGATGCATTTATTTTATCTATCACATCTTTATATTTTGTTTCCTAAATGAATGCCTTCAGTATATTCTCAACTCGTATTTGAATCTGTCTTTACTCATGTATAGATGTTGTATGCGGTTAAACCTGTGGCATGCAATTGATTGGGACCTCTTATGAAGAGACTTATTTTGGTCTCATAAAACATCTTAAATTTTAAGGATTTCCTGATTTTACTTAAATCAATTCAAACATTATACAAAGAAACTTAGTTTTGCCAAAGAATTTCTTAATTCAGAAGTTTATGAATACCTGTACACACTTTCAAAATAACCAATTTATATAAAAAGGTATGTAGATATAAAAAAAACGCCAGACACGAGTTAAGTCTACAAAAAAAAGCATCAGTAACGCTCGAATGAAAAAAAATTAAAAGGCTAAATTCATTACAAAGTTAAGGAATCTATTCCTTGGGTAGACAATCCTCAGCTTTTTTAAAAGGTCAAAGTTTATAAAAGAGGGACGAAAGATACCAAAGGGACAGTCAAACTCATAAATCTAAAACAAACTGACAACGCCATGGCTAAAAATGAAAAAGACAAACAGAAAAACAATAGTACACATGACACAACATAGAAAACTAAAGAATAAACAACACGAACCCCACCAAAAACTAGGGGTGATCTCAGGTGCTCTGGAAGGGTTAGCAGATCCTGCTCCACATGTGGCACCCGTCGTGTTGCTTATGTGATTACAAATCCGGTAAATAGTCTAATTCGGTAGGTCACATTCATGAAAGGGAAGGGGATTGTAGTTACGACGTAAGGAACATATCCGATATCATTTGTGAAACGGTTATTCCATAACGGTCAACCAACTCGTGATGGCGTCCGTAAAATTTACGAAGGGATGATTTGATTTTCAACTTCACCATTTGGAACTCTTGGTTTAATAGCATCCTTATGAGCAGTAACCCTCTATCAAGAAAATCATGATAGGAAATACAAGCACGGGAATATCGTATCAATTGGGAGATATATACCCCGTATGCAGGTGCTGCTGGAATGTTGCTACTTAGAAATGGAAAGTTCACAATTGGAATGCTGAAATCATCTCTTTTGTCGTAAAGTTTTGTTTTCAACCGACCCTCATTGTCAATTTCTAGATGACAGTGACTCAAAAAAGAAACAAAGAGAAACAACTCGAGGTCAGAATACCGTTAGTAACGATGACCGTGCTTGAAAGTCATATATAAAGCTCTTTCTGTCGTGTCCTGAATTTAGATAACAAAAACGAAAATAAGCTTCCACGAGTGAATTTAATAGTATTGCATGCAAGAAGTATTTTAGGGCACGGAATAGTAAATAGAAGCATCTCACTGATACGCAGGAAAAGAAAACGCATTTGCGTCATCACATATCTTAATCTAATAGTTGAAATCGAATGTCAAACGGGCTTACATTAAATGTTTTGACTCCGGATGCATTGACATTTTATCCGGAATTTTTGAGAACGCAAACCGATAGTGTGCTTTTGAAATGTGATCTATAATGTGAATGAATCAAGACGTGTAGGATAGTTGGTCAACACAATTAATACAATTTTCAAAACCGTACCATAGTACAAATAAAGTTTAGATGCTTTAAGGTTAAATTATTAAAACAAACAAACAAAAATTGAATTAAAATTTTATAATAAACTATAACGTTCCTGTAAGTAATTTTTTTCAAATTCTTTTGAATATATGTAATATCAATAAACACGAACGTCAAGTGACTTTTTATTTATCGAATGAATCTATTTTTAAATTCTAACATTCCACTATGTGAATATATTTATGTAATAATTACTATACCAAATAAAAGCAAAGACTTCTAAATCCATACTAACATTATAAAATCAACATTGGGGTTGTAATTAAATTTTGTTGTAATTGTTGTAATTATTTGTACGTTTGTTGTGAGCTGCAAGGATTTAAAATCATGCTTTATGAATTGAAAACACAAGTATTTTTATTCACGACCGTTTAAAGTTTAAATATTTAATAAATTGATCTTACTTTCCGTTTTATGGATATATTACTATACAAAAAAATAAATAATAATTACTCATAAAACATAAAAACTAAAATGGTATGAAATAATTAATGTAGAAATATAATGATTATTGTTTATACACAATTTTTTTTGTAGGATGCAAGAATTTATTTAATTTTTATGTTTCCTTTACAAATGAATATTAAAAAAATACCAAAGCAGAGTATCTTGTCATAAAAAATACTTTAATTGCAACTCTGAAAATATTCTGATTTCAATCATTGTTAGTTTCTCCAGAAACATAAATACAGTATTTATTTTGTATATTTTGTTTGATTCCAATTGAATTAAATACTTTTGATAAGAATATTATCTTTCTGTTTTCCGATCTGATATTATCTTTCTGTTTTCCGATCTAATATTAATATTTTAACCAGAATGTGATCTCCCGTAAGTCTAGTATGATGAAATACACAGTATCCCGTGGTTAAATCTTCAAACATAATTAGTTTACATGTTATCGAGACAACAGATATTACCACGTTATAATCGACCCAGATACACACAGTGCACAGTGGTCGTTTTAAAACAAATATAATTGCGTCGTCAAGGACCATCAAGGGACCATATCAAAGACGTAGATAACAACCTGCTGTATAAATGACCGAAAACTTTAAAGACGTTCCGAGAATTTTATTCTGATTTCAGGCCGAGAGATATCGAGTGGTCCATAGACACATCCAAAACTCGCCAATATATAAGCATGAACCCCTCAGGGGGTTCATGCAAAAAAAACCATGAAAAATAAATGAAATAATAACTATACAAATGTAATAATAACTATACAAATGTGTTGTTATTGTCTGGGAGATTATCCAGAAAATCAAATGATCGAATTTATTGCACTGACGATGTTGAAACAGACATGGGCGAAAATTAATTGGATAACAATATTATAGAATGTGTATGAGGTCAATACAGGATATATCGACCTCGGACTTCATCACGCCTCAGTCATATTACACATGTTACACTTCTTTCAGGTCAATATAAATATCCTTGTACCGACCTCATACAAAGACTATAATTGTATAATACACATGTGTTTATAATATCTTGGGGTCCACTTCATTATTTCAAATGGATAGTGGGTGCCGCTTGGGTTCTGCTACACAACCCGTTTCATATAATTTAGATTTAAAAAACTGAAATGTATATATGAGGGGGAGGACAGGGGGTACCCTTCTCCCTTCTCCCACCCTTCTTCTCCTTTCTCCTACCCCCGTTCTCCTTTCTCCCATTAGAATAAAACATCTCCTTTTGAGATATTTTTTCTTGAAATATTAGATCATTTTTTAAAAGGAGAGATATTTTATTTTTTCTCCTTTCTCCAACTTTTTCTCCTTTCTCCCAGCCTTCCTCTCCTTTCTCCTACCCCCTTTCTTCTTTCTCCCACCCCTTTCTCCTTTCTCCTATCCCCTTTCTCCCTGTCTCCCTTACCCCTGTCCTCCCCCTCATATATACTCTTTTCATATATTGCGTAGATAAAAGAGTAACGGCGGCTTTTTTTCATAGTGTTTCCAGGGGTTTCATGTGGTGTGTAATGTAAGAGTGGAATACCAAAGCGTCAAAAGAAATAAAGAAATTGGTTTTTATCAGACAAAGACGTTATGGGAGCTTTATTGACCCTTTAATAGGCTTACAGTGGTGGATCCAGAACTTTTCACAAGAGGGGGGGGGGGGGGGGGGACTCAAGTCATGCTTCAATTATATAACCAACCAAATTTTTCACACGAAAGGGGGGGGGGCGGCCCCCCTGGACCCGCCTATGGCTTATCATAAATTTCTGATAGTTTCCCGACCTATTCACATAACAACGAAACCTGCATAAGAGAGTCTCAGACCACCTGTATTGTTAAGCAATAACCTGTATTGTAAATTGAACCTGTATTATAAATTGAACCTGTATTTAAAGACCACCAGTCTCACTTGAAGAGACCACATTTTTGCTAGATCCCTCTAGTGGTCTCTTAAACTTGAACGGTTTCCTTGTATTTTAAAGCTTTAAAAGGTAACCTATTCCAGCGGTAAGTCCTATCACCTCGATGTAGGAAGTTTGATTGAGTCGAATATAACATGGACCAGGATGCAATGATACTTTTAGACTGACATGATGACACTCAACTAATTCACTCAACACGTATTTTAGTCAACCGTGTCAACAGTACACTCAGTACTTTGATCTGTAATGCAATGGCAACTGTATGGTGTGCAATGTGTACCAATACTGGCGGTTAGTGTATTCATCATAAAGGTATCGAACACATTTGTTAGTCGTATATTGATGAATTCTTTGTATAGTATTTGCATTCATTATTACCTAAATAAGAAAGTCTACCCTTACTCAACCAAATTAACTTTTAAAATTTAATGAATATTGGTCCTGTTGTATACCTTATCATCACGATATTGTTTCCCAAAAAAATATAAAAATCACATCTATTCAATGTATACATCTTGCAAAAAAGATTTCATCAAGAAAATTATGTTTTTGCCAAAATATCCAAAAAATAGTGTTTGAATGTATGGAGCGCATGAACCTCGTAGGTGTACAATTTTGTCCATCATAGTGGTACGTTGGCGCGGATGAATATCTCGAAGAAACGGAAATACAGTATAAATTTAATAAGGGAAGAAATAAAACTTATAAATGTAATAAATACCCCCCATTTTCATCAATTAATTGTACAATTCAATTAAAAACACAAGTTATCGTTATTTGAATGTACAAACTTTTTTTCATCGATGGCCCTAGGTTTTGGTGGAATAGACTATCTAACTCCATTGTTACAGGACTGAAACACGGGAAAACACGGAAAAGTTGATTCTTTGGAATTAATCGAGACGTGAACATTAAAATGGTTATGGCTGATCACAAAAACGCAGCAGATATAAGAAATGGAAGGCGATCAAGAGGTGTCAGTCCAAATGAATTTTCAGACGACAGTAGCGGAGAAGATTCGGATCACGGTAAGTTTGACCAGCATTCATTCCGGCGTTTAAAATTAAAGACGTTAAAAAAAGTAAATAATGTAAATAAAGATATATATAATACAAAAAAAAACCCGACTGACATAAAGGAACTACCATTTATCGCTGGAGTTGAAGGAAGGTTAATGAATGAAAAAAACACCCTCTGAAATCAACTTGGAAATTTTTTTTTTTTTTTTTTACCACAACTAAAATAAAAAAAAATACTAGGAGAATGATCAACTGGTGCTTTTTCCTGGACAAATTAAATGAATCGGAGCAAAAACTTCTCGCCTCTTAATCCTTTGACGTGTTTTCCCTAAAAGAGGCATGTCAATTGTGGTAGTTTATTACGTGTTATTTTATATTATTCATAATTTACATAAACTCTTAAATTAATCTATATACATTAGAAACAACGGATCATCCAAAAGTGGGTCTCATTGAGGTCTAAGCGTGACACAGGATTGCTGATTTTTTGTAAGCGTGACACGTGAAAGTCAAATATTATGCCGTGAAAACAGGAAATGATGTCAAGCGGGACATGGTAAATTAAAAAAAAAAATGAGAGTTGCTTACGTACATATTTTCCTGTCATATGTTTTCGTATCAACCACATTTCATCGGTTTCGACTGCATACACGTACATTGTAGCATGTTTTTCGGTTTTTATATTTAGAACAACACCACCACTACAACTTGACAAATTTAAAACATATTCAAGGTCGCTTTTTAAAGATGAGGCCCCTCATGGGGGGGTCCTTGTAATTACATAATCACCATTTTTTTGCCAATATAATCACATAATCATTAAATATTTGCTTATCTTTAGTAATCAAATAATCATAAACTAAAAATACAGTCCTAGGTAATCAAATAATCATGAAATATTTGGCTTAATAATCAAATAATCATTAAAAAAACGGCCAAGTAATCACATAATCAAAAACCCCATGAGGGCCCTCAAAGATGTTAGAACAAATTTAATAAAACCAACCTAGCCATTTTTATTTAATGTAAAAAATATGCATCACTAGAATAGTTGTGGAAAAAAATTCTGTAGGGTTGAAATAAAGTCCAGATAAGTTTTTTGCCTGTCAGACACCGGATCTTCAAGACATGTGATTTTCGTGTGTTTTTTCTGCCGTTTTAATTACAAACCAGCGAGTTAAAATTAATAGTGTCTTATATAAAATGGTTGTTCAAAATCTAGTTATTCAATATTTTATTGACAATTCTTTTTATACATCTTTGATACATGAAGATGAAAACAGTCTAAACTTTTTATATTTAATCCTAAATTTAGAAAACTGCATTTTATTTTAGAAAAAATAATGTATTTTGTACAAACCAGGTGCCAATCTGAAATTAATCAAAATCTAACAATTTCAGCACATGAAACACAATATACTAAAAACTATTTACTAGTAATTTTTAGTACTGAAAAGTATTAAATAACTTTTTGTATGATTCAAGCGATCACCAAAACCACGACTTTAAAAAATATCAATTTCCAGATTTTATAGTCATTTTCTGTCCGTGTACTGATCCAATTTTTATTTCATACGAAAACTTATGATGCCGTTTTTTTGACATACAAAAATCGCAAAGTAATCGGAAACAGTAAAAAATGGTAGTAAGCCTTGACAAAAAAACTAGATACCTAAAATCAACCTACAGGAAATGCTTGTTAAATTTGAGTAAACACCTGAATAAAAACTCAACAGTGAAAACGGTAAGCAGTGAAAATTGTTATTAGTACGAAAACACATCACACGATGATAGTGTAGGCGGGATACCGGAATCTGATAAAACAGTAAGCGGGATCCGAAATCAGAACCCCCCAATGAGACCCCCTCCGAAAGGAGTCTATATATTAACTGATTGACTAGTTTTTGGCTTTTCACGCTTTGAAAGACAAAACTATTAAAAATTGATGTGTTCATGGTTAAAAAAATGTTTAGATTGTCATGATACATCATAGCAGAAAAAAAACTTTACCCCCTTTTCTTTATCTTTAGCAATTTAGAGTTGCTTTAATACAGTCATCATTTCGGGTAGTATGTATTTTTACCACACTCATTCCTGACCATTTCGGATAAGTTCTACATCAACCAATTTCAATGTTATTGAACAAATAACGCCACTTTATTCTTATTGCACGCCAAAAAAAAAAAAATACGCGACGGAAATTTTAAAGGTTTCATTGTTCATGTTGTTTGTCTTTATGCAGGGATTTTAACATAGATCAATACACTTATATCTCTCTTTCTGACCCTAATTTAAAATGGGTTACATAATTCATGAATACGGTAACTGGACTTCTGTAAAAAAAGGATATCATTCGACATGTGACATCACATAATAATTACATCAAATTAAAAACCTATTTAAGCAAACATATGTCACTATAGCAACAACCTCACATTAACTTCACTTTGCGTTCACATATAGATGTGAGGTAGTTAACGTTAACCAGGGTTTGCCCCACATTAACTCCACCTTAAATGAGGGGTAATTTTAATCCGGGTTTGCCCCAGGTGAAGGCATTCACACTGCGTAAATTTAACTCGGATTAACTTATTTGGGTCGAACCCAGTTTAAAAAGGCATATTGTGAACAGAGTATTAGTAAAGTAATTTTCAAAACACACCCTACACAACATTTTTGAAATCATGTATTCAAGCCAGCAGTAATAAGTTTTTGACAATAGTATATAAATGCATGAAGTAATAAAGATATTTGTTTCTTCATAGATAATGGAATGCGAGTAGGAGATGATTTCCAAGCTAAAGTTCCAGTTTATAACCCAGGTAAGCACTTGAGGCATATCTAAAATTATGTATGTTAAGCATTTTTGTTGATTTTCATGTTTATGAAAAGGTAAGCCTGGGATTTGTTATACCTTAGGGGATGGATATTAGGTATTTATTGGCTCATGCTCATAAACATCAATAAATCTTATATTTTTTTTTTTGCAAGAACTTGATATTGAAATAGGTGGGGGACTTAGTACCTGAAACAAGTATATTACATGTACACATTGTGACTTGGATGGAGAGTTGTCTCATTGGCACTCAAACCACATCATCTTATATCTATATATTAATAGTATTGTGATTATACATGTAGGACAGAAAGTTAAATGAATTGCTTGATGATTTTAAATAAATTGTTTATTTTTAGATATAAAACCTGAAGGTAGAAATGATGCCATTCTAGTGTGGGCACCAGCTTGGGATCTTCCTGATGCTAAAGGTAATCTCTTTCTTACAAGCTCTACGAGACTTCATCAAGAGAGCACTTTATTAATAACTATTGTATTTGGGGTTTCCTGGGAACACCAATCCAAACAAGTAAAACTTTCTGATTGCACCATGTCACATGCACCAATCAAACTTTGTATTGTTCAATGATATAAGAATCAATTGCACAAGTTGCACAACCGTCAAGAATCAATTTACAGTGAAAAGTTATAAAGTTCAACCAAAAAAGGATTCATATGAATAAGCTCATACTCTTTAAAATCTAGATTTTTAATTGTCATGATTGTTGGATATATATAGCACCTTTATTATTAGATGGGCAAATCATTACAAAGAATAAAAAGACACTTTTATTATTTCCTCTTTAATTTGATTAAATGTTTCAAACACTAACAGACTATTTAAATGTCCATTAGCAGTCCTGGGCCATTGTGTTCATAACTGGGAGATAGATCCACCATCTCATGGTACCATGCTAACTTCTGTCTTATCCCCAGACAAAACAATCCAAATTAGTTACTTGTTTCACAAGCAAACAATATCTATGAGTAAGATTAAAGGTTAATAGGAGACAGAGTGTGGTGATATGTCTTTCTGCTGACCGGTCCATTGAGTTGTTCTGACTATGATTAAAAGATAACCCATCATCTGATAAACATCCACAAATCCATTGATTTGGGAAAACTGGGTGGGTCAATAGCACTTCCTATCGACTGGTACCACCGTACTGACTATGTTTTAAAGATTGCCCGTCAGTTTTAACATTCAGAGGACACCAATTGATCACACTTAGATTTTGTAGTTTAAATACATATATACATCAGTCACGTCAGTTAATTTATTATGTTGTACATGTAGGGTCATTTTATTTTAATGATTTAATTTCAAACTTAAAGTTATGCTAATTATTTCAGTTGATGAATATGTGGTGATTGCTAAAGAAAAGCATGGATACAACACAGAGCAGGTAATTTATTGGTAAAAATGTTCATGAGTTTTATTTAAAAACAATGTTAATTTTGTGGCTTTTTCTCTGACTGAAAACAAAATTTCTTTTAAAAAGATACACGACTGTTGTCTGCTCTTTGGTTGGGTTGTTGTCTCTTTGACACATTCCCCATTTCCATTTTCAATTTTGAGTATATAAAACATTGATTGGAATTGGACTGGGTGAGGCTGGCACAAAGATTCCATTCTTATAACCACATAATTTCTTAAGACTATTTTAGATCTTGAGCAAGAATGAAACCCTTAACAGATATATATATTTGTTTTTTGCATATATCCATTTTCATTGGTAAATACATGGAAAATAGTAGAGCTCATATTAATTAGAATTTTCTTTGCAGGCTTTGGGCATGTTGTTTTGGCATAAACATAACATTGATAAGGCATTATCAGACCTAGCAAACTTTACACCATTCCCAGATGAGTGGACTGTAGAAGATAAAGTTTTGTTTGAACAGGCATTCAGTTTCCATGGCAAAAGTTTTCACAGGATCAGGCAAATGGTAAGTTATTATAATAATTCGTCCAGTATTCATGGTATTAACTCAAGGTAAATCTTGTATGTTTTACGGAGATAGACCATGGGTAAAGGTTATATAATACAATTCTAAGTTACTAGTACGTTTTTGTTAAACATTTTTATGACTATAGTCTATAAAACTTTAAAGTTACACCGTTGCTGTGGGGGCTGAGTGATCTAAATACTAGATCTACACTCTACAGTGATCACAAGCTTGTCAACACTAATGGTTGTAAGTTTGTACCCTGCTCATAGGGAGCTGTGTTTGTCTGACACTGTCTGATCTGATATTATCAACAGATTAGAATTACACTGAAACTAAGAAAAGAGACTATAGATATAGATAAGTATAAGGAAAAATTATGAGAAAGAAGGAAAAAATATTACGATTTAATGTTTTACATGTACATTTTAAGTCTTGCTCCTATACATGTCCCAATGGGACAAGAAACAGACTAGTTGGACATCCGCCTGACTGTAATTACCCCTGCAGTGATGTACCTGTGTAAAACCTTGTTGGAAGGTCGTAAATTAATTAGTAGCTGTGATTGATAGATTTGTAATCTTACCTGTACATGAGAAAGAAGGAAAAAATATTACGATTTAATGTTATACATGTTGATGATGTGGCAGTGATTTAATGTTATACATGTTGATGATGTGGCAGTGATTTAATGTTATACATGTTGATGATGTGGCAGTGATTTAATGTTATACATGTTGATGATGTGGTAGTGATTTAATGTTATACATGTTGATGATGTGGCAGTAATTTAATGTTATACATGTTGATGATGTGGTAGTGATTTAATGTTATACATGTTGATGATGTGGCAGTGATTTAATGTTATACATGTTGATGATGTGGCAGTAATTTAATGTTATACATGTTGATGATGTGGTAGTGATTTAATGTTATACATGTTGATGATGTGGCAGTGATTTAATGTTATACATGTTGATGATGTGGCAGTAATTTAATGTTATACATGTTGATGATGTGGTAGTGATTTAATGTTATACATGTTGATGATGTGGTAGTGATTTAATGTTATACATGTTGATGATGTGGTAGTGATTTAATGTTATACATGTTGATGATGTGGCAGTGATTTAATGTTATACATGTTGATGATGTGGCAGTAATTTAATGTTATACATGTTGATGATGTGGTAGTGATTTAATGTTATACATGTTGATGATGTGGCAGTGATTTAATGTTATACATGTTGATGATGTGGCAGTAATTTAATGTTATACATGTTGATGATGTGGTAGTGATTTAATGTTATACATGTTGATGATGTGGCAGTGATTTAATGTTATACATGTTGATGATGTGGCAGTGATTTAATGTTATACATGTTGATGATGTGGCAGTAATTTAATGTTATACATGTTGATGATGTGGTAGTGATTTAAATGTTATACATGTTGATGATGTGGCAGTGATTTAATGTTATACATGTTGATGATGTGGCAGTAATTTAATGTAATACATGTTGATGATGTGGCAGTAGGTTAATGATTATAAATGAAACTTTTGCAGCTTCCTGACAAATCAATAGCCAGTTTGGTTAAGTATTACTATTCATGGAAGAAAACAAGATCAAGAACAAGTCTGATGGATCGACAAGCCAGAAAACTAACTAAGAATGGCGACAGGTACTGGACTGTTTCATTTAAATAGTCATTGCTCACAAGAATGGTGCTCCTTAATTGGAGTACTTATTCATAGAAACATCATGTAGTTCTTACAGTTACAAATGTAACTAATACCCAACATCCTATGCATAGAGAGTCAAGTTTCCTAGAAAAAATCACTTTAAGATCAAAATAATTAACTCCAGAAAAAAATCTTAGAATGTTCATGCATATGGTTAAAATTAAGATGATTGAAAATTTAAAAAGTTTTATTATTTGAGGGTGTCATTCATTAATAGGATGAGTGAGATATGTTTTTGCTAACATGAATGATATAACTGTTTAAAGTAGGCATCCAAATTAAACTCATTGAACATTGTCACCACATATCGATACTATTTTTACATTGTATTTACTGAAATTCATAAAAAAATATGTTCGGTTCAATTTTCAATTCATTTTTCACTTAATTGTTGATGCCGTCTTATTAAACCCATAAAACAATATTAGAATATATATAATAAATCAAATTTATTTTCAGTGAAGAAGATTCAGATATAGAAAGTAAGAAATCTGATGCTGATGATGCTAACAAAGAAAATGGGGTATGTAGGATATGTATTACATATTTGAAATGAGAAACCCTGGGCTTATTTACATACAATTTATTGCATACTATCAGTTCTTATACAGCTAATTTATGTGAGGGATTTATTTTCATAATTTTTTGTGAGTAGAAATTTAATTTGAATATGTTTTGTCATGAATATGTAGCAATTAGGCCTTTTTATTTCATATGAATACATCAAGAACAGTATAACAGAAAGGTTAAGAATTAACAATACAAGTTTTATAAGGATAATTATGTAAAATAAAAACTAAATTAAACTGCTATGAAACCATTTTAAAAGTGTTTTTTTTTTTCAGAAGCAGGAAAAAGATACTTGTTCTAACTGTGGTATATCTACCTCAACGTTAAACCCAACACCTAAAGGTTCTCTATGTAATTCGTGTTTCCAGTATTGGAGGTAAGAACTATGGCTTAGTCAGAGATGACAAAGATTTTAATGGTTCAGCGGACATTTGGTCCATTTGGCCACTATCATTTTTGCATGGTCAATACAAATTTTCATTGGACAATCAAAAATAATTGAACTAAGAAACTATTAATTATATCTTTCAAACTATCTGGTAAAGATAGAAATTTTACAATTTGACCAGTCTTTCAGTAGTTTTAACCCTTCATGAACTGTGCAATCAACATAACATTTCGAGGGAGTTAACTCTTGCAAGTGGAAGGATAATTTGATAGCAACACTTCTTCAACCCAATTTAATTTTTAATGCAAACAACAATAGCATACTGTGCAAATTTAGCTGTGGCTTATTTTTTGGGGGAAATTAAGTGACTTCAAAGAAAATTGAAATATTACCTGATAAATTATAATTTTTTTAGATGAAAAAAAAAATGAAAGTTTTAAAAGTGATAATTTTTTAACCCAAACTAATATCATGTATATATTTGTATCCAGGATATCTGATTTGTTATGAATAAGATTGACAAATTTTGTATGTAAATGTAAAGAGTTAGTCCAGTCTATTTTATTTTCTTACACAGAAGAACTGGTGTGATGAGAAGTGCTGGACCAAACAGACATGACCATGGACAACACAGACATAACCCCATGAAACACAAGAGGAAACCCCCACGTGGAATGTTTATTATTGCAGAAGATCTGTCTCTATTTACCTCAGGACCTCCAGCTCAAGCAGACGCTGTTCTCAAAAATGCAGAAGCTGATCTCGTCTCCCTTAAAAGACAAGTTAGTTGATTTATGAAATTGATATTAATAATTATAAAAGTTCAAATATTAAAAATTGAGCAAAGGAGTAGGTCCGATAAGACCCCATTTTGGCCCCAAAATATAGCAGTTTTACAAAATTGTTAAAATGTAAACTTTAAGATATTTATTGGAAAGTAGAATGCTTCTGCTATATGAATATGGGCTGTTTTTGACAATACAGTGCATATATATCAGGTACTAGCATCATGAAGTCATGCTAAATTACTGAAATCTTCATAATTTGAGCATTTTAGTTAAATTTTAGACGGTTTCCAAATTCCTTCTTAAATGAAAGTGGCTGCATTCGTGTTCATTCTTAATATTGAAATGTAAGTTGTATTTGATGATAATACATAACATATGGCAGGTGTCGTCTGACCTTGACCTCATTTTCATGGTTCAGTGGTTAAGTTTTTGAGTTTTGGTCTATTTTTCGAATACAATATGCAATAGGTCAACTATATTTGGTGTATAGAAGTATTTTATTATCTATATGTCAGTCACGCAGGTTTTATTTGACCTTGACCTCATTTTCATGGTTCATTGCTAAGTGTTAAGTTTTTGTGTTTTAGTCTGTCTCTTAATTTATAAGCAATAGGTCAACTATATTAGTTGTATGGAAGAATTGTTAGCTGTAAGTGTCTGCCTGGCATGGTTCATCTGACCTTGACCTTGACCTCATTTTCATGGTTCAGTGATCAATGTTTAGTTTTCTTGGTTAATGTTGAGTTTATGTGACAGTTTTATATTTAGGACTATCAACATTATATCAATGACTAGTAAAGAAGGTGAGACATTTCAGGGTGTGCACTCTTGTTTTCTGTAATCTTGATAAAGTGAATGAGATTTTCCTAGAACATGCATGAAGTAATCCTCTGGTTTGGTAAAATGGTCCATTCCAAATGAGAATTGTATGGAAATTTATACAGAATTCCCTAAATTCTTATTTCTTAACCCCCTCTTCCAATTTTGTTTCACAATGAGTGGATTTTTCTGAACTCTTCCAAAAATTGGTCAAAGTGTATACTATTAATACTTAGATAAACCGGAAGTGTGATCTAAAAATGCTGTCATTTTTATTTTATAGGTTCAGAATCATAAACAAATGATCAGTATGCAGAAACATAAGATGGGTTGTATAGATGAACTGAGACCACCAGAGGTAAATAGTTATATTTTTGTTTTTACAGGAAATTGTTTCTTATGACGGTCGAAGAACCTCTTTGTTTTTCCACCCCTGTCTCTGTCATTGATATTGTTTTGTTTCAGTCATGTTAATTCTTCTTTATTTGTTTCATATGGAAATCTATATTTAAAGACATTTTTACTAGAAGTGCTAGCTGAGTTATTCCCCTTGATAGAAAAAATGTAACAATATAATGTGCGTGTTCAAGTCCGATCTGGTGAAAAACTGACACAAGTTGGACAACAACATAGGTGTCTTTATTTGTTGAGAATTGCTTCTAATTTACATTACATGTATTATCTGAAAATGTTCAAAAGATAGACATCTCTTTGCCATAATGGTTTTGGATGTCATGTATATCAGCAACTGAAAAAACAACCCATCTTTATGGTTTGTTTGTTGATATTTATAAAAGATATGCAATTGAATTATATTTTTTTTGTGGAAATTATTACCATGTGTATTTTTGCTTACTATACTTGTTGAACATAAAATATATAGTATTAAGATTGACTTTCTGTGAGAGATTTAATTTTAAATGAAAACTTCCTGTATTTATAGGGCAACCAAAGGATTAATGCTCGTTGGACGAATGAAGAGCTCTTGTTGGCTGTTCAAGGTAAAATATATGCTGTAAATTTGTTAAATGCATTTTATTTCTATATTTAATTACAAAAGCAAGGCATGGAATATTATAGTCTTATACTTAACAAAAGTAAAACCCTCTCATCATGATATCATGTTCCCTGCAATCAAGAAAATTGACTGTTTAAAAAAAATATTGAAAAAATTTATTGATCCATAAATGAGTCATTTTATATTTTATAATACAATTAAACAGACAGATGATATGAATTGATGTAAAAATACAACAATGTAAAAAAAAACTAACTAAACTTTGTTATCAAGTTTCAAAACTATATAGGAATGGGATGAAATAATACAAAAGAAATATTTTTGGAAGTTATTGCAAATTTTCAGGAAATGCGAAACTTACAATGGTAGAATTGATTTTATTTTTAAATGTTCACCATTTTGTAATGTTGCTTTCATCATATGCATTAAGGGGCTTTTCTTTCAGATGGAGGAAAAAGGAATATAATGTCACACTGATTTTTGTTTCATATTGACCTGATTTTAAATGTTTTCTGAGAATAAAGACAGGTAAAAGATGATAGCACTTTCTTTTGGAAGCAAAACATGATTACATATTATTTGTTCTGTTAGCTGCCTTCTTCGTACTGTAAATATAACCTTGAAGGAATTAACTATGATTTGAATCATTTCGATGAAATTGTCACACTCTGATATATGAGACACATAAGTTGTTCACTTGCCAGTTTTTATATTGTTGAAATTCCTTTTTAGGGGTAAGGAAATATGGCAAGGATTTTCAGGCAATAGCTGAAGTGATAGGAAACAAGACAGAGGCTCATGTTAGAAGTTTCTTCATCAATTTTCGTAGACGATATAATTTGGATGAAGTATTAGCTGAATTTGAGGCTGAACACGGAACAGAACATACCAACGATGATGATTTAGATAAGGAGGAAGAAAAGGTTTGTTGACATTAATCACATGTCTAAATAATTTGGATTTATTTTTTGGGGGTAACTAAATCGATAAGTTGTTGGCTTTTCTTTTATAGGCATACTTGATTTCCTAGTTTTGACAAATTCTGTTCATATGAATAACGGTAATTTGTTAATCACCTTTATCAAAGAAAACCATACAAATTGATATCTCACAAAAAATGTTTAATCCTCAGTAAGAATTTTACAAATTTTGAATTATGTTCTATCTTCAAAATATTCCAGGATTTTTGCTAAGATGCGTATACGTGTCCTGGAGGCATGGAAATCGAGTTGGACGCGTCATTTTTAAAACCCACGAGTCCCTGGGACGCAGCCTCGTTGTAGCCCCATAAAATATTCTTGTTTCTGACATTGTTTTGAAAGGAAACTATACCGGAAGTTGACATTTTTATGATATGCGCAGATCAATATTTTTGTTGACTGATACATATTTTTTAAAATTTAACGTATTTCATACTAAAATATAATCATTAGATTCAAAATGATCAATAAATATGTTAAAGTTACCGATTTTGTAATTTTACGAGTATTTGAAAAGCTTGAATATTTCCACGTGTTGAACATCACATACTTATCGATTGAAACATAGAAAGTAAAATATTTCTGTGAACTTGAAACCAAATGACATAATATTTCATAAATGATGCTTTACGTATAAAATGTGTCATAAAACAGCGTAGATTTAAAAAAAAATAGGGATGAAAACAATTTTACTTGCCTTTGAATGATTTAACAATTTTTTCGTATTGTGCATGTTGAATCGAAAACAAAGGTAAAAACTGTTTTGAAAATGTGATTTATAGAACATGATTAAAAAATAATTATTATTTAGCCAAGCTCATTATGTTGAACAGTGCTCACTTTATATTTGCTTGCTTTTATTAAATATTATAATAATTATATTGATTCAAACATCAATGTTCATACAATCCAAATTTCTTATAAATACTGGCTTGACCAACAAAATAATATCAGTATCACAAGGAGTTGAGTAAGTCCAAGTTAAAGTCCTTCTTTAAAAGAAACCCTGATGACATTGAATCATCAGTACCAAGTTAGAGACCAAGAGTCAGTCAAAGTTAAAGTTCTTCTTTAAAAGAAATTCTGATGACATTGAATCATCAGTACCAAGTAAGAGACCAAGAGTCAGTCAAAGTTAAAGTTCTTCTTTAAAAGAAATTCTGATGACATTGAATCATCAGTACCAAGTAAGAGACCAAGAGTCAGTCAAAGTTAAAGTTCTTCTTTAAAAGAAATTCTGATGACATTGAATCATCAGTACCAAGTAAGAGACCAAGAGTCAGTCAAAGTTAAAGTTCTTCTTTAAAAGAAATTATGATGACATTGAATCATCAGTACCAAGTAAGAGACCAAGAGTCAGTCAAAGTTAAAGTCCTTCTTTAAAAGAGAACCTGATGACATTGAATCATCAGTACCAAGTAAAAGACCAAGAGTCACTGACCCACTTCACCAAGAATTGATAGATATAGAAAGATCTTCAGAAACAACAACTTCAGTCATTACACCAACTAAGCCAAAGAAAGAGAGGAAATGGCAGTCTATCTGGGAGACAGAATTCAAATGGTTACGCAAACTCGCACGCATCGTTTCAGTTTTATTTCTTCATATTTCATCATATTTCATGACACAAAAAATTACATGCATCTTGGACTCTAAAATTCATAAGAATGCAATTCTTTTTTATTTTGTATGCACTGGTAGACAATAAAAAGTGACATTGAAGGTTTATTTCAATATTTCAGATGGAAGTTGATATTAAAGAACCAGATAATTCTACTCCTAGCTCTGGGACACCTCCACCTTTACTGAAACAGGGAACCTCACCTATCAAAGTTCCTAGTGTATCACAACACAGGTGAGATTATACTTGCAGCTTATATTTGTCATCAATAGATTGTCTCCCTTTTGTAAGAAATTCTTATCATGTGTTTTGTAAAGCTTTTTTTCTAATGGTCAAGATTTTAAGAATGCCATTATGATTTGTTTAGAATCATTATAAGGTCTTCATAAGTTATATTGTCTTTAAAATTTTGCAATTTCTTTTTAGAAAAAAATCAATGCATTGAGAGAAAAAAATATATAAAGAAGATGTGTGTCAATGAGACAACTCTCCATCCAAATCACAATTTGTCAAAGTAAACCATTATTAATATTATAGGTTAAGTTAGAAGTTTACATATTACTATTATATAATTGCAGATTGATACCAAACCAGCGAACTATATTACAGCAACCACCACCCCTTATCAAACCAAATTCGTCTTCACCAAAGCCAGCTATTACAACACCTTCATAGGACTTACTGGATGATTGAAGGGATTTTTTTTATGTTATGTGCTCAGTTGAGGCCTGCCACCAGATATTGTACATTTAATGCCAGTTAAACTGTAATTTGCAGACGGCGAAAGAAATGTATTTCAGGCATTATTGTCTATGGCTGACGGTATTAACATTATGTAGTATTAAAGGGATCGCATCAGACAACTGACACTTGAACCATTTCAAAATGGTTTCCTGATTTTTATAGTTCATGGAATTTTTTACGTATCACATCATTGCATCACTTAATGTGCATAAGTGGGATGTTTTTGTTTGTACATTTTACTTTTGTTGTTACTTGTAAAGATATTTATTTATTTTGTTTTCTCAGATTTTTGTATATTGAGAATAAGTGTTTCTGATGTTTGCACTTTTGTTTGAGGTGTAAGGTGCTTTATTTTTAAATGGTACTATGTAACACATGTCTCCACATTGTGAACATGTCTGTCTATTAGATATTTATGACTGTCTGTTTGTATTGTATATCTTACAGCTGAACTATTGGAAGATGTACTTTGTGTATAAAATTAAAGTTGGCTTGTTTGTTAGCTGAATTACAGTATGAACTATCGTTGTAAATATAAAAACCAACTGATCACATAGGTTTTTAAGACACATTTGTGTTAACTCTGAAATGATATAATTGGCTAGTAATGACTTATCACTCTTTCAAAAGGTAGTGTTAAACAAAAGAAATATGGATTGTATTGTCATCTTGCTTTACTTGGCGGTACATACATTTTTACATGATATGAAATATTTTTTTAAGAACTGAAAAGTTTTGAATTGAATCATCAAACGTCTTTCCCAGTTTCTTTTATATTTGTATAAATCATAAAATTAGTTTTAATGAGTCTCCAAATTTTGTATGGATCATCTTGCAATGTTATTTACGTTTTTTGTTCAGTGCATCAGTAATTGTGGTTTTCATCAGTATTATCAAGGAGTGAAAGTTTCATCTTTATTTACTTAAACAGCAGCATTCATGGATTATAAATATTTCATCTCTAAAATATAGGGAATGTTGCAATTTTCCAGAAAATTAAAGTCAACATCATCACCATTGATGTTCTCAGGCTATTTATTGTTATGTTCATTAGGTTTGATGTGCAGTTTGAGTCCTATAAGAATGTTAAAATGGAAATAAAAGACAATTGGAATTCTGGAGTGTTGGGCTTTCTTTCCATGTCTGGCCAATGATCGTAGGAGGAAGGGGAACTTCCAAAAAGAGTGTAAATGGTATTATAACTTCTGACTGTGACTGAATACTCTATAAGAATGAAAACTTCTGGTTTCAGGTCAAAATGAAGCTATTCCTTTTAACCATCCTCGTCCTCACCCGCCTTTAGTAATGCATATGGATATAGTACTGTGTAATGTTAAACAGTAATATCATTTCTGTTTTGTATGTTAATCATATTTGATAGACAGCTGATATTCTAAAAAATGGTGTTTATTTTACACTAACTAGTCTTCATACATAAAACATTTTTTTTCACAAACTTCATGAATCCAAGTTCTCATTTTTACGGCCAAGTTATTGTGAATCCGTTTCGCTATCAGCAAGTTGTATTTAAAAAACAAATGCTGTTTATTAAGGTTTTATGAAAATGCACCAAATCTTGTTATAAGACCATAAAAGTGTTTGGGTCAGTGACCCGATTGTTCATTGTTGACCATTGTGCTACAAGAGAAGACCTACTGTAAGGTTTTAAATGATCATTACAAATTGTTTGTGTTAACATGATGAATGTCATGTGATGTATCGGTGAAATAAAGATTTGTAAAATACACAACTTTCATTATATTTTTATGCCCCATTTATGAGCATTATGTTTTCTGGTCTGTGCGTCCGTTTGTTAGTCCGTCCATTTGTCCCACTTCAAGTATAAAGTTAAAAGTTTTTGGTTGAGGTAGTTTTTGATGAAGTTGAAGTCCAATCAACTTGAAACTTAGTACACATGTTCCTTCTGATATGATCTTTTTAATTTTAAATTAGAGATTCTACCCCATTTTCACATTCCACTGAACATAGAAAATGATAGTGCAGATGGGGCATCCGTATCCTTAGGACACATTCTTGTTGTCTTTTACACTACCTGGATTGGTTTTTGCTTAATTGCTTTACTGTAAATTCAGAAATTATTGCAAAAAAATGCGACAGGGTTATAATCACAATAATGTAAACTAGCATTTTGAAATTTTGTATATGAATTCAAACAGGATTTTTCTCAATATCATAAATATTAAAATCTTATTTTATTCTAAAATGACAAAATCGCAATAATGAATGCACACAATTATTTCTGAACTTACAGTATGACTAATAACCAGTGTTATAATACTGTTGTCTTTACTTACATCATTATTCTACACTAGTCTATGAAACACTGATATTCCTGCAATTGGAGTGCTTTTCTGAATTAACTTTCATTAGAAAAGCTTGGTGCCAAAGATAAATAATTACACCAGAAAGAAGTGACCCACTTTCAGATTTGACTTCTTGACAGCATTGTATGCAGAACCAGATATAACAACCCTACCCAAGCACCTTGAGTTTATTTTTCCGAAGCTAAATCTGATTTCTGTTTTTGACATATAACACTGTTTATCAGTCCTGGTCTTGATCTTGTTCTATGCATGACAGAATATGTTGGGTATATATTTCATTGAGGCAACAATGTCAGTTCTTAAAGGGAAACTTCGCAAAAAAATCAAAAATTGATATTATGTCCATTCTGTATAAAAATGCTCAAATTTATAGATATTAAAGTTTTATTCCGCTAAATAAGAGATCACCATCGATTTTAAATTTTGAGTATCAGTTCTCTACTCTCCGCCATCTTGTCACCTTCTCCGATGAAAAATCCCGATATGTCAATAAACCACAAAGGAACAAAACTACAGTAAACGATGTAGTCGTAATTGCGTGTCGATATCTTGTCAATCGTACGGTTGTTTTATATGACTGACTAACTTGATACGGAAAATGGTCTTATATTTTTAAATAACCATATAGTCTGTTATTTTTAAACTGATAATATTGTAATTAGTTAAAAAGTCAAAGTTCAAATCATAAAATGATAAATAAGTGTTCCGTGGAAATTGTTTTCGAAAATCTAATTCGTTCATAATTCTTTCAAGTAATAAACTTTATTTAAATAAATTCGGATTCACCAGCATGGCTAAAGGTATTACTCCCAAAGGTATTGGAAGGGGTGTAAGGTGACACGTCCAGGTATTCAATCGATTTCCTGTCCGGCGGGCTTGCAAGTTCATGCATCGTTTCACTTCGGTAGGTATTGATCAGTGTACACGACCGTTACTTATAACTTTCCATTTTGAACTATCAGGTGCATGTATAATATACATTTTTGTCTTGCGTGTCCGAAAGTGATATAATATACTAGTCATTACTGAACTCATACGCTTGTTTATAAATAACATTTCTGGTGTAAAGAATATTATTTATAAAAAAAAAATAATACAAAAAAAAATAATTGATGAAATACAAATCTATTTACATATTTTTCCAAGGGTTAATTTGGGAAAATGTAATATATACTCGTTGTCAATAGTTTAGGACAGATTGGAACATACCAGAATTATTGATCTAAAAAAATGTGCGCACTTGTCGACGATTCGTGTATACATACGCCTGGTAGAAAGTTACGGAACTATAGTCAGTAGCGCAATTTAAAATATGTATACATGTATACATTGAACATAAGAAAGAAACATACATTTTGTGTAAATTGTGGTAAAAGTTTTGTAAATAGACTAGTCCATGTATGCCAACAGTATGTAATCAACGAATTCGATAGACTATTGTATACCAAAAGAAGAAGAAGAAAAAAAAGAAACAATTTGATTTAAATACAGGTCAATTTATAACTTGCTTTGGTTCATCGAAGTTAAGAACATAGTAAACTCACAGATTTATATATCAATTAAATTGTTCTCGAATAAAGGACGAAATTCGTCATCATCACAATTGTTCCAACATTCATGTAAAATATATGCAACTGGACGTACACTAATAATCCCCAAGGAATGTGAATATTTTCTAGGAAAACTATTGAGTATCAATTTCGGGATTTATTTTCTTTCTTGATATTCAATGACAGCAATTTAAAGAATAAACTGCTTGTCGGATATTTGTCCGCTTTAGGGGTATTCTTGCAAGTTGAACAGACTTATAATAACATTCAAAAATAGGGAAAGATAACATTAAATTCGTTGTCTTTTAATTTTAAACATCGTTGATCAAATAGTTATTTAAGTATATATATACGTTGGGAGACGACGATAATTATAGTTGTCTCAGATTTTAATAAGGACGTTCCCCATTATGATAAATTTGGTTGACGTTTATCACACTTGAACAGAATATCTATTCGTAATTTTTCGATTCCATTACAAAAATATTTTTGTTCTTGATTCGTACATATTATATTCCGCTTCGGTAGAGTTATCTTCAGATAGTTTCATATATTAATTAATGCATGGCTTTCAAAAGTCTAAATGTAAGTGTTCTCGTACATTTTTTCGCCTAATAAAGACAAATAAAAATGATTTAGTAAAGCTATTTCTAATTTCTAAGTCCCCCTTTTTTATGTGACATAAATCAAGGACAAGACTTGTATATCATTTCATTCTGACATATGCATTACGTTTCCCGTCTTTAACCGAAAATTGTGTATTTCTTAGTAAATTAACTTATTTGAATTCAAATAAATAATAGCACCAAATATAATTAAATAATTCCACGGCGACCAATTTTTATTTGTCACCAACTTGAATATGTATTTTTAATGCCGTGTGTATTAAATGCTACCACTGATCCGAATAGACAGTCACACCTGACAAGGTGTGCCCTAGAGGCGTGGTTAAATACCGAAGTGCAAATAACAATTTACCTTTCAACAAGCCATCTACGAGTATTGCCACAGAACCGTGAATACACACATCGTATAAACCTAGCCATAGCAGAGATAGTAAAAGGTCAATAATAGTACACCAACGGTAAACGGACAGAAAGTCACAGGACAAAAAGTCACAGGACAAAAAGTCACAAATTTGATAGGACAAAAAGTCACAGGACAAAAAGTCACAAATAATTTGTTGACAATTGATTGAATATACGAGAGAAAGATCTTGAAATATTTTCTTTTTGTAACATATATTTATTTCTAAGTTTAGGCAATTGTTCATAAGCCTTGAAAAATGAAAATTTATTGAAATTAATCATACAAAGGACATATTTCTTGGCAGAATGAAGCCATTTAGGTAGTTAGCCACTGTGACATTTTGTTTTCATAACAATTATTTGATCATAATTGATATTTATTTAACACATTTAGAATTACAACATGTACAAAGTTGCTTCATATAAAATAGTTCAAGAAAAAACAAAAAAAATATTTAAAAAAATTAGTGTAGTCTTGTTCAAAGAAAAATAATCTCAAAACTGAATTGTGACTTTTTGTCCTGTGACTTTTTGTCCGTGACTTTTTGTCTGTGACTTTTTGTCCTGTGACTTTCTGTCCTACATTCTACACCAACATATTGTCTTTACAGATTATTGTACTTTAATTTGTTCACCTTATCAGTCCGAAAATGCATTTATTAAAAATAAATTTATAACTTTTTGTGTTGTCTACAAAAATTATTCGAATATATACGTTTAACATAGATAATTTATCTCACGAATGAGTACAATTGAACGTCTGTGCGTTTTATCTTCTTATTATCGGATGGTTATTAGATAAAGCATAAGTCATCGGCGCGCTTACGATTACGTTAAAATATGATTAAAAACCAAGACTTTTAATGATTGTATTTTAAATCCCGGCATGCAAAAATCAGGAGAAAACGTCACGACCTACAGGAAGTAGTTGATATTTTTTCATTAATTATTGAATTTCTCCTTTATTACTGCACATATAGCGATAAAACTTTGTGAATATATATATTATGTCATAATGAACATATTTAAACCATAAGTAAAAAATCGTGAATTTTCCCTTTAACAAATTCACCAGGTACCAAAACAAATGCAAATGGACAATCAAAAATCTAAATTCAAAGAAAAACTTATCAATATCAGTCAAGAAAGAAAATGCAAATAAGTCTACAAAACCTTAATATACTGAGCAATACGAAAGTCACCAAAACTTGGGGATCTTGGGTACTCAGGCTTGGTACACACCCGGTGTCATATGGTATTTTGAACCCCCTAAAAATTGAACCCGGGGTCAAATTACCATGCGGTAAAATGGCCCCGGGGTCATTATACCGCATGGTATTTTGACCCCGGGGTCATTTTTCACATATGGTATTTTGAACCCCCCTGCGGTATATTGAACCCCCCTGTTTTTGATAAATAATATTGCAGATAATTTAATTATAATAATAGTAGGGGGTTCAATATACCGCAGGGGGGTCAAAATACCATGGCTAAGTAAAATTTTCAAAATATCTTTTCCAGCATAGTAAATACATACAAACTACGTATTGGAGTATA
Source organism: Mytilus galloprovincialis (assembly GCF_965363235.1). Lineage (NCBI taxonomy): Eukaryota > Metazoa > Mollusca > Bivalvia > Mytilida > Mytilidae > Mytilus > Mytilus galloprovincialis. The sequence continues at coordinate 103,256,058 of NC_134840.1, read as the reverse complement.
ATAACTATGTAAAGAAGCTAGAATAGATTGAGTTTTTGAAATTCAAGGTCTATAGAAGGGGGTTCAATATACCGCAGGGGGGTCAAAATACCATGGCAAAGTAAAATTTTCAAAATATCTTTTCCAGCATATCTAATACATACAAACTACTTATTGGATTATTATAACTACATTAAGGAGTTAGAATAGCTAGAATTTTTGAAATTCAAGGTCTATAGTAGGGGGTTCAATATACCGCAGGGGGGTCAAAATACCATGGCAAAGTAAAATTTTTAAAATATCTTTTCCAGCATATCTAATACATACAAACTACTTATTGGATTATTATAACTATGTTAAGGAGCTAGAATAGATTGAATTTTTGAAATTCAAGGTCTATAGTAGGGGGTTCAATATACCGCAGGGGGGTCAAAATACCATGGCAAAGTAAAATTTTCAAAATATATTTTCCAGCATATTTAATACATACAAACTACTTATTGGGTTATTATAACTATGTTAAGGAGTTAGAGTAGATTGAATTTTTGAAATTCAAGGTCTATAGTAGGGGGTTCAATATACCACAGGGGGGGTCAAAATACCATGGCTAAGTAAAATTTTCAAAATATATTTTCCAGCATATCTAATACATACAAACTACTTATTGGAGTATTATAACTATGTTAAGGAGCTAGAATAGATTGATTTTTTAAAATTGAAGGTCTATGGTAGGGGGTTTGTATGTATAAAACATGTCTGGAAAGAAATTTTGAAAATTTTACCTTGCCATCTTATTTTGACCCCCCTGCGGTATATTGAACCCCCTACAATAGACCTTGAATTTCAGATATTCTATCTAATTCTAACTCCTTAACATAGTTATAATACTCCAATAAGTAGTTTGTGTGTATTTAACATACTGGAAAAGATATTTTGAAATTTTTACTAAGCCATGGTATTTTGACCCCCCTGCAGTATATTGAACCCCCTACTCAAGACCTTGAATTTCAAAAATTCCATCTATTCTAACTCCTTAACATAGTTATAATACTCCAATAAGTAGTTTGCATGTATTTTACATACTGGAAAAGATATTTTGAAAATTCTACTCAAGACCTTGAATTTCAAAAATTCAATCTATTCTAACTCCTTAACATAGTTATAATACTCCAATAAGTAGTTTGTATGTATTAAACATACTGGAAAAGATATTTTGAAAATTTTACTTCGCCATGGTATTTTGACCCCCCTGCGGTATATTGAACCCCCTACTCAAGACCTTGAATTTCAAAAATTCAATCTATTCTAACTCCTTTACATAGTTATAATACTCCAATAAGTAGTTTGTATGTATTTAACATACTGGAAAAGATATTTTGAAAATTTTCCTTAGCCATGGTATTTTGACCCCCCTGCGGTATATTGAACCCCCTACTATAGACCTTGAATTAAAAAAATTCTAGCTATTCTAACTCCTTAACATAGTTATAATACCCAAATAAGTAGTTTGTATGTATTAAACATACTGGAAAAGATATTTTGAAAATTTTACTTAGCCATGGTATTTTGACCCCCCTGCGGTATATTGAACCCCCTACTATAGACCTTGAATTTCAAAAATTCAATCTATTCTAGCTCCTTAACATAGTTATAATACTCCAATAAGTAGTTTGTATGTAATTGATATGCTGGAAAAGATATTTTGAAAATTTTACTTTGCCATGGTATTTTGACCCCCCTGCGGTATATTGAACCCCCTACTATAGACCTTGAATTTCAAGAATTCTAGCTATTTTAACTCCTTAACATAGTTATAATACCCAAATAAGTAGTTTGTATGTATTAAACATACTGGAAAAGATATTTTGAAAAATTTTCTTAGCCATGGTATTTTGACCCCCCTGCGGTATATTGAACCCCCTACTCAAGACCTTGAATTTCAAAAATTCAATCTATTCTAACTCCTTAACATAGTTATAATAACCCAATAAGTAGTTTGTATGTATTAAACATACTGGAAAAGATATTTTGAAAATTTGACTTCGCCATGGTATTTTGACCCCCTGCGGTATATTGAACCCCCTACTCAAGACCTTGAATTTCAAAAATTCTAGCTATTCTAACTCCTTAACATAGTTGTAATACTCCAATAAGTAGTTTGTATGAATTAAACATACTGGAAAAGATATTTTGAAAATTTTACTTCGCCATGGTATTTTGACCCCCCTGCGGTATATTGAACCCCCTACTCAAGACCTTGAATTTCAAAAATTCAATCTATTCTAACTCCTTTACATAGTTATAATACTCCAATAAGTAGTTTGTATGTATTTAACATACTGGAAAAGATATTTTGAAAATTTTACTTAGCCATGGTATTTTGACCCCCCTGCGGTATATTGAACCCCCTACTATAGACCTTGAATTAAAAAAATTCTAGCTATTCTAACTCCTTAACATAGTTATAATACCCAAATAAGTAGTTTGTATGTATTAAACATACTGGAAAAGATATTTTGAAAATTTTACTTAGCCATGGTATTTTGACCCCCCTGCGGTATATTGAACCCCCTACTATAGACCTTGAATTTCAAAAATTCAATCTATTCTAGCTCCTTAACATAGTTATAATACTCCAATAAGTAGTTTGTATGTAATTGATATGCTGGAAAAGATATTTTGAAAATTTTACTTTGCCATGGTATTTTGACCCCCCTGCGGTATATTGAACCCCCTACTATAGACCTTGAATTTCAAGAATTCTAGCTATTTTAACTCCTAAACATAGTTATAATACCCAAATAAGTAGTTTGTATGTATTAAACATACTGGAAAAGATATTTTGAAAAATTTTCTTAGCCATGGTATTTTGACCCCCCTGCGGTATGTTGAACCCCCTACTCAAGACCTTGAATTTCAAAAATTCAATCTATTCTAACTCCTTAACATAGTTATAATAACCCAATAAGTAGTTTGTATGTATTAAACATACTGGAAAAGATATTTTGAAAATTTGACTTCGCCATGGTATTTTGACCCCATGCGGTATATTGAACCCCTACTCAAGACCTTGAATTTCAAAAATTCTAGCTATTCTAACTCCTTAACATAGTTGTAATACTCCAATAAGTAGTTTGTATGAATTAAACATACTGGAAAAGATATTTTGAAAATTTTACTTCGCCATGGTATTTTGACCCCCCTGCGGTATATTGAACCCCCTACTCAAGACCTTGAATTTCAAAAATTCAATCTATTCTAACTCCTTTACATAGTTATAATACTCCAATAAGTAGTTTGTATGTATTTAACATACTGGAAAAGATATTTTGAAAATTTTACTTTAATAGCCATGGTATTTTGACCCCCCTGCGGTATATTGAACCCCCTACTATAGACCTTGAATTTCAAAAACTCAATCTATTCTAGCTTCTTTACATAGTTATTATACTCCAATACGTAGTTTGTATGTATTAAATATGCTGGAAAAGATATTTTGAAAATTTTACTTTGCCATGGCATGTTATTTTGACCCCCCTACCATGGTATATTGAGCCCCCTACTATACATCTAAAGACCTTTAATGCTAAAATATCTAGCTCCTTTCCATATTTATTATACTCCAATAAGAAGTTTGTATTTATTTTAGTAGCTTGAAAAGATGTTTTGAAAATTTTACTTTTTAGATTAACTGAGCCATGGTAATTTGACCCCCTCCCCCTTTTTTTACCATGGAGAATCAAAACTTAAGTCTACCATTCTATATAAATATTACAAATTTCAAAAAATTAAAGTGTCCAAGCTACATGGTCTAGTTATAATGCTTTCAGAAGTTTTTTGATTGAAATTTTGTTGGTTAAGACTTCAGAGCACTTATACCAAGCAAATATTTTTCTTTTAACCAATCATTGAAAATTGACCTCCCCTTCTTGTATTAATGATTTTTAATATTTGATTAGCTTTTATATAATGTTAAATGTTTTATTAATCATCTAGAATTAAAAAAACAGGGGGGTTCAATTTACCATGGGGGTTCAATTTTCCATACAGGGGGGGGGGTTCAATTTACCATGGGGGGGTTCAATTTACCATAGCGGTATTTTGACCCCGGGGTCATTTTACCATGGGGTTCAAAATACCATATGACACCGGGACCAGTTGTATTACTCATGGCAACTTACTACACAATGGGTGATGATAAATGTCACAATTGGAGTAAAAGAGAACATTATGAAGCTTCATACTTTTGAAAACCATCGGTTGAAGGGTTTATCAGTTATTGAACAGAAAAGACAGTATTATTTTCAAATATATCAATGACCATAACGTCAGAACAGAAAAAGTGAAAATCTTCAAAATCAAACTTGACCAATATTTTTTTATAAGTTACAACATAACATAATTTGAAAACAATCATTTAAAGGGTTAAAATAAGTTATCCAATGTAAAAGACAAGAAAATGAGGGAATATTTCAAAGGAAGACAACCCTACCAATGGGTCTTCAACGCAGCAAGAAAATCCTGCAGCCAGAGGTTTGCCTCACATGGCCATTAAATAAACTAGAGGCTCTAAAGAGCCTGTGTCGCTCACCTTGGTATATGTGCATATAAAACAAAGGACACAGATGGATTCATGACAAATTGTGTTTTGGTGATGGTAATGCGTTTGTAGATCTTACTTTATTGAACATTATTGCTGCTTACAATTATCTCTATCTATAATGAACTTGGCCCAGTAGTTACAGTGGAAAATATTTTGTAAATATTTACAAAAATTGTTAAAATTTATGAAAATTGTTAAAAATTTACTATAAAGGGTAATAACTCGGGATCCTTAAGGGGTCAATTGACCATTTTGATCATGTTGACTTATTTGTAGGGCTTACTTTGCTGTTTATTATTGCTGGTTACAGTTTATCTCTATCTGTAATAATATTCAAGATAATAACCAAAAGCTGCAAAATTTTCTTAAAATTACCAATTCAGGGGTAGCAAACCAACAACCAGTTGTCCAATTCATCTGAAAATTTAAGAGCAGATAGATCTTGACTTGATAAACAATTTAACCCAATACGAATTGCTCCAAATGATTTGGTTTTAGAATTTTAAGCTAAAATCTAAATTTTACCCCTATGTTCTATTTTTATACGACTGGAAAAAAAATTGCGGTCGTATATTGGTATGACGTTGGCGTCGTCCGAAGACACATTGGTTTTAGCACTATAACTTTAGTTTAAGTAAATAGAAATCTATGAAATTTAAACACAAGGTTTATGACCACAAAAGGAAGGTCGGGATTGATTTTGGTCCCAACGGTTTAGGAATTAGGGACCAAAAAAGGGCCCAAGTAAGCATTTTTCTTGGTTTTCGCACCACAACTTTAGTATTAGTAAATAGAAATCTATGAAATTTAAACACAAGGTTTATGACCATAAAAGGAAGGTTGGGATTGATTTTGGGAGTTTTGGTCCCAACAGTTTAGGAATAAGGGGCCCAAAGGGTCCAAAATTAAACTTTGATTTCATCAAAAATTAAATAATTGGGGTTCTTTGATATGCCGAATCTAACTGTGTATGTAGATTCTTAATTTTTGGTCCTGTTTTCAAATTGGTCTACATTAAGGTCCAAAGGGTCCAAAATTAAACTTAGTTTGATTTTAACAAAAAATGAATTCTTGGGGTTCTTTGATATGCTGAATCTAAACATGTAATTAGATTTTTGATTATGGGCCCAGTTTTCAAGTTGGTCCAAATCGGGGTCAAAAATTAAACTTTGTTTGATTTTAACAAAAATTGAATTCTTGGGGTTCTTTGATATGCTGAATCTTAACATGTACTTATATTTTTGATTATGGGCCAAGTTTTCAAGTTGGTCCAACTTGGGGTCCAAAATTAAACTTTGTTTGATTTCAACAAAAATTGAATCCTTGCGGTTCTTTGATATGCTGAATCTAAACATGTATTTAGATTTTTGATTATAGGCCCAGTTTTCAAGTTGGTCCAAAATTAAACTTTGTTTGATTTCAACAAAAATTGACTATATGAATTTAGATGCTGAATCTAACCATGTTTTTAGATTTTTGATATTTGGGCCCAGTTATCAAATTGGTAAACATTGAGGTCTTAAGGGTCCAATTTTGAACTTAATTTGATTTCATCAAAAATTGAATTCTTGGGGTTCTTTGATATGCTGAATCCAACCATGTATTTAGATTTTGGATATTGGACCATAATAGGTAAATGTCCAATTTAAAATTTTTTAAGTTTAAGTTCTTAGACCACTTTCATTCTGTGTCAGAAACCTATATGTTGTGTCAACTTTTTAATCACAATCCAAATTCAGAGCTGTATCAAGCTTGAATGTTGTGTCCATACTTGCCCCAACTGTTCAGGGTTCGAACTCTGCGGTCATATAAAGCTGCGCCCTGCGGAGCATCTGGTTAGCAATGGCAGCCATCTTGGTTGGTTGGCCGGGTCATCCCACACATTTTTAGCTCGCCTGGCCCAAAGGGCCAAGTGAGCTTTTCTCATCACTTGGCGTCTGACGTCATTGTTAAATTTTACAAAAATCTTCTCCTCTGAAACTATTGGGCCAAATTTAACCAAACTTGGCCACAATCATCATTGGGGTATCTAGTTTTAAAAAATGTCTCCGGTGACCCAGCCAACCAACCAAGATGGCCGCCATGGCTAAAAATAGAACATAGGGGTAAAATGTATATTTTGGCTTATAACTCTGAAACCAAAGCATTTAGAGTAAATCTGACAGGGGTAAAATGTTTTTCAGTTCAAGAGCTATCTGCCCTGAAATTTTCAGATTAAATCAGACAATTGGTTGTTGGATTGCTGCCCCTGAATTGGTAATTTTAAGGAAATTTTGTCGTTTTTGGTTATTATCTTGAATACTATTATAGATAGAGATAAACTGTAAACAGCAATAATGTTCAGCAAAGTAAGATCTTCAAATAAACTAGATACCCTAATGATGATTGTGGACAAGTTTGGTTAAATTCGGCCCAGTAATTTCAGAGGAGTAGGTTTTTGTAAAAGTTAACGACGACGGATGAAGATGGACGCCAAGTGATGAGAAAAGATCACTTGGCCCTTCAGGCCAGGCGAGGTTAAAAGTGTACTAGTTCAGTGAAAATGGAGGTCATACAAAACTCCAAATCATATGAATGAACTAAAATTACAAAATGAACATACAAGACTAACAAAGGCCAAAGGCTCCTGACTTTGGATGTGCAAAAATGTGGAGGGGATTAAGCATGTTCTGAGAGAGCTCAACCCTCCCCTTTACCAATGTAGATTAAGAAAAACAGCAATACACACAGTTATGTTGATTTCACACATGTCTTTGACATTCACAAGGCGAATAAGGGGGTTGGGGCAGGGGGCCTCAGGCCCCCCTTTCGAGAAAAAAAATAAATTTAGTTGATTATATAGGGAATCACTGAAGCATGACAGCAGCTGGCATCCTCTTAGGCAGCCAGTGGGCTCCCACTTTTGAGAATTTCTAGATCAGCCACTGATTGCTAATATAATCTTTGATGTCAATTCTTAAAATCTGACAAAAATTGCATGAGAGCACTTACAAAGAAAAGAGGAAAGAACTTGTTGATAATAAAGGTGAGTAATGGCTATAAACTCTGGAACGACTTCAATGTCTCATATTCTTTACTTGTAGGGATTGCTATAAGAAGACGTCATCAAGTAACCACCTTGCGTGCCTACTGTTATGTAAAATGGTGCTAAAACGTTAACAACCAGATAAAAGAGTATAAAATAGACAGAATTGAAACTTAATAAATCATTCACAACACTCTCTTAACCTGAAATTCCTTACAAATTGTAAACTCATGCACTATAAAGCATTTCAATTTCTCTGAGCTTTTTGTAGCCAGGATCTTTTGGTATGGGCTTTGGTCAGTCGGTGAAACCTGATTCATTTCGTCTTTGGTGGATAGTTAGTGATTGCCATTAACACATTTCAGAATTTTTTACCCTGGTCAGACAACTTATTAATTGTTGATGATGTAAGTACTGTAAGTTCAGAAATTATTGCATGCATTTGTTATTTGTTTGTGATTTTGTCATTTTAGACTAAAATGACATTTAATTTTTGCAATATTGAGAAAAATCCTGTTTAATTCATATGAAATAATTTAAAATGCAAGTTTGAATTATTGTGATTATAACCCTGTGGCATTTTTAGCAATAATTAAAACCTCACAATAATTTTTGAATTTACCGTACTTGAAATCAAATGCAATTGTTTTGGCAAAAAACTGATGTCATGGGCGACATAAAAACACATAGTAGATGACAATTTTTATTTTATCAATAATAACACAATAATAAATGTTCAGTTCAGTTTTTACAGTGGTTTGTAGTCCAACTTGGATTCTAACTTTTTATTATCCCCAACTTTCCTGACGGCCTTCATAAAATCTTCTTCTATTACATAATCTCTCTCTGCTCTGATAGCAAACATACCTGTAATTAAAAATATTCAACAATTTAAGAAATGTTTTTATGTCAAATTATTCTGATTTGATTATGATTTTTGGTGTTTTAACGTGTGTCGTCATTTTTAAGAACCGCATTTAGGCTATTTAGCGGCTACCAGTTTTCATTGGTGGAGGAAGCCGGAGTGCCCAGGAAAAAAAAAGGATCTTCAATAGGAAAATCAAATGATTCTGCCTTTCAAATCAATACCTATACTGACATTAAGTGTGATATATTTTATAGTTGTGTTGTTTGGTTGACATGTCATCGATTTGTACAATAATTTTTAATTATGTATATCCACCATTATGATTGTAAATTCTTTATATCATCTTGCATCTCCCTGGGTTACTTTGATTTGTCCAACTCAGGGTTGACTCAACTTAAAAGATCAGGGCCAATGAGCATGTTAGCAACCTATCCGAATCAAAGTCAAAACTTTTCCATCGCGTTGACTATCAAATCGTAAGATGTCTATTTTTTTTTTAAATCATTCTGAGAAGATATAAAACATGCCCCCACCACCCAACAAAAGATTAATGGTCAGTTCCCTTAAAGCTTTCTGTTAAACAGTCTAGGTAAAATTGGTTACTGAGTGATGGACATGACCATATCCCCCTCCAGTGTGATGCCCAGATGTACGCCTAGAAATCCTAGGCATACAAACATGTATAAGTGACATTGATATGGTAAAGTGAATGTATTTTTGTAATATAAAAAACTTTGAGCATGCTGAAATTAATTTCTGTTCTTATTATAAACATATACACATGAACAATATTTGTTGAGCAAAAACAAAATACAGGCAAAAATAAATTTTGAGTTGATGTTGAGTTAACTCGAGTAGGTTCAAAAGGTCAAACTCAGGGGTTCGATTGTCAGTCGAGTTAACATTGTAATAATTACCTGCTTCTGTACAAACATTTCTCAGATCTGCTCCATTGAAATCATCAGATAATTTAACTACAGCTTCCCAATCTACAAGATAGAAATGTTTGGCGTTATTAGTCATTCATATTTATATTATTTAAATCAACTTTTCTTTTTCAGATATTTTGTTTTACATATAACCCTTTCTAGACAACTGTAAATTAAGAAATTATTATGTGCATTTATACAACTTTGTTAATTTTTTCATGTAAAGATCCCAGTTTGACATATCTGTGATGATTTATATTCTCTTTTATTTATAGCATAATCTTGAATAAACTTAATCTTCAAAAAAGGTATGAAGGCCAAAAGTACTTTTATTTTTATTTTACACTGAAGCATTCCCCCTCCCCCCCCCCCCCAAAAAAAAAAACATGCTTAAGGAATAAGTGGGATATTAATCTTATTTGTCTTATTAAATGAAACATTATGAAATTATGTATACATATGTTGCAATGCTTGATTAATATGAACTCAAGTCTTAAGTTAAGATTGGTCGTATAAAAACTTTATAAATATTTACTCTATGTGACAACATTATCACACTGATATAAGGAGTGATATACATGCAGTGAGGAGAGGTTTATTTTTGTTGCTCTGTGTTGTGTATGTAGTGAGTTTATTTCAGGGATGGATACCCCAGATACTTTGTTTTTCTATTCTAATAAAACCTCCAAATTTTTGATTAATGGTATGTTAAAATAGTTTTAATCTGACAAAAGAACCAAATTGTCTACATGTTTCCATGTTTTTCTCTCAACAATTAATCTTACCTATTTCACCATGTTTTGCTATAGGCTGTGCGTGAATCTTGAGAATTTCAAGTCGTGACTGTTCATTGGGAAGTGGAATTTCTGAAATATAAAATTGTTGTCAGGATAAATTCATATACAAAAACAAACAAAAATATATCATGGATACCAAACATAAAGAATAGAATGACTTTGTATTTTGTGGAGTTTTTTTTTTAACATAGTTCTAGTCTTATGTCATTTAAAGGGGCACTAGCTGTCAAATTCATTGTAACCGATTTGACTCAAATTCTCATATTTGGTTTATAACAATGTAAAACATTTATCCAAACTATCAAAAGTCTAAAATAAACAGTTTACAGAGCATGGGGTAGATAATATATAGGTTCGTTTCGTGTGTATTTTAGTCTAGACGCCATCTAATTAATTATCGATTTGACCTCAGATGACCATATAAGCGATGTAAACAAAAATAAAGATACGAATAGATTAAACCAACACGTGCAATTTTATAGGTCTGTTTGATTTTATTTTATAGATTAAAAATAGATGTTTCTCATTGTTTTTAACCATATAAGAATGATTTTATGTGCATCGAATTAGTAATCAAATGATTAACCGTAGTTTCACTTTCATTGTTGACATTCTTTTTCTTTAAATAACCAGTACACGTACAATGCATGCGTTGTCAATCTCTAGCTAGGGGTTAACTTGAAGTTCACATGAATACCGGTTAGAATGATGATGACGTTTTCACTTGCAAGTGAATCAGTCAAAAATTATGTTTAATCGCTTATTTCAACAAAATTAAAGGAAATTGATTGCTAAAAGCAAATTATTATTTCATTATTCCAATTTGATTAATGATTGATCTAAAAAAAATCATACTTTATTTTTTTATAAATATCGTAGCTAGTGCCCCTTTAAATTAAATTGAAAAAATTAATTACTCTGTTTAGAGCTTGACATCATAGGTACTTGTCTCTGATTTTTGTTGTTGTATTCATATACCTTAATATAGCAGAAAGTATCCAATTCTTATTACGAAGAGATGACACTTGGTTGCCAACTTTCATAATGTCACACCTTTTATAGTTTACTTATAAAGAATGATTTTAGCTCATTGTTGAAGGATGTAGTGATCTATAGTTTCTTACATTGAAGTAATTTGGACATTAATCATCACATTTACCTATTTTTCTGTCCAATCTACCTGGACGTAATAAGGCAGGATCTAATGTGTCTGGTCTGTTTGTTGCCATTATCATTTTGACCTGACCTAATGCATCAAAACCATCCATCTGATTCAACAGCTAGAAAACAGAATAGAAACATCAGTCATGTTAGTGACAGTCTGCTTAGAAAGATAAAACTCTATTGTCAAAAGTTTTACAAAAGCTTTATTTACTTTGACAGAATTTGAACTAAAGTCATAGAATACATTTAGTATATACTATATCCTGTAAAGCAACAAACAAACTGTATATTTATAAATTTTTGAATGGTTTTTATTTTTGCAAAAATTGTAACAAGATTGGTTTCCCCCCGAAATAAAAAACTCACATTCCAAATTTTGAAAGCATTTTTTGTATGTGGCATTTCCTGACATCATTTTCAATAAACTAGCATTTTTGTCTATAGTTTTACAATCTTAACATATATATACTTACAAATTTCAGAATTTTCAATTTTTAGAGCATTTATAATCAAAATTGACAAAAATGCAAGATAAATTATTGCAATTTAAAGAAATGCATCACACACATAAAGCTATCAAACTTAAAATGCAATTTTTCTGCAATAAAAAAGACATGGCAAAATTATTGAATGCACAGTATTTTCTATTATCCATACCTCCATAAGAGTTCTCTGTATTTCTCTGTCAGCTGATGTGCCTTCTGAAAACCTTCTTCCACCTAGAAACAAATATTAATCATAGTATAATAAATTACATCATAAGAACAGCAATCTGCAATGATATTAAAATCATACCCATTTGAAATAGGATCCTTGTTCAACTGTATTACTGTTACTTATTCCAAATGGGCTATGAGCTTATTTAAGATATTAAACTACAGGGCTGAATCTGAGAGTCAGTATGCCTACCGGTCCTCAATTCTCCGCTCTATAAAATGCAGAGACCAAAAACAGGATACATTATGAACAGTTATTTTAGAATTTTTGTGTGCATTTATTACTGCAATTGTTGAACAAATTGACAAAATTGAGGGATTGCTTATTGTGATTTTAGAAAATGTTGCATACATATATAATGATTATAAAAATGTTTAAATATGAGTTTTTATTTTTGAAAAAGTTTCTGAATTTACAGTATACACACATACATGTCAAGTGACATGATATTCGCGTGTAATAAACGCTTTTTCAACGGTTTACACGCGCGGATTTTGTCACATGAGGTGTACACGCTTTTCGACACTTTACACGCAATTACACGCATTTTAGTTCTTTTCACTTTGTGGTCCATAGTGATATCGCTATTCTCGTTTTTTTTTCCTTATTCGGCGATAAATACCGAAAATTTCGAAGTAATTATTTGGCTGACATATTGTTTATTTTTCTATATGAACCAACAGTAAAAGGTAAGTAGTTTGTGATTAGTTTTAACGATTTTGTTACTTTCTTTCTCAAATTCACTTTATAGGGAAAATGTGCACAGAAAGAGGTCGCTTTCAGGCCTGTACGTCGTCTAAAGCGCCGATTGTTAATTCAAAACGATGTGTACGTACCAAGATTCAATGTTTATAAATTATATTTTGGAGTTCAGTTTTAATGATCGAGTGACAAGTACATATTGTGCATTCTTTGTTGCAATGATCAAAAACAATAGATGTGAGAGGAGAAATACAATGTAGCTATTTGAATAACCATTTAACATGTTTTACTTTATTTAATCCAAATCAAATTTATAAAACATTTTTTCTTTTTAATTTCAGTTTCAAATATAGCCAACAGATTCTACAGATGAAAATATCACAGAACTGTTGGATCAGCTCTCATAGTACCAGCTATCTTCTGATGAACTACTCAGTTTTGACCAGGCAATAGCAATGGGAGCAATGGCAGAGATAATGGATGACATTTTACAATGCCAAAAAAACAACATAATGACATTCTGTCAAATATCAATCCTACTGTGGGAGAGCATTTTCAATTATAAAGAAATATTGACACTGAATCCTGATCAGAACTTGACTATGTTACATTTATATTGTACATTGTTGTATGCTGTTATCAAATAAATGTAACTAAACTTGAAACTGGCAGTTGTTTTGATAGTGCCTAGTGGTGGTGCTTTAAAAACAACATAACAGACCACTATTTAATACAATAAAAGTTCACAGTAGTATATATATTGTTTTTTGTATATTAACAAATTTGTATGTGAAATTATGAATATTACCACATTCTTATAAAAAAGTCCGCATCAATGTCACACATTTTCACACGCTTTTTGACATGTCATGTCATGTCATGACATGATTTTCCATTGTCAGAGGTTGACATGTATGTATACACATATAAAATAGTTCAATACCTTGATAGTGGTTGACTTTAGTCATATCTTAACATTTTTTTGAATTTGTAGAATTCTGTATTGATGGCAAATCATTTAAAGTCTTATTCAATTCAAAACAACTCAGGACAATCTAAAACTTGACTTACTGTAACAACACCTGTCTACTGTTGATTATTGAAGACTGTTTGTTATCCTCTAGATGTCTTTTAGTTTTTTTTAATGGTCTATACCAACTTTTATTCATACACAAAGGTAATACATTATTTGATCTAATCCAAACTTATGTTATAATGTTATGTTTTGATTGGATTGGAGAAATAGTATTTTTTACATATTTTCCATATATTGAGATTTTCTTTTCTCTGCCAATGTATTTGTCATAAGGGAATTCCAAGTGCTGGAGTATTTGCTAGCAAATACCATGTCTAAATATAACATGATGTTCAAAGACCTCTAGACTTTTCGTTGAAATGGATACAAAGAACATTCAGTGGAATTAAACAATTATATCATGCTATTAACAAGGGGTATTTTCCAAAAATACAGGTTTCGAGGTTAACCAATTTTCCTCCCTAACCGCTCTGGAAATTTGTTTTCCTCTCAACTGGTATATTTGGCAATACCCCTTGTAAGCATGATATATTTGTTAAAATAGCGTGAGTAGGTTAGCAATAGAACCATAATTTGGCTGCAATAAATAATACAACATACCTATAGCATCTATTTCATCCATAAATATAATACATGGTTCATGGTCCCTGGCAAAAGCAAACATTTCTCTTATAAGTCTGGCACTTTCACCAATATATTTATCTACAATAGCACTGGAGACAACCTGTAAAGATTTAAATAATATTTTTGGTAGGAGAAATATAAATCTGTTAAAAACCTTGTGTTCCTATAAATACCCTCTGCAGTAGAACTATAATATGCACATCAAATCAACATGAAATACAAATTCTCCTGGATTTATTTTAGACAGGTTTTACTGTATATATACAATTGTTTTATATGCTATTTCACAGGTACCATGATGCTATATTCTTTTACCCTTAACATTTCATTTCCTACCAATTTCCATATAAACTATGGGTGGTCAGTTATTTTTGGATTTTCTTGTCATAAACTATTAAAAGTTTTCACTTTATTTTATAGGAATTTATTTTCACTAGTTTATATCATGTTTTAAGGGTACTATTTATTAGACTTTTGAATATATCTTGAGAAAAATTTGTAAATTGCAAAAAACAAATGACTTTTCTAGATGTAGAAAGTAAAGGTTTACTTTTGAAATATTCCACACACTGAAATCACCATGTGCCATCAAGATTATTTGTGCATATTAAAACTTGATTACCTATTACATACACAGTAAATATTTCATAAACTTGAAATTTCTTATTTGAAAAAAAAACTTTACATTTTGTTGGTCATTATGCCTATTTAGCCATAAATAATTTATGTGCAATTCATTTTCAAGGATTTTGTATGATTTTCTGTGCTCCACTTTGCACCCTTCTTCCATTTCTGTGCTTCCCTCTGCCTTTATAGTCATCCCTTTGCATTTTTGTTTTATGAAAGAACTAGATACTGAGGATTCTTTGACTATTTTTGTGGATACCAATTTTTGTGGATTGATGAAAAATAATATGTGTCTTCCTGGCAATAATAGACACAACTACTGTGGATTCAGTTATTTTTCGTGGGTACCAATTTTCATGGATTGAGGAAAACCTTCATATTCATGAATATATAATTTCGTGGTTTTGGTAAAGTCTGCATACATTCCTTTAGAAAATTTGTAATTTGTTGAACATTTAAATTAGTATCCAAAGAATATTGATGAATCCACAGTAAGTCCAATCAACAGTCAGTTCAGTTCTAAAAACAGTATGGGTCTACATAGCATTCAACATCAAAAACAAATTAATTTGGGGCAAATCTAGTTCAACTTCAATAATGAGCAACCACTATAAATGAACACCTGAAGCCAGGATTAAAAAGAAGAGGGTGCAGTGTTTTACCTTTAAAAAGTTAGCATCTAACTGACTTGCCACAGCTCTGGCTAATAATGTTTTTCCAGTACCAGGTGGACCATATAACAAACAGCCTTTAGGTGGTGTTATACCAACTCGCTGGAACAGTTCTGGGTTCATTAATGGTAATTCTATCACCTGAAAAGAATGGATGAACATACATGTATGTACTCAAATGAAAAATAAAATATACAGTGTTCTGGTGTTTCTATACAACAAGATGAATAACCCAAGCTTCATTAAAGATAATTAATGTATTTCATTTAAAATTGAAAGATAAAGGTGAACTCAATGAACACAACAATAAAGTCTTAATAATAAAACACTTTTTTATAGCACTTTTAGCAAGGATAAAATGTCATAGAAATTTCTGAATTTACATCACGTTTATTTCAAAAAATATAGTTGTATCTCCTACCTCCCTACCTACCCTAAAGATTCATGCCTACCCTGAAACAATTAAAATAAATGGAGAATGTGTCCATGGGACACAGATGATGCCCTCCCTTGCATATAAAGTAATAATGGGACATAACTCAAGAACAGTAACAGTGACGCCACCCAAATTCGAACTTGATCTGAGTTTTGTGGTACAGGTAATAAGCTTTGTGTATAAGTTTCATAACATTTGGTTGAGGTAAACTTAAGTTAGAGAATGGAAACAAAAAATTAAGCATTTTTTCCCATTTGTAAAGGGGCATAACTCTAGAACGATAAAATTGGCAACACCAAAATTCCAAAAAATGATCTGTGTTATTTGTTGATAAGCATTGTGTATAACTTTCATAACATTTGGTTGAGGCAAACTTAAGTTGGAGAACAGAAACCAATTTTGGGACGTACGTACGTACAGACGTACAAGGGTAACACTTAATTTCCCCCGCCGCAGACATTTCTGGTTCAGCACTGTTAAAGTCCTGGAGATTTCCCTATATGGTACATGTAAAATTAAAAAAAAAAAAATCATTTTACCTTTCAACCTCCCCATTTTCTGCCATATATATTTATTTTTTGCCCTACAAATGAGACTTACTTCTCTGAGTTCTCTGATTTGTTCTCCCAATCCACCGACCTGATTGTAGCTAACATCACCAGGATCTTCGGCAGACATGTTGTATACTAGTGGATCAACTTCTCGGGGAAGATATCTAAAAAAAGAAAATGGACATACAATGTATAATATACAAGAATGTGTCTATAGTACACGCATGCCCCACTCGCACTATCATTTTCTATGTTCAGTGGACTATGAAATTGGGGTCAAATTTGACATTAAAACTAGAAAGATCATATCATAGGGAACATATGTACTAAGTTTCAAGTTGTTTGCACTTCAACTTCATCCAAAACTACCTTGACCAAAAATTTAACCTGAAGCGGGACAGACGGACGAACGGACGCACAGACAGAAAAACATAATGCCCCTCTACTATTGTAGGTGGGGCATTAAAACAGTCATTAAGTATTAGTGTTATATTACTTTAAATGGATCAATTAAAATTGGTGTTGCATTATGGGTATGTCAGTTATGTAGTTGTTCTGATTGGTCTAGATTTGGGAGTTCTTATTGGTCTAGATCTGGGAGTTCTGAATGGTCTAGACATGATTTACGAATTAGTTTATTCTTTCTTCATGAGTATCATGCTGAGATATTTACATACTTTAAAAGAAAAATAAGTACAGAAATTCTGCTAAAACAGTGACAGGATAAGTTTTGCAAAAATAAACACCTGCACGTTGAATTTTAAAAGCCTTAGTTGTTTTTATAATTTCCTAAAATTGCAAAATTTCATTTCATATTTTATTCATTGTTCAACAATTGTAATTTTAAAATTTACAGAATACTAAACATTTATATAACAACATTTAGAAAGGCATGTATACATTGTAAAGCAATTACAATTGTTGTCATCTGGCAGTACAGTGACTGCATTGTTAACATCTTTATGTCACAGGGAAGTTCCAACATGACTCCAAATTTATCTTTAGTCAAGAACAGGATCAACATTATGGAATGGTTTCAAAAATGAATGCAAACTTAAGAGTACAGAAACGGAAAAATTTCTAATTTTCGAAGTTTTAAAGGCGCATAACTCTAGAACGTTTAATGACATACTGGCAAAATTTTAACTCTATCTGTGTGTTGTGGTTTTTAGCATAGGATATGAGTTTCATAAAATTTGGATGAAGCAAACTTAAGTTAGAGTGCGGGCAGAAAAAAAATTGCAATTTTCCAAGTTATAAAGGGGCATTACTCTAGAACAATAAGTGTCTTGCTGCCCAAATTCGAACTCTGCCTGTGAGTTTTTGCTCTAAGCATTGTGTACGAGTATCATAAAATTTGAAGGAGGAAAACTTAAGTTAGAGTGCAGAAAGGAAAATGGAATGGACAGAAGGAAAGATGGAGGGAAGGACGGTCAAGGGTAACACTTAATGTTGTCATTGGCTATGGTGGGGGCATAACAATATCTGGCCATTCCCAACAAAATGTGTCCAGGAATCTTTTTTTTATGAGCTGTAATGATCCTGAAGAATAGTGAAAATTTACCTCATAACAGTTAGGGTTGTCATGTCTAATGCCACTCTGGTTCCTGACTTGAGTTTAGATTTATCTAACTGTCGACGACATCCAACTACATATCTAGGACCATTGGTGGCTTTTACAATAACTGTAAAATAAAATATGATAACAATCAATGGTCAACAGTATATCCTTTGTAAACAACTACAATCTGTGAACAAATTATTTAATGCACCAAAATTGAATAATTTTGTAATTTACTACAAACTGATACTGAAGTAAACTAGTGTGTCCTACATGAGGTTTTTAGTAAAGGCTCTGCGAATTGTCCAATTTCCATGAGGTTCTGCCATTTTTGATGTAGAAAATTTAAGCACATTTCTCTTTAATAATGTCATAAATTTTCATAATAATTAATTTATAGTCAGTACTATGATTCATCCTATAGGTATCTCTCTTTGCACATTTAAGCTGCTACCTTTCATTGAATTTACAAATGTGTTTAGGTTGATGACTGAATGGAATAAAGACAACTGCGACTATGCGATAAGACAAAAAAATATCAGTAAATTGTAGTTAAACTGGCTTGTCTCATATTGTCATATATACCAAAACATTATTGAAATTTCAACGGAAATCATTTCCCTGACTCATGAGTAGTTGTAAACCACAGGTTCAGACGGCAAATTCTACAACAACCAATGAAAATTGTAGAAGACAGTTAGAGTCAAACACAAGGAAACATACAGAAAAGTCAAGACTAGTTTTCACGTCTTAAGGATGTACTTAGGTGAACTTTTGAAATTTGTGTAAAATATTTTGCCCCACAACACCCATTTATTTTTTTATATAAGACTTAATAGCTCATGGAAGGTCATTTACCAAAATTTTAGAAGATTCTTGATTTCCTTTCTTTTGTTTTGAGACCCAAATGATACCAATGCAAATATAAGGTAAAAGTCCGAGTCAGCCTTTTCCTCGCCATATTTTAAATCTCCAATATCTCGAAAAGGAGGTCCATGACCAATTAAATTTTTTTAGCTTCTTTTTATCCTTAACGAATGCTCTACCAGCTTAAAGTATCAATTTTCAATTCTTGATTTAATAATTTTCACCTAACCTCACCTAAGTACATCCTTAAAAGAGATGACCTTAAAACATTATACCACTAGACAATTTGATTTTCCTATACTTACATTTATCTTCTGTTAACTGTTTCAATACCTCTCCAACAATCTAAATAAAAATAAAAAAAATCTTATGATACAGAAATGCATAATTGTATACTGTAAATTCAGAAATTAATGTGTACATTAATTCTTGTGAAGGGGCCTCGGTGGCTGAGTGGTCTAAATAGTTCTGTACTGTAATCACTAGCCAGTCAACACTGAGGTTGTGAGTTGGAACCCCATCTGTGTGGGTGTACTTGACTCCAATCTTAATTGACTAGGAATGCAAGTTTTCTTGTCGAAGGTCAGTGGTTTTCTCCAGGCACTCTGGTTTCCTCCACCAAAAAAAACTGGCCGCCACAAAATACCCTAAATGCAGTGCTAAAAAGCCGCGTTAAAACACCAAAAATCAAATCAAATCATTCTTGTGAATCACTGATTAATGCTAAAAATGTGCAATCTAATCAATACAATTGATAAGAAAAAATATTTTCTACTGTTGTTGAAAATATACAGATTTTAAAAGAGTTCATCTTATGCATTATATATTAAAAATGCATGTACATTGTACTAGTAGATCAGAAAATGTCCTAACAAATACAAGTAACCTCATAAAATATATAACAATATGTGACGACAGTAATCTAGGAAACAATTTATACTACAGCTCATGTTGCTCGGGATGTTTTAAATTTCATCTAACCACTATATGGACAACTCAAATTAAACCAAGAAATTATCTCAAAATATTGAATTCAAATGCTTAAATATTTTTTCCTGTGTAAAGTAGGTTCAATATTTCTGTAAGATAAACAAAGGGGAGTTTGCCCACAGGATGTGTCACTGTCAGGGGACTTTCTAGAAGTTTGCCCACAGGATGTGTCACTGTCAGGGGACTTTCTAGAAGTTTGCCCACAGGATGTGTCACTGTCAGGGGACTTTCTAGAAGTTTGCCCACAGGATGTGTCACTGTCAGGGGACTTTCTAGAAGTTTGCCCACAGGATGTGTCACTGTCAGGGGACTTTCTAAAAAGTTTGCCCACTCCCATCATCAGAGATGCAAACAGTGATTTTTTCCTGTCAGACCCATCACATTTCTGCCAGACCTATATTTTCACTCAAAAATCAAATGAGATGCAGCAATCATGGAGGTATGAAAATGACAAAAAGCATGTATGTTAACAAACCTGTCCAACACTCTGTAGAGCTTTTAAATCATTTTCTGACTTATCATACTGTTTGTTTAATTCTTTGGAACTCTCTCTCACTGAAAGAAAAAAATTAGAAATGAAAGTTTACTATGTTTACTCAGACAATTTCTGCATGTACATAGTCATGATAGTTGTTTCTTCAATGGAATTTGTGTCTTTTCACCAATAAAAAATTCAAGTTTGTGAGATAATATCAAGAAAATCATCTGAAAATGTTATAAACACTTATTGAAGTGATTACATTCATGACATTATAACTTCTCAAATTACTTCAATTAGTCTGTGTCTATTTTTGTGAAAATTTATAACATTTCACAGCCAAAATCACTTGAAGACATGATTCTGAAATCACTTGTTTAAGTACACCGGACTGTTCATACAACTCATATTTAATAAGTAGAATATTTTATTTTTTAGTATAAAATTGAGAATGGAAATGGGGAATGTGTCAAGGAGACAACAACCCGACCATAGAAAAGACAACAGCAGAAGGTCACCAACAGGTCTTAAATGTAGTGAGAAATTCCTGCACCCGGAGGACGCCTCCGGGTGCAGGAATTTCTCGCTACATTTAAGCTTGCCCCTAAACAAATATATATACTAGTTCAGTGATAATGAACACCATACTAAAACTCCAAGTTGTACACAAGAAACTAGAATTAATTAGATGTGTCAAAGCGACACGAATGGCCCCGTCCGAAAAAGTTGAAAAATCTGCAATTTCAATAACACATGTGGACACAAACATGATGGTAGTTTCGAAATTCACATATCAAAAATCAGCTCAAAATCTGGAGGTGTATAGAAAAATGTCCATATAACTGTGATTTTCAACAATTTTCAAAGGTGTAAACCTTTAATTTTGGCAAAAATTAGCAGAGCAGAACGAAACTTAAACTTGATCTGTAACTCATCATTGTAAGCTCACATACCAAAAATCAGCCAAATATCTGAAAGCATTTAGAAAAAACAGTCTGTATAACTGTGATTTTGAACAATTTATCAAAGTCCAAAGACCGTAATTTCAGCAAAAATTAGTGGAGCGGAACGAAACTTAAATTTGATCTGTAACTCATCATGGTTAACTCACATGCCAAAAATCAGCCCAATATCTGAAGGCGTTTAGAAAAAAACTCTGTATAATGGTTTGTTGCGGAATGACGGAATTTCGGACAAGGGTAAAACTATATGGCACTGACAACTTCGTTAATAAAAAATAATTTTGAATCCTGATTTGAACCAACTTGTAAACTGGGCCCATAATCAAAAATCTAAGTACATGTTTAGATTCAGCATATCAAAAAAGCCCAAGAATTCAATTTTTGTTAAAATCAAACTTAATTTTGAACCCTTTGGACTTTAATGTAGACCCATTTAAAAACGGGACCAAAAATTAAGAATCTACATACATGGTTAGATTTGACATATCAAAGAACCCCAATTATTCAATTTTTGATGAATCAAACAAAGTTTATTTTGGGACCCCGATTTGGACCAACTTGAAACTGGGCCAATAATAAACAAGAGGCTGTCACAACGACAGCAAACCGGATTTATTAATATTTATTTGTGTCCTGGCAATATCACAAGAACCATTACTGATGAATGGTGAAAGTGAAAATCGTCAATATCAAATTTGACCTCCATCTTGTCATCAGTATCAACATATTAAAATTTGAAAAGCTTAGATTGAATGGTTCATGAGTAAATGCAACAACGTGAATGGAAACGCCATTTTACAATCTTTCAAGAACCATAACTCCTGAACTGTAAAAGTCAAAATCGTCATTATTGAACTTGACCTCTATTTTGCCATCAGTAACAACATATAAAAATTTCAAAAGCTTTGGTTGAATGGTTCATGAGAAAATGCACAGACACGACTGGAAACACCATTTTTCAATCTTTCAAGAACCATAACTCCTGAACCGTAAAAGTCAAAATCGTCTTTATTGAACTTGACCTCTATTTTGTCATCAGTAACAACATATTAAAATTTGGGAAGCTTTGGTAGAACAGTTCATGCGTAAATGCACGGACACGACTGGAAACTTCATTTTTCAATCTTTCAAGAACCATAACTCCTGAACGGTAAAAGTCAAAATCGTCATTATTTAACTTGACCTCCATTTTGTCATCAGTAACAACATATAAAAATTTCAAAAGCTTTGGTTGAATGGTTCATGAGAAAATGCACGGACACGACTGGAAACACCATTTTTTCAATCTTTCAAGAACCATAACTCCTGAACCGTAAAAGTCAAAATCGTCTTTATTGAACTTGACCTCTATTTTGTCATCAGTAACAACATATTAAAATTTGGGAAGCTTTGGTAGAACAGTTCATGCGTAAATGCACGGACACGACTGGAAACTTCATTTTTCAATCTTTCAAGAACCATAACTCCTGAACGGTAAAAGTCAAAATCGTCATTATTTAACTTGACCTCCATTTTGTCATCAGTAACAACATATTAAAATTTGGGAAGCTTTGGTAGAACAGTTCATGCGTAAATGTACGGACACGACTGGAAACTTCATTTTTCAATCTTTCAAGAACCATAACTCCTGAACGGTAAAAGTCAAAATCGCCATTATTGAACTTGACCTTCATTTAGTTGTCAGTAACAACATATTAAAATTTTAAAAGCTTTGGTTGAACAGTTCATGAGTTAATGCACGGACAACATTTGATTGCCGCCCGGCCGCCCGACCGCCTGCCTGCCGTACATCCCCAAATCAATAACCGACATTTTTGTCACAAAAATCCTAATTCCCTAATTCCTAAACTGTTGGGATCTCAACTCCCAAAATCAACCCCAACCTTCCTTTTGTGGTCATAAACCTTGTGTTTAAATTTCATTGATTTGTTTTTACTTATACTTAAGTTATTGTGCAACAAGAGGCTGTCACAACGACAGCAAACCGGATTTATTAACATTTATTTGTGTCCTGGCAATATCACAAGAACCATAACTGATGAACGGTGAAAGTGAAAATCGTCAATATCAAATTTGACCTCCATTTTGTCATCAGTATCAACATATTAAAATTTGAAAGAGCTAAGGTTGAATGGTTC
This sequence comes from Mytilus galloprovincialis, assembly GCF_965363235.1. Classification (NCBI taxonomy): domain Eukaryota; kingdom Metazoa; phylum Mollusca; class Bivalvia; order Mytilida; family Mytilidae; genus Mytilus; species Mytilus galloprovincialis. The sequence continues at coordinate 103,232,333 of NC_134840.1, read as the reverse complement.
ATGAGTAAATGCAACAAAATGAATGGAAACACCATTTTTTTAATCTTTCAAGAACCATAACTTCTGAACAGTAAAAGTCAAAATCGACATTATTGAACTTGACCTCCATTTTGTCATCAGTAACAACTTATTAAAATTTGGTAAGCTTTGGTTGAACAGTTCATGAGTAAATGCACGGACACGACTGGAAACGCCATTTTTCAATCTTTCAAGAACCATAACTCCTGAACGGTATAAGTCAAAATCGTCATTCTTAAATTTAAACTTGACCTTCATTTTGTTGTCAGTAACAACATATTAAATTTTTAAAAGCTTTGGTTGAACGATTCATGAGTAAATGCACGGACACGACTGGAAACGTCATTTTTCTATCTTTCAAGAACCATAACTCCTGAACGGTAAAAGTCAAAATCTAAATTATTGAACTTGACCTCCATTTTGTCATCAGTAACAATATATTAAAATTTGAAAAGCTTTGGTTGAACAGTTCATGAGTAAATGCACAGACACGACTGGAAACGCCATTTTTCAATCTGTCAAAAACCATAACTCCTGAACAGTATAAGTCAAAATCGTCATTCTTGAACTTGACCTTCATTTTGTTGTCAGTAACAACATATAAAATTTTTAAAAACTTTGGTTGAACTGTTCATGAGTAAATGCACGGACACGACTGGAAACGCCATTTTTTTAATCTTTCAAGAACTATAACTCCTGAACGGTAAAAGTCAAAATCGACATTATTGAACTTGACCTCCATTTTGTCATCTGTAACAACATATTAAAATTTGGGAAGCTTTGGTTGAACAGTTCATTTGAAATGCACGGACACGACTGGAAACGCCATTTTTCAATCTTTCAAGAACCATAACTCCTGAACGGTAAAAGTCAAAATCGTCATTCTTAAAGTTGACCTTCATTTTTTTGTCAGTAACAACATATTAAATTTTTAAAAGCTTTGGTTGAACGGTTCATGAGTAAATGCACAACAGGACTGGAAACGTCATTTTTCTGTCTTTCAAGAACCATAACTCCTGCACGGTAAAAGTCAAAATCTAAATTATTGAACTTGACCTCCATTTTGTCATCAGTAACAACATATTAAAATTGGAAAAGCTTTGGTTGAACAGTTCATGAGTAAATGCACAGACACGACTGGAAACGCCATTTTTCAATCTGTCAAAAACCATAACTCCTGAACGGTATAAGTCAAAATCGTCATTCTTGAACTTGACCTTCATTTTGTTGTCAGTAACAACATATAAAATTTTTAAAAACTTTGGTTGAACTGTTCATGAGTAAATGCACGGACACGACTGGAAACACCATTTTTTTAATCTTTCAAGAACCATAACTCCTGAACGGTAAAAGTCAAAATCGACATTATTGAACTTGACCTCCATTTTGTCATCTGTAACAGCATATTAAAATTTGGGAAGCTTTGGTTGAACAGTTCATTTGAAATGCACGGACACGACTGGAAACACCATTTTTCAATCTTTCAAGAACCATATAACTCCTGAACGGTAAAAGTCAAAATCGTCATTCTTGAAGTTGACCTTCATTTTTTGTCAGTAACAACATATTAAATTTTTAAAAGCTTTGGTTGAACGGTTCATGAGTAAATGCACAACACAACTGGAAATGTCATTTTTCTATCTTTCAAGAACCATAACTCCTGAACAGTAAAAGTCAAAATCATCATTCTTGAAGTTGACCTTCATTTTTTTGTCAGTAACAACATATCAAATTTTAAAAAGCTTTGGTTGAACTGTTCATGAGTAAATGCACGGACACTACTGGAAACACCATTTTTTTAATCGTTCAAGAACCATAACTCCTGAACGGTAAAAGTCAAAATCGACATTATTGAACTTGACCTCCATTTTGTCATTTGTAACAACATATTAAAATTTGGGAAGCTTTGGTTGAACTGTTCATGAGTAAATGCACAGACACGACTGGAAACGTCATTTTTCTATCTTTCAAGAACCATAACTCCTGCACGGTAAAAGTCAAAATCTAAATTATTGAACTTGACCTCCATTTTGTCACCTGTAACAACATATTAAAATTTGGGAAGCTTTGGTTGAACAGTTCATATGTAAATGCACGGACACGACTGGAAACGCCATTTTTCTATCTTTCAAGAACCATAACTCCTGAACGGTAAAAGTCAAAATCGTCATTCTTAAAGTTGACCTTCATTTTTTTGTCAGTAACAACATATTAAATTTTTAAAAGCTTTGGTTGAACGGTTCATGAGTAAATGCACAACAGGACTGGAAACGTCATTTTTCTATCTTTCAAGAACCATAACTCCTGCACGGTAAAAGTTAAAATCTAATTTATTGAACTTGACCTCCATTTTGTCATCAGTAACAACATATTAAAATTTGAAAAGCTTTGGTTGAACAGTTCATGAGTAAATGCACAGACACGACTGGAAACGCCATTTTTCAATCTGTCAAAAACCATAACTCCTGAACGGTATAAGTCAAAATCGTCATTCTTGAACTTGACCTTCATTTTGTTGTCAGTAACAACATATAAAATTTTTAAAAACTTTGGTAGAACTGTTCATGAGTAAATGCACGGACACGACTGGAAACACCATTTTTTTAATCTTTCAAGAACCATAACTCCTGAACGGTAAAAGTCAAAATCGACATTATTGAACTTGACCTCCATTTTGTCATCTGTAACAGCATATTAAAATTTGGGAAGCTTTGGTTGAACAGTTCATTTGAAATGCACGGACACGACTGGAAACGCCATTTTTCAATCTTTCAAGAACCATAACTCCTGAACGGTAAAAGTCAAAATCGTCATTCTTGAAGTTGACCTTCATTTTTTTGTCAGTAACAACATATTAAATTTTTAAAAGCTTTGGTTGAACGGTTCATGAGTAAATGCACAACACGACTGGAAATGTCATTTTTCTATCTTTCAAGAACCATAACTCCTGAACAGTAAAATTCAAATCGACATTATTGAACTTGACCTCCATTTTGTCATCAGTAACAACATATTAAAATTTGAAAAGTTTTGGTTGAACAGTTCATGAGTAAATGCACAGACACGACTGGAAACGCCATTTTTCAATCTTTCAAAAACCATTTCTCCTGAATAGTATAAGTCAAAATCGTCATTCTTGAACTTGACCTTCATTTTGTTGTCAGTAACAACATATTAAATTTTTAAAAGCTTTGGTTAAACTGTTCATGAGTAAATGCACGGACACTACTGGAAACGCTATTTTTTTAATCTTTCAAGAACCATAACTCCTGAACGGTAAAAGTCAAAATCAACATTATTGAACTTGACCTCCATTTTGTCATCTGTAACAACATATTAAAATTTGGGAAGCTTTGGTTGAACTGTTCATGAGTAAATGCACGGACACGACTGGAAACGTCATTTTTCTATCTTTCACGAACCATAACTCCTGAACGGTAAAAGTCTAAATCCTCATTCTTGAACTTGACCTTTATTTTTTTGTCAGTAACAACATATTATATTTTTAAAAGCTTTGGTTAAACGGTTCATGAGTAAATGCACGGACACCACTGGAAATGTCATTTTTCTATCTTTCAAGAACCATAACTCCTGAATGGTAAAAGTCAAAATCGACATTATTGAACTTGACCTCCATTTTGTCATCAGTAACAACATATTAAAATTTGAAAAGCTTTGGTTGAACAGTTCATGAGTAAATGCACAGACACGACTGGAAACACCATTTTTCAATCTGTCAAAAACCATAACTCCTGAACGGTATAAGTCAAAATCGTCATTCTTGAACTTGACCTTCATTTTGTTGTCAGTAACAACATATAAATTTTTTTAAAACTTTGGTTGAACTGTTCATGAGTAAATGCATGGACACGACTGGAAACACCATTTTTTTAATCTTTCAAGAACCAGAACTCCTGAACGGTAAAAGTCAAAATCAACATTATTGAACTTGACCTCCATTTTGTCACCTGTAACAACATATTAAAATTTGGGAAGCTTTGGTTGAACAGTTCATTTGAAATGCACGGACACGACTGGAAATGCCATTTTTCAATCTTTCAAGAACCATAACTCCTGAACGGTAAAAGTCAAAATCATCATTCTTGAACTTGACTTCATTTTTTTGTCAGTAACAACATATTAAATTTTTAAAAGCTTTGGTTGAACAGTTCATGAGTACAGTTCAATTTTCGCGAAAGCCATCCCAAACTCCAAACACCGAGTTTTTTGCTGGTGTGACACCAGGAAACTCCGACATCACTCCCTAAATTGTCGGAGAAATTTGGGAGTATTCCCTCCGACTTCCGCGTAAATCCGTTACCTTTTGTTTATTGTATTAGCGACATCTCTCCCAGTCTGGAGTGACGCGGTGTCACACTAGGTAATTAATTGCCCTAATCCTTCTGATCTATGCCGGCACTCGACAGTCAAGGTATGCGAGATTTCTAATGTAATTAAACAATTGTATTTCCTGTCTATTGATTATCAGGTTATATCTGATTGCTTGAAACAAATGAAAGATTAAAATAAAAGTCAAAACGTTGTTGTTAATTCTTTCAATTACACTGTACATTTAAATCAAGTTAAAAAAAAAACTATATTTGATTTTGACTTCCGTTTTTTATCAGTAAATAAATATTTAATTTACTAAAAGAGATATAATTGTGTAACAATAAACGGAGACTAACGTTGAATAAATTAGGACAGTTTAAAGAAAAATTACACGTCTCAAAGTTTTTTATACAAGTAAAAAAGAAAATATTATTCACTATCTGTTATGCTAATAAGTTTCCATTTCCATTTTACGATTACAAAATAAAAGTTTTAAAAAGCAAAAGATTGTTGTTAATGCTTTCAATTGCAGTAAAGTTTTATAAAAAAAAATCTATACTTGATTATGATCTCTTGTTCTTTTTATCGGTAATTTATATAACTTGCGAAAATAGACGGAAATTAACGCTGAAGTTATAAAATGTGAGAAAGAAAGAAAATTACGTGTCTTTAAACTTGTATATGCAAGAAAAAAAGAAAATACTATTCACAATTCGCTATGCTTAATAAGTCTACGGCATTTTCTCTTCACGATTTGTAAGCATTACTTTAGGATAAATAATACATTTCGGCTACAACAGGAATACTTCTATAGCTGCATCAACTCGTCGTTGCATAATATTCATTTACGCACAATGAATGTAAACTTTTGTGTTGTATTAATTTAGAACAGTAATCTTTAAATATTTCTAAACCAATAAATTGCTGTGGGAAGACGATACGCAACTCAGTGATCAACAGTGCGTGGTTCAACTTAAACTTGAACTTGACTTCGCTCACAATATTGAATGCTAAAATAGTGACATCAATTTTGTCCACGAGATTTTTATTTGGCGGGAAATAGTATCATGTAACAGTTAACTCAGGTGACCTTTCTGGATAACCGTGGGAAAATTCATTCAAGGTTTAAACTTGCTTTGTAATGATTGACATACATTTGTGTGCGTTAAGATTGAGGGCTCTAGAAGGTCCTTTTACAATTGATTAACCGGATTCTAAATTATATTCCTTTTCTGAATAAACCAACATCAGCCTTTTATTTTTACGTTTCTCAGTCAACAGAGGACATAAAACCGGACATTATTTATACGTCTATAGTCAACACTATATATTAATGGTATATGAAAACAGGATGCATGTTCATGATGGGCGTTGGTAGAGACCTCTGTGAAAATTTGTCGATCGATAAAATCCGATCTAATTTTATTTTTTTTACATATTTCTTTCTTGTAGAACACGATATAATTTCATTTTAATATTCCAATTTATAAATTTATGAAATACTTCTTTTTATATTTCGCCGAGGAGTTTTAACGAGCAGTAAACTACGGATTGCGCCAATCCAATTTTATTTTAAATAATTAAAGATCAATAACAGATTAAAAACACATGATTTCTTTTCTCCATATAATTAAATAAGGTTGTGATTATTGTGTTGTGTCTTCTCAGTATTTATGAATATAGGGCTGCCACATTGCATACAAAACTATTTGTCACTTTACAGTTTCTTTTTAAAATTCAAATATTTCAAGTCGGAAATTTTATTCTACCGAGGTAGTGAAACATAATATTTTACATTTCAAAATAAATTGAAAGTAACAGAGTTCACTTGTTGATCCGATAAATTAACTCTTGGGTTTAATTTAGATTGGACAAATTACCGTAAAAACATCATTTTGTTTTAAGCCAGTTGATATTAATTTTATAATATTGAACTATTAATGAACCGAATATTGCTCACTGAGTAGGTCATAAAAGGTTCTAATTGTGGTAAAATCGTCTTGAATAAAACAAAAATTATGACCTGATCGGACTATAATGAAAATACAAAATAAGTGTTTTATTCGTATTTTTATACGTCTGTACGCTGTATGTCATATGACAATGACATGGGCATATACATACAAGAATAATAATCGTATTTTAAATAGAAATGTCACACTTTTATCTGACAATGAAAGGACATTTAAATAACGTATTTTAAAGCACACAGGTGCAATCAAGATCGATTAAATGTACAAAGGTAATAAATCTGGCTAATCCGATGATGTTGTCACGCGTCATTAATTTTCAGAACATCCGATGGGCAATAAACCAATTAACAGCCACGCGGTGTTGGGAGAGAATCTTTGGAGGAAATTGGGAGTATAATCCGTGATTCGCGGTGTCACACCGCTACACTCGGAAATCGGTGATTAGAGTTCGCGATTACATACTCTCTGGGCGTACTGTAAATGCACAACACGACTGGAAATGTCATTTTTCTATCTTTCAAGAACCATAACTCCTGAACGGTAAAAGTCAAAATCGACATTATTGAACTTGACCTCCATTTTGTCATCAGTATCTTGTTTTATCCTTTCTTTTGGATATTTCTGGAAATATTTTACATCAATAAGCACAAAAAAGGTAGGACTTTGTAACTACGTAAAAATTTCTAACCGGCAATAAAAATTTCTTTTTAAAATTAGGTGTCAAAGTTCCCCCCAAAATTTGCTCTCAAACTCCAGACTTAAAAATGGCTTCGGCGTTATGACGTCGTAGGAAGGCGTCCCAGAAAAAATTAAAATAGCCTTGCCAGACGTCATAATTATTTGGACTTATCCCTAGCTAGAGATTGACAACGCATGCATTGTAAGTGTACTGGTTATTTAAAGAAAAAGAATGTCAACTATGAAAGTTGATCATGCTTCCAAAAGACCATAAATGCAGTCAAAACACTGGCATTAATATTATTACTATTGATTGAAACAAATGGCTGTCTTTTGCATGTGTAACATTTTGATATTTTAGGATGACAAAGCAAGTTTATGTGTGCAAATAGTCAACACATTTTAAATGTTGATGGGAGTTATTTCAATTCTGGTTTATCACGTCAGCTTGTGAACATACTTTCTTTTAACCTAGCTTCGAGTTCTTTGTGTTCGAGAAGCTTTTTTCTATAGTCAGCTAAAGCTTTTTCACGGGCACTATCTGTTGTTGCCATTTTCTTTGGGTCGGCGGAAATGATAATAAGGGACGTAATAAGTAAAAAAGAGTTTCATTAAGTACCGCAAACTAAAAAGTTAAATAATACACACACACGGACATTAAAATAGAAAATGGTCGTTACATTAAAATTCCTCGAGAACAATGTAAAACCTGCAAAGTCATCGAGGACGAATTCCATTTTATTCACCATTTGCAAGGTAAACGAAAATATCAGACAAAATTTATATAATTGATAGATGAGGAACATTTTATGGCCCACATTTTATTCACTTACCTGATTATAAAAAAATATTTAATATTTTAAACCCCGCTTCCTTTAGACATGTTAGAATTATTGGCTTCTTTATTTTAAAAAAGGCACTGGCTACGGTTACATCGAAATATAACAATAATAAAAATATTATTGTTACATTGGAGACTAAATGCCGGAATGCATGGTTGGGTAAGGACCTGTTTATTTACGAATGTAACAATAATTATTGAGGCTACGGTTAAATTGCGTTATTGTTACATGAAAAAAAGCAATGTACGATGGGACTAGTAATATGTACTAAATAATAAATTATAAATTTGCGTCAAGTTATAAAGCTGTAAGAAATGTATGTCTTGATATTGTTTCAGTTTCGTTTAAAACGCATCCCAAGTTTTATTTTTCACCATTAACAAAATTGGTCCAAAGTATAATGACAGTAATAAGAGTAGGTGTGAAGTTAAATACTTTAAAAAAGTGAAACCATTGAACTATATGTTTAGCTTTTGACAGTCACACTGCTAATCTTGAGTTGTATCTTTAAGAACATCAAAACCATTAATACGTTGTAAAACTATTCAAGTTGTACACCATTTGTTGACTAACAATATTTTATTATTTTAATATCAGTATTAAATTACAAGTATTGTTTAGTACATATGAAAGAATGAAGCAATACAACTATAGAAGATTTAAGTTTAATCAATCTAGCGTACATTGCTGTGTTTCATGTAACAATAACGTAATGTAACCGTAGCCTCAGTAATTATTGTTACATTTGTAATTAATCGGTTCCTCACCCAACTTTGCATTCCGGCAATTACTCTTAAATGTAACAATAATATTTTTATTATTGTTACATTTCCATGTAACCGTAGCCAGTGCCTTTAAAAAAGGTCATTAGACGAGATTAGAACTGAGGACAGAGGTCTTATTCACGGTAACATGGTGAATAACTGAACAAAAACCTCCAATCTATACAGGATATTGAACATGTTTATATAGACTTAAATCAACTACTATCCAAGGCTGGGCATCTACCTCAGGACCATCCAAACAGATAAGAAAAAAGAAACCAAAACTACAAGTAATGACACCAGAAATTCGTCAAGAAATAACTGACAAGAAGAATGCATACTATGCCGGATTGGAAACAGAACAACCGACCTATATAATGATCCCAATAATCAGTGGTTACAGAAGAAGAAAGTAACAACTTGTAACCTTAGAAAAGAATGCCGGTTAACACTAGCAAAACAATAACTAGAAAGGAAAAGCGAACTGATTAATGCCAAAAGTAACAACTCCAATTTATTTTTCAAACTTATCCGACGTCAAAGAGGAAGATTTGGAATGCATATTGATGAGCTAAATGTAAACGGACAAAAATACAATACAGAAGGGGGAATATTGGAGGGCTTTAGAAAACACTTTGCAAATCTTGCTAAACAAAGTGATAACAGTCAATTCGACCAAGCATATATTGAGCAGGTAGACAACGAATATGCTACTATCATAGATATATGCAAACAGGACTTCAGGCACATTCCAGTAGAGAAGCAAGAGATCATGAATGCCATTAAAAGTCTTAATCGAAACAAATCCCCGGATACCTACACTGCTGAAAATTTAGTTCATGGTGGAGAAATACTTGCCTCATATTTACAAACTCTACTAAACAGTTCTTTTGAGTTCTGCTTTATACCTGATGTTATCAAATTTGGAATATTAACACCAGTCTTCAAAAATAAAGGCAACAAGAATGATGCAAAAAACCATAGAGGCATCACAATAACTCCAACTCTATCAAAGATCATAGAAACAGTACTTAAATTTCGAATCAATCCCAAAATTATATTTATATGTATACAAAATCCACTACAGCGAGGTTTTACCAAGAATGCATCTCCTTTATATTGCTCATTAATTATGGAGGAATTTCAACGAGAGAACAAAGATCTGAAAAAAGAAACAATATTTGTTATGCTAGATGCTAAGTCGGCCTTTGACGTAGTAAAACACTCGAGCCTATTTCATATGGGACTCACACCGCAAGAAATACTCATGATTGATGATCTATATAAAAATGCAAGATCCAGTGTCAAATTGAACGGTGAACAATCCAATGCATTTAATATTGAACAAGGTGTCCGACAAGGAGGCACTCTTAGTGCCGACCTTTACAAAGTTTATGTAAACGATCTATTAAACGAAATATGTAACACCGGTTTTGGAGGACATATTGGTACGATCAACTGTAGTGCGCCTACTTGTGCTGACGATCTTACCATAACTAGTAATTTTCAGTTTGAAGCTCAAATACTAGTCAACATAGCTAACGATTACAGCAAAAGAGAGTCATATATAATACAACCTACTAAAAGCGTTGTACTACCTATCCAAACCAACACCAATGCCCATAATGATACGACACTTCTTATGGATGATAGGGAAATGCCTACAGTTGATAAAACCACACATGTTGGGATACAAAGATCGAACTGTAACACACAACTAGTAACTGCGGAGGAAAACATCAAGAAGGTAAAAAGAGCTTTATACAGTTTAATGGCAAGTGGCTTGCATGGAGAAAATGGACTAGACCCATCTACATCTATATCCACCTTCAGAACATGTGTTATGCCCATCCTACTATATGGACTAGACGTTGTAATGACCAACAGCAAATCTTTCAATCTAATTAAAAACCGATCTCTCGTCGCTCCCGTTTTCTGATATGACGCGTGGGAGATCTAACGAAACTGGCTTTGAGGTCAAATGTGAGTGAACTAAAAGTTATGAATTTATAAAGATATGCAAATGAGTTGACGACCTATTAATAAGCCAATCAAAAAAGTTTATGAATTATTTTGACTGACGATTTCGTCGTAAATAAAATGAGTTACATCCCTTTGCCTTACGTTAAACTTACAAGATCGTGGAAGACTGAATTTCATTGGTCGAAAAAGACACACCTACGAGGTCACTCACATGTGACCTCAAAGCGGGTTTCGTTAGATCTCCCACGTGACATATCAGAAACAGGAGCGATGAGAGATCGGTTTTTAATTAGATTGCAAATCTTTGAAAATACTAGAATCTTTCTACAAGAAAACTATAAAACAAATATTATCTTTACCAATATCAACTGCAGACCCGGCTATATATTTATTATCTGGATTACTACCCATAAATGCTGAAATTGATATAAAAATTATAACTTTACTTGGAAATATTCTATGTTCTGACAAATCAACTGTTGAATGGAAAATAGCAAATCGTCAATTGAAAATGAAATCGTGCAAAAGCAACAGTTGGTTCATTGGTGCGAAGAAAATTTGTTTTAAATATCAACTAACAGACCCAGTAGAATTTTTGGATACTATAACAACAAAAGAAACATGGAAAGTAGAATTTTTGGATACTATAACAACAAAAGAAACATGGAAAAGAAGCATGGTAAATAAAATTAAAACATACTGGCATAGAAAGATCTTGGATGAGAAAGAACATTTCAATAGCCTACAATATTTATCCCCAATATACAGCCTTGGTCATTGTCATCCGTTGGTCAGTATATCTACTTCTGACCCAAAAATAATACAAAAATTGCCACCCCGAGTGAAAATTGCAACAGGGGTATACATCCTACAATATTCCCAAAGAGCCAAATATAACTCTAATGCAGTGGACCCAACATGTCAACTATGCAAAAATGGAGAAGAAACATTATCCCATTTCCTGCTTACTTGTGTAACTCTAGATGCTGTAAGAAAACCTATTTTGGAAAAAATAGTGAGAACTGCTGATAGAATTTTCTCTGAGAGCAACAGAGTCAATAACATTGAACTATTCAGATTGATTTGCGATCCTTACAACTATTGCAAAAATAACAACGATCAAATTTGAACCTCAATGTAGGAAAATGTTACACCTACTCCATACAACAAGATATAGACTTCTCGGTCTGGATCGTAAACAACTCAAAAAGAGGAGGAAAGTTTAAGACTATTAGTTAATTATATATAATATATAATATGGATTTTTTTGGAAAAAAAAGTTAGTTTCCAGTTTTGGGAGAAAAAAAAATAATTTGTTTCTGATCCTGAGAAAAAAAATGTTTGTTTCACCCTCAGCTGCCACTTTATTTAATGCTAAAATTGAAAGAAAAATATTGTTTTCGATTTGTCGTCAAAAAAATAGATTGTTTTTCGCATTTGGCGAAAAAAACAGTTTGTCCAGAAAAAAATCCATAGCCCCCCCCCCCTCGAAAATCAAATGGTTGCTGCCTTACATATTATATACATCGTACATTACAGTGTAGTTTCGATAAAGACGGATGTGATCATCTGACTTCTCCATGCCTAAAAATCTAGTTGCTAATTTATGCTAGGTGTGCGAATATATACTTTAGCTTTATAGCAGTCTATAAGTAAGCCCTAAATGTTACTGTCTTATAATTCTTATATCATTTGCATATCTATAAATACTTGAATTGGATTGGTCAATTATAATTTTTCTCTTGGTTTACACTTCGATAAACCATGTTTCCGAAACTACTTTCGTAATCTATTCATGGCCGATACACATTCTTGCAAGGATACTGGGATTTTCAGCAAATTGAGATAATAAAACAATTTGCATAACAGTTGTTTCCATTCGACTGCATATATAACCAAAAAAAAATCCGTCTTTGAATCACTATAACACGGAAAACGCCCGGTTATATATTGGTTGAGGTACCCGCGGCACGATCTTGAGCTAGTTCCCCCAAACTAGAAAATAAATCACTTTAGAAGCAAAAATATGGAAGGACCTTGGAATTACCAGCCTTGCAGAAATGGACATCCGTTTCCGTTGAGAAAATCCGATACCTGTTTGGACTTTCTGTGCAAATATTGCGGTAAGACATTGAATGTTTTCACCTACCATCGTCAGTGTTATGCAGTTAACGCTTATTGTTACAAGTGCAGACATCATGGACATTTTGCCCGTATGTGCAATTTTCACGTTAAGTCATGTGAAATCCGAAAACCGAAGAAAAAGTCGAAATCCAATATCCAAAGAGACAGCGATCGAATGAGAACGTTTATTGAGAAGAAACAAATGTCTCAATTTCCGTTTCAAGGACTTGAGGACAAGGAAATCTATTCATTTACGTGCTCCGTACAGGACGAATCCGTGAAACAACACCTAAACAAGTTGAAAGAGTCTAACCGAAACTTCATCAAAGAAATCAGTATACTCAAGTGTGAAAATTCAAAATTAGATACCGTAGTGAAAGATAATGTGATATTAAGGAACAATTTGGACAAAGTAAATTTGGAACGTTTAGAACATGGCCGGATAATTCAAAAGATCGAACATGAGTTAGCCGAACATGCAAGTAGAACTGAAAATTTTGAGAAGGAAATAGTGCGTTTGAAAGAGGAAAACCTAAATTTAACCAACGCCAGACAACGCTTAACAATGGAGTTTAAAAATACTGACATGCACTACAATCGCATCTTAAATGATATGGAAGGCGAAATTCAGAGACTGAGTGAAGATAACGTAAACAGTAGACACGAGATTCAACATCTAGATATAAAACATTCAAACCGAGGTGTGCGTTCGACCCTTGCAATTTGCTCGCGTGGCAATTCGCAGCAACATCATCGGCGTGGAGGAGGATACCCACGACGATAACAAAATTCATTCGGCTAACTCGGAGACCGAGTTTAGGTGGAGTAGTGGCGAATATAACCAGGAAGATTTGGACAATTAGGACTTAGATATAAATCAAGTTCAGACAATATATTTTAAGTGCTATAGTGACAATTTATTAATCCTTTTATCAAACTTTTTACATTTCTTTGTGTCTATTTAATTCTATTGTTAAATATATGTTTGTCGTGATGGAAATCACTCTGACCATGACAAGTTAATCCGTTGGACACTAATCCTTTTCTATAGTAACTGTTTTTTATATATGCTTTTGTATGTCATTTTGTTGTCAGTTTAGGTCTTAGGTCTGGTACTGCCCGGACCTTGCTAATAAAGTTTAAAGTATTGGTATTCCGTCTTTGAATTACTATAACACGGAAAACTCCCGGTTATATATGTTTGATTTCAACTGACAAAAAAAAAATTGGTGTTTTTTATATGCTAAATATACTTTGTACATCTGTGGTCATATCAGGCTGTGCATGGTGAAGCAATTTATTGCCTTTAGGTTTGTACTTTTTTTATTTTGGTCATGAAAATAAATTTGTAGTTCTATTGTGAAGTTGCTAACACGAGAGTACCCAAATTGCACCTATATTGTCAGTTTTTTCACCAATTTTTGTTTATGAACCAGACAAAAGTTTATTCTTTGCTTATTTTTTAGACTATCCTTGTTTACAATATAGTGACACCAATTTAATTTTGAGTCCATGCAGAGTCATAGAAAAATGGGTTTGAACTGACCTTCAAACAATCCATGGTTCTGTAATGAGGTCAGTACCCAAATTCCATACATCATTACATTTTATTTCAAATCCTTAAAACTGGAATATAAACAGATGTTTTGTTTTATTTCTTCAAATATTTCGAACAATTTGACATTATTCCATGCTTCAACTTTTATTTTTGAAGAAAAGGATGCTGGTAACAAATTTAATTTGCTCATTTTAAAAAGATGATAATTAGATAACTTCACATGGTGAAAGAAAACTTGTAAGATTTCTACAGCTTTTTGTTGTTGCATAGGTGCAATTTTGGTTACTGAGTGTGATGTTATATAACCATAAGCATGATAAGTGTGTATTGCTAAATAGGTTGAAATGTGAACCTGATATAGTGATAAAGTACTACTCTGTAGAGTGAAAATGTTTTTGATCAGATTTAAACTGATGCATAAAAAATACAGGTGACTGTTGCAGCTTGAATTTTTAAGGATGTAGCCCACATACATGACATACTCCCAAGTAACATGCCCTGTACATGTATATATACCTATCAAAGTCATGGTATTATCATGGGTTATCATATGAACTCCATCTTCCCATAAAATCCAATTTTGGACAATAAGGGAGCATACAATATATACAGTTTGTACTTAAACTTACCCAGACTCAAGTCTCCAAGTCTCCTTTTATGATTAAACTTAGAGAGAGAAAAAAAAATCAGTTTCAATCTCCTGGGACTGTATCTGATAAAGTGATCTATGTGACATAATCAGTGAAAAGATTTGTTGAGAGTTTGCCAAAGCAAGTCTTGAAAATAAATGCGTAGCTGTGAAGTTGCTAACACGAGAGTACCCAAATTCACAGTGTAGATACTATTATGTACGCTATCCGGAAGTCGCGATTTTCGAAGCGAGAACTTTTTTGATCATATTTTAAGTTTGATGGATATACTGAATTAAACGGAAAGTTGATCATCTGAACATTGCTTAATGATTAAATCAGCTGACATCAATATTCTCAAATGGTTTAGAAATAAATTCAGCACATTCATTATTCGTATCTTTGCCTTAATCAAGAGATTTTCAAGTGCATCACTAATGCCCGCGTCACACTGTCCCGATTTTTACGCCGATGGCAACACGATTATGGAAATTTTAAAAATCGGGACTGATCGTATCTAGATCGGGCTATTCGTAGTGCCATCTTTAACCATCGTAGAACCATCGGCCACTTTTTCTAGCCTTCGGGGACAACTTCGGGAAAGGTTCTAAATTTTTTAACATGTTAAAAATTCCCCGAAGGTGCGTCCGATGTTGAGGGTTCGTATTGAGTTCGTATCACCATCCTCACCATCGTAATGTCACCGGGAATGCATCTTTGAACATCGTATTGCATTCGTGTTTCCATCGTTTCCATCGGGCAGTTTTGACATTACGATGTCTACACGAATGAATCACGAAGCTACCCGAAGGTCTTACGATGGCAACACGACTTCGTGAAGACCTCGTAATCCCGTCGTGTTGCCATCGAATAAAAGTACGAAGGCGACAAGATGGAACTACGACGGCAATAAATCCAGCTAAATGTAAGTTAATTTTCGCGCTGAAATACATTTAACGTGCCATGCGCGATATGTACTGGTCAGTCTTATACGACAGTTAAGAAAGACGTTCACAAAACATGGAGCTCATATCATATGATTCTATGAGAACAAGAAAGACGACAGCGTTGTTCAAATATGCATATTCAATTAACCATTTTCTGCATGTGTCATATACAAATATAGTGTCCAAATTTGTCCCCAATATGTTACATACGAGGGGATGCCACGCTCGGCATTGCCTTGTTTGAACTGTAAAATGTGTGCACTAGTCTGAATAATCACCCATAATTATGCCCATGTTTACTGATCTATCTTAAAGGTAAGGTAATGGGTTCGTTGATCCCTTTTATTCAAAAAGAGGTCTTTCCAGGAGAATATCATAATAATATAGACAAAAGGAAGGATGTGGGGAAAGCAACAAATGCGGCAAAATATGACATATAGAAAACAAAATGGTTATGGAGTAAACATTCGTGTGACAACAACTCAGACGATACATAAAAAATCAGAATAATGAAGAAAAAGTTGGTTTCCCTATATACGTGTACCTACAGTGTTGGTGTACGAGGCGCGTTTATGATTTTCATTATGTTACTTGATATGAAAAATTGACAAAAAATAATATTTTACTTGTAAAAGTAAATCCTGAGCCTGTAATAGCTGCTCTTCTTGTTCCATTTAAATTAATAGAAACAACGCTGTCGTCTTTCTTGTTCTCATAGAATCATATGCTATGAGCTCCATGTTTTGTGAACGTCTTTCTTAACTGTCGTATAAGACTGACCAGTACATATCGCGCATGGCACTTTAAATGTATTTCAGCGCGAAAATTAACTTACATTTAGCTGGATTTATTGCCGTCGTAGTTCCATCTTGTCGCCTTCGTACTTTTATTCGATGGCAACACGACGGGATTACGAGGTCTTCACGAAGTCGTGTTGCCATCGTAAGACCTTCGGGTAGCTTCGTGATTCATTCGTGTAGACATCGTAATGTCAAAACTGCCCGATGGAAACGATGGAAACACGAATGCAATACGATGTTCAAAGATGCATTCCCGGTGACATTACGATGGTGAGGATGGTGATACGAACTCAATACGAACCCTCAACATCGGACGCACCTTCGGGGAATTTTTAACATGTTAAAAAATTTAGAACCTTTCCCGAAGTTGTCCCCGAAGGCTAGAAAAAGTGGCCGATGGTTCTGCGATGGTTAAAGATGGCACTACGAATAGCCCGATCTGGATACGATCAGTCCCGATTTTGAAAATTTCCATAATCGTGTTTCCATCGGCGTCAAAATCGGGACAGTGTGACGCGGGCATTAGTCGGTGAACCTAAAAGATTTTTACCGTCTTAGTGTACAAATTAATTTATGAACCAGACTTAATTAACTTAATGAAGTAGATTTCAAGTGGGGGTAAAAGTTTCAACCAGATCTTTGAAGCCAGAAATAAGAAATTTACACTTGTTTGAATTTCTCACTGTACGATCAGTCTCGCTTGTATATTTTGAAACTGTATGATCAGTCTTTATTTCACTGTATTCTAGTGGTGATTTCAAAATTATATACGATACATTATAAGGTGGCATTTTTCTAAATAACACAAATATTATATATTTCAATAAATTCACATCCTTAAAACGTATGAAACATGTTTTAGCTGGATAGGGTGTACTCGACTTACTACATGAAGTATAAGGATGTTTAAATGTTGCTAAAATAAGAAGTAGGTTTGTTTTATATATAAGTTTCAGAAATGTCCTCCGTTATACTTAAAATTGTACAAACACACAGATTTAATTGTTATATAAAGATGCATGTATTTACACACATTCGATGCCGTACTGGAGCCTATAATTGATCACAGTTCCTTCACTTTGTTTTGGATGTAGAGCTGTCTCTTTGATACTCTATTGTACTTCTGTTCCACATTTCTTCTTAACAGGTGACAACAGTTCCGAAGAAATATTACATACATTAAGTGAGTGCTTCACATTGTGGAATTGTGATTGTATTGTCCTTTTTAAGGGAGTTCGCTTCTCAGTTTCAAAGTAATTAACTTTTCAAAGCACTAGTTTATATTTATAGGGGATTAATATAGGAATCCAAAGAGCAAAAAAATATATAGGTCACCGTGCTTGTTTCGATATATTAGCCGTTGAGATTTTTGCCGGAAAATGTTCTCTCTTGACTTTTCATATAGCTTTATCATTAACAAGTTTATGTCCCCAAAAACTATTTAAGGAATGACTGTAATATTTTTCTGTCTATGAAGAAATAACATAAAAAATATGGTGCACACTGAATAACGCGCGTTACCAAATTTTGAAAACATGACAAGCGAGCTTCCTTAATTTCAGCAGGTATTAGTTTAAAGGTTTTTGTTCGGACATCTGTAATAGACGGAGAAACACGTGTTGCAACTTTCAACTTTAATTCTTTCGAATCATGAAAACTTGGCATTGGATTATCCTGAAAAAAAAAATAATCTTTCGTTTACTTGAATGCATTACAGTATTTATATTGATTTGAATTTAACATGTACATTTCATAAACAATTTTCAAATAACAAAGTCAGTGGACTAGATATTAATGGTTGCCTCCCGTTCACCCCATCCCAAAGTTTTCCTCAGGGTCGACTTATACCAACTTTTAGCCTGAATGGTTCTATAATGGGGCAGATGTAAATGAAAAATGAAGATAAAAAAACATAGCTGACTCCCAAGGAAAATCAAAACAAGAGCCTTTCAGAAGAAGCAATCCAGATTTTTTTAAATTTATTTATATCTTGCATTTTTCAATCTTTCAAGAACCATCTTTCTTGAACGGTGAATGTGAAAATCATCAATATCATACCTGACCTCCGTGTTATCATCAGTAACAACATATTAAAGTTTGAAAAGTTGAATGATTGAACGATTCACGAGTTAACGCATCACGACTGGAAATCTTTCAAGAAGCATACCTCATGATCAGAAACAGTAAAAATCGTCAATATATCAAATTGACCTCCATTTTTGCATCAGTAACGACAAATTAATATTTTTAAAAGCTTTGATTAAACGGTTCATGAGTAAAGGGCATGGACAATGTTTGGCAGCATTCTAACATCTCCAAAATAATATAAATAAGAAGATGTGGTATGAGACAATTCTCAATCCAAGTCCCAATTTATTTTAAAATGTTAGTACAGCGTGTTTAACCGTTTTAATGGTCGCACCAACCTTCAACATACCTACCGATTTTTCTGTGGAAAATTCTGTTAAAAAGGGTAAAAGTGTATAAGCTAAGTATTATTATTTTCACAAGTTGCCACGCAATTAATAAATGCAATAGCCTTTAAAAATGTAATAGCTAAACAGATAACTGCACCAATACACTATTACAAAGTCCACAAGCGAACCATGTATTGCTTTTTAGGCATTTGATTTTAAATAAGACTGACGGAACAAAAAACAATTATTTTGCCGTCTGCAAAAATCATCAGAAATATATTTGTATTGTCTGATGAAAAAAGTTATACGTTATAGTTTCCTGGACAGTTCATAATATCACATAGACACGTATATACCCTCAAATTGCCGTTGTTGTTTTTTTTAAAATCATGACTGGTCATACAGTCAAAAAATCTGAAATCGCTTCTAGAATACAGTCAGTTCTAGACTGATCGTACAGTAATATATTTTGGGATCCTCAAGGAAAACATATTTTTAGGGGAAATACGAATATTCTACTTAAATACGAAAGGAATTTTGAAACAGCATATATTTAACTGTAAACTGATGCAAATATTTGCAATTAAAGATTATTTGCTTTGTACTACGAGAGCAAAATTGTCCATCGATTTCACTTTTTTCTATGAAGTTGGTGTGATGCACACGTATATTTTATGTTCTAATGCATGTTTTTGTTACAGTTACTCATTTTTATGATCCTATACATACCTTGAAGACCTTCAAAAGACTTTGTAGATATAGGAGTAAACAAATGATGAGAAAAGTCACCGTAGGCAAAACCGTTCTGTTAGTCAGTTGGAAATTATCGCTTCGAAAATCGCGACTTCCGGATAGCGTACAGAATAGTATCTACACTGTGAAATTGCACCTATATTGTCAGTTTTTTAATCAACTTTTTTTAAGAACCAGACAGATTATGAATTATTGGGTGGGGGGGGGGGGGTCATTAAAGTTTTGAATTAGTTTGTTGGCTACTAGTCCAAATAATTATGACGCCTTGGACGGCTATTTTATAATTTTTTTTGGACGCCCTTCTGCGACCATGAGGGAACTAAAAAAATCAAAATATAAAAATACCCTCAGAAGACGGCATGAGTGTAGTACCTCGGGGTCGTCGGTGGTGCTCCACTGACGGAGGAGACAGATCCGGAAGACGTAAGAGCCTCGTTTCGGATCTGTCAGTCGAAACGTAGAGCCAACGCCAGAAGCAAACGCTGATTCTAGCAGACTCCATAAAACCAATTAATAGTGATTAATTAGTGCCAGATATCGTCACGGTAAGTTTAAGAAAGCTTACATTGGCGCTACGAGCATTTTTTCGAACAAATTTACTCGGGGAGTTAAATTTTAAATCGAAAATAGCGATTTTAAAGGGGCCAGACCAGCACCTCCATTTTGTTTTTAGGAGATCCCTGACAGGTCACCTATTTTCAGTTTTCGCTAACCACAGCTTTGCTGGGTTAGTTTATTTGGGAGGAAAAGTTAGAGCACCGGGAAGGGAATCTTTTGTGGCTAAGTTTTAGTCACGGGTTTTTATTTTTAGGGACTTTTTCACACTTGGCCGTTTGCGGAGCCCTTGTAGGAACAAGTGTAAACCCCTTAATTGTTCTGCAAAACCCTTGTAGGGAATTTTGTAAACCCCAATCCAATTCCGCCGCGTATTGCACTCAGTTGACCTACGCAGTTCAACTTCCATTTGCAAACAGAATTTGGAAAGAATCTTCCAGTTGCAAACAGAAAGAAGAAATTGTAAGTGTCAATTTAAACACCCACACACATACACTTGCCCTTTACATACATACCTCTGGGGTCAACTTATAAGCTTGATCCCCAGTTAAAAAGTTTGTTGTTGTTGTAAAACCATACAAAACAGTTCGATAGTATAAATACCCCTTTTCAGTAGATACCCCTGCCCAAGCCCTAATTTAACCCTAAATTGTTTATTAATTGTGTTTCAAGGGTAACCATGGCTAGAGTCCACATAAACTCTGCCACTTTTGAGGAGTTGTTATCAATTCCAGGGGTGGGGGCTAAGATTGCAGCGAAAATCTGGGAATTGAGGGAGGAGAAGGGGATTCTAGAGTTGGAGGACCTACGGGAGGTCCCTTATATGAGGATAACGGAGGCAGCTATAGAATCTATAGATTTCAGTACCTCTTTGCCACCCAACAGGGGGTCTAATAAATTTTGCAAAGAGGAGATGAGGCATCAGGAAAAGGTGCAGCGGATTGATAACCTCATACAGGCAAGGGGTAGGGAGCAAACTGCAAATGAGTATCACAGTCAATCAATAGAAACACCCAGAGCCAGGGAGGCATGGTCCATATCTCCATCCCAGCATCTCAATTTTCAAGATGGTGGGGAACTTAACCGTGGGTTCAGGGAAGACATGGGGACCCACCAGGACCAATGGGACAGGCCCATGATGGCTTCTGGGGTTACGAAAGATTACAGGTATGAAGGGGAAACACCTAGATCTCGATATAACAATGCCGGGGATACCGGAAGGGAAAGAGGGGGTTTTCAAAACAGGTATACTGACAATGCCGGGGATACAGGAAGGGAAAGAGGGGGTTTTCAAAACCGGTATACTGATAATGAGGGCCCAAGGCTTAGAGATGCCCATGTGGAGAGTGAGGCTCCAGCATCCAGGCACGCCAGTAGCATGGGGTACCCCACCGGGTCAGGGGAACCTAGACGGGGATCTGGGGACCAGAGAAGCTCTCGTCGGGATGCATATGACCACCAGGGGAACATGGGAGGGCCAGATAACCAAAGACAAAGGGGGTCTACGGGGGTTAGACCTCCAATCCTACAGAAGAGTCTTAAGTATGATGGGAAAACCAACTGGCAGGCTTTCTATGCCAAATTCTCACGATTATGCCAGGTCAGTGGTTGGTCTTCAGGGGAGTGCAAAGATCAATTGTGCTGGTCCCTCGATGGGAAACCCAGTGAGTTTTATGCCTTGCTGGTGGAAAGAAGGCATGACTTGTCTTATGAGGACTTGGTGGGTAAGTTAGCTAAACGGTTTGGGTTCAATGAGTTGCCAGAAACAGCCAAAGTCCAATTTAACATTGCCAGGCAGGGTGGGGACGAAACCTTAGAGGACTGGGCCGACAGGGTCCAATCCCTTGCCACAAAAGCCTTTCGTCACCTACTGGAGAATCATATGTACCAACAAGCCATCATGAGATTGTGTCAGGGGGCCTCAGATAAGGAGGGGGGAATGTTGGCCTCCAACGTAAACCTAAAAGTATTGAGGAGGCGGTGGATAAAATTCGCTGGCATCAACATAACCACCAAGCCATATATGCAGGGCAGGGGTGGGGACCACTATACTGTATGTTCCATCTCAGGTCCAGTCTCCAATAATGCTTCTCCTTGCAAAATTCCCCATAAAGAACATCCCCCTAAAGATGTCAAGGATTTAAAGGACCAATTTCATGCCTTCAAAGGGGAGATAAGCGGAACCCTGGGCAATATCATGTCTGAAATACAAAAGCTATCAATAATGCTAGGCCCCTATCCAGGAGCCCCTCTCCTCGGGCCGGTAATGATGGTTGTTTCCATTGTGGGGAGGTAGGTGACTTTAAAAGGGAATGCCCAAAGTTTCAAAGGTCTAATTCTCCTAAACCTGGGGGTAAAAAAGTAACCTTCGAGGACAACAAGGGTTCGTTAAACTCCAACGGGTCGACTCAAGAGGTCTGAGTCTGGCCCCTAAACCACGGAGTATAAAGGACCTCGTGATAAGCAAGAAAATCCCTTACTTGAATAGGGAGGGTACCATCAGTCAGATAGAAATGATGCCAGGGGGTCAATTAGCCATTTCAGAGGAAGTAATTTTCCCACATGTGCAGGAAAGCCAAGAGGAACAGTCCCACCTCAAAGAACCAGGGGTCATTAAAGCATTATCTCCCGTCCCACCAGACCCAACGTCCACAAAAGATATAGACTTAGCTAGAACAGAAAAACCAATAGAAGGGCCTGAGAGGGAACCTATCAGTCTCACGGCCCTGGACATGTCTGAATCTGGGTCACAAGACGAAGAGTCTGGGGAGGAAGGGGAACAAACACTGTGCGATAGCTCAAACAGTGATGAGGAGGGGGACTTGGTGACAGAAGGGGAAAGAGAAATGATAACCATAAGTCAGTTAACTAGGGGAACTATGTACCGGGTACCTGTGGTAGTCCAGGGTCAAGGGGTCAATGCTGTTGTGGACACAGCAGCTCAGGTTACCCTGATATCAGAGGAAATGTACAAGAGTTTAAAGGAGCCACCTCCTATCCTTAAAGAGGTGGTAATGAACACGGCAGGGAAGGACCTACAAATGAAGGGTTTTGTTGCTGGGCCTTTTGATATTAAGTTGGGGAAACAAGAGTTCACCTGGAACATATATGTAGCACCAATTGGGGATCAGATGCTATTGGGGATAGACTTCTTAAGGAAGCAGGGCATCTCACTTGACCTACATAGGAATCAATTGTCCATTCACGGGGAGGCCGCCCAAATGTCATGGGGTCAGGCTAGCTCATTGCCCCAAACAACTGAAGTACGGGCCAAATCTATGGGCCGAGAATACATCATTGAGGCAAAGGCCGAAGGCAGTCTGCTCATACCTAGGACCTTACGTATACATGATGTGGGTCAAGACCCTGTGTTGTGTCTGATCAACCTCACTGGTAGCCCCTGGCTATCTCAAAGGGGGACTTACTAGCCCAAGCTCAGGAAGTCGACGTGGGGGATCCCACGGGCCATAAAGTGTGCAAGATGGGGGTTACTGGAGATTTTCATTAAAAGTCGTTGCCCCAACACTTACAAGAGATGTTCACTAGGTCCTGTGGGGATTTGTCCAAGGGGGAGGAGACCTTGTTTTCCCTGTTATAGGAATTTCAGGATGTCTTTGCTAGCAGTGACTCGGACCTGGGCCATTTCACGGCCTTTGAACATGGCATTGACACCGGGAATCATCCCCCTATTAAACAGCGAATGCGCCGTACACGAAGAGGAGGCCCATTTAGAAAAAATGTTACAGTCTGAGGTAATTCAGCCATCCGTATCTGAGTGGGCTTCTGTCCCAGTCCTCATACGTAAGAGGAAGTGTAGCGTTAGGTGGTGTGTGGACTATAGGAGGGTCAATTGGGCCTGTTCCCGCCAAATATTTGCACTCCCCTTAGTAGAAGAGTGCCTAGACACCTTAGCAGGAAATGTGTGGTACTCCAAGTTGGATGCCAATTCGGCGTATTGGTAAGTCAAAATAAAAAAGGAGGACCGGCCAAAAACGGCCTTTATCACCAAATATGGGCTGTTTGAGTTTGCACACATGGCCTTTGGGCTATGCAATGCACCAGCCACATACGCCCGGGTTATAAGCTTGGTACTCCGGGGGTTAACATTGCGGGTAGTGTTGGCATTCCCCCCTTTTTATATGTAAACCTATGTCTGTATAGTTTCTTGAAATTATTGAGAATAAACGATAGTTGTTAATGAGATGTTTAATGTTGCAAGCAATGTAAGCCTTGTAATTTGCTATTTTGGCTGTTGTTTCCATGATACGACAGATTTGTGTATGTTAATTTGTTAAGAAGTTTTATTTCACGTACTGATTCCGTATTTTCGCGGTAGTTACCTTATTATACTATAAACCGAAATAAAACTGTTCTTATGATCTACTAATAGATTTAAAGTCAAAACCCATCTTTATTGATGAAGATCAATCCATGTTTACAAACAATATCAACATTGCGGGAATTTCCCTTGTGTGATCCATGGTTTCCGATTGGTAAACAATATGTAACAAGCTCTGCCATTGGTCAGTTGAAAGTATAAATACAAAAACAACAACAGAAACGAGAGATTGTTGGGTTAATAAAGTTGGAAAGCGGCAATATTTAAATAAGAAGTTAAAACTATGTCTGATAATTACAACCAAGCGTTAAAAGTTAGTAAATACTGTATATAATAACCGTTATCTTTGTAATTACTCTAAGGTTGTCGGTGCTGGTGCTAAGGGTGCCGGTGGCGGTGCTGAGGTTGTAGGTGCTAAGGTTGTGGGTGACGGTGCTAAGGTTGTCGGTGCTGGTGCTAAGGGTGCCGGTGACGGTGCTAAGGTGGTGACTGACAGTGCTAAAGTTGTTGGTCTCGGTACTTAATATTTCCGATGTTTTGATTATACCAAGTTGGTGTGGTATAAAGTGAAATAGGATAATAAAATCTTTATATAGGGAGATTATACAAATAGTCCAAATAAGTGACAACTTAAAGACTTGACTGTTGAGAAATATATACTAGTGTTGTATGTCGAAGTAAGACCAATCATTACCGGGAACTCGACCAGACCAGTGACAGAGCCTGCAAGACCCAGCCTCTCCAACGGAGATTATTTATTTTCGTACTAATAAAATAGGAAACTTTATTTATTTAGATATTTTATTTCATAACTATAGATAAACACAAGTACATATACGATCTCCCTTTCTGTAACGTGTTTTGGTCCGACGGTAAACAGTGGACGTCGAACCTTACACTTTATAGATTCTTTTGCTCTCTTTTTCTTTGTGACCCTGTGTTCTCTGGTGGCCAACTCTAGCACTAGAGAGGCGGCGTTACAATATTAGTCTTGGGAAGGGATTTCGGGGACCACTTGGCAAACCTGAGGGTGGTATTTGAAAGGTTTAGGACGTACGGGCTCAAACTAAAACCCAGGAAGTGCGATTTATTTAGGAAGAAGGTAGAATTTTTAGGTAGGGTGGTATGCCCCGAAGTGATGGAAATTGGCCCGGGATATGTAAAAGATGTAAAAAATTGGCCAAAACCCCGGAACTCAAAGGAAGTGGAACGGTTTTTAGGGTTCGCAAATTATCACAGGGCCTTTATAAAAGACTATACTAATATAGCTTTGCCGTCGTGTGTACTATTGTTTTTCTGTTTGTCTTTTTCATTTTTAGCCATGGCGTTGTCAGTTTGTTTTGGATTTATGAGTTTGACTGTCCCTTTGGTATCTTCGTGGATTTCAAATATTTTGACCACGAGCATCACTGAAGAGACATGTATTGTCGAAATGCGCATCTGGTGCAAGAAAATTGGTACCGTTAATGTTATTACTACCACTGGGTCGATGCCTCTGCTGGTGGACTATTAGTCCCCGAGGGTATCACCAGCCCAGTAGCCAGTACTTCGGTACTGGCATGAAAATACGGATTTTTTGTGTTATTAAAATTTGCTGTTACAAAATATTAGAAATTATTTTAAATTAAGGAATGTATCTCCCTCATGCATAGCTCTGATTCCTTTCACGGATTTGGCTATACTTTTTGGACCTTTTGAATTATAGCTCTTCATCTTTTATATAAGCTTTGGATTTCAAATATTTTGACCACGAGCATCACTGAAGAGACATGTATTGTCGAAATGCGCATCTGGTGCAAGAAAATTGGTACCGTTAATGTTATTATATCGTCCCTCTTTTGCCCCTTCAAGCCTTAACCGGAAAACGCCCCTATTCCTGGGGAAACGAGCAACAACAGTCTTTCGACAGACTCAGGGAAGCCATGGTGTCAACCCCTGTCCTGTCACTGCCCAATGCAACTGATCCTTTTATCTTAGACACGGATGCCTCCGACAAGGCTATTGGGGCAGAATTATTGCAGGTTCAGGGGGGACAGGAACGGGCCACTTCCTATGCTAGCTTTACCCTCACCCCAGAACAGCAGAAATACTGTACTACCCGGAAGGAGCTGTTGGCCAAGGTTCACTAGGCTATTCAGACATTACTTGCTTGGGCGGCGGTTTACGGTTCGGACAGATCATAGTAGCCTCACTTGGTTGACCAACTTCAAGGAACCCCAGGGACAATTAGCCCGGTGGCTGGAAGAGCTCAGTCAGTTTGATATGGAAATCAAACACCGGCCAGGGGCTAAACATCCTAATGCAGACGCTTTATCGCGACTGCCTCAATTTGGCCCATGTCCCGAGTTTCATGTAGACAAGGTTCTAGCAGATTTGCCCTGTGGGGGATGTAGATACTGTGCCAGAGCTCAACAAAATTGGGGACAGTTCACGGAAAATGTCGATAATACAATACCCTTGGCAAAGAGACCCTATGGTAGTACACAACCCAGAGACACACGAGAACCAGTGGTGCAAATATCCCGGGTATCAGTGTCTAAGATGGGGGACGAATTGGCCATATGGTCAGAGGGGGAGGGTGACATCTGGATGCAGGAAATAGGAGGGGACCCGGGGGTGAACTTGGGATACAGTCAGGAGGAATTAAAAGAAAATCAAAGTAAGGACCAGGAATTAAAATGGGTGGTTCAATGGAAAAAAACAAAGGGGGAACCCTCTGAGGAGGAAATCTTCCTTAACGGTCCCGCCACCAAGTACTATTGGGAATTATTTGTCCTTGGGGGGAATAATATCCTGTACAAGAAAGGGTCCACCGGAGATTCAAACAGGGTGGTCATCCCCCAAGTATCACGAAAGAAGCTTATTGAGTTGTGTCATGATATTCCTGCAGCGGGCCACCAAGGGGGGACCGAACCTACCAAAGGATCAAGTCAATGTATTACTGGAGAGGGATGAAGAAAGAGATTGAACAATAGGTAGCAAGTTGTGCCCTGTGTAGCCAAAACAAGCTTAACAAGATAAACTTAAACAAGATTAAGTTGTGTAAGGATAGGGAAGTCCCAAATTGGTGTAGAAAACTACAAGCCTAAGTATTGTAACGAAATGGGGGTTCTTTGAAATGGAACTTGTTTTCCCTAAAATTGTGTGATGATGTTGTTAAAACCTTACCGTTAATTGACTGTTTTTATTATATATTTCCTGTGTAACTATGTTTAACTTTTTATTATTCTTGTCCATGTTTTTACAAACGAAACAGCTGTGAATTGTTTACTTTAAATGACGTTCACCAATGACGTCATAACCTAATTTTTCTATGACGTCGGCTCTGGGTTTGGTAATTTAGGTATTATAAAATGGTAAGCGGAAATGGTAAGCCGAAATGGTAAATTGTAAACCATTTCGGTAATGGTTTACCTAAGTATAAATACGGTGGAGAAAACCGACAAGACTTTAGTACGACTTTACCCTGGGCAAGTGACACACGCTAATTCCAAGCGATTGAATAATCAGAAATAACCAGACTATTTCCGTATAATGTTGGCTTGTTAGTTCCATAGCAAGTTGTATTTAGAGAATTACTTCTCGAGAGAAACGTTATCAGTTTTGACATTGAATTTCCGTTACCATTTGCCGATTACCAAACTATCTTGTTCGTAAACTTTCTAGGTATTTATGTATTATAGTTCCGCTATCCATTTTCTTTACGATATTCTAATAAAGTAAGGTATTTATTTGTTAAACTAGAATACTGTTACTTAAGTTATTTATTACGTCTACGAATTGCTGATATTTATTGCACGTATAAAATACAAGTTGATTTTTATTCGACGAGTCTGTTATTCTTACAAAAACCTAAACGGAACCAAACTAAGATTTATCAGAATACCACAACGTACCACAAAACCTATACAGAACCAACTGTAGATCTACCCGAATACCACGATACCAGAGAACCACGTTACCAAAGAAGAGTCGCCAGTTATAACTTTAGTTCATATATTCCAGTCTTATAGCAACACACTAAGGGTTCCAATATTTATAGTTAACACCAAAGCTTGACCGCTCGGTTATCGTTACAGTATTAAGCAAAAATTGGAAGGAAATAGAGGAGTTGGAACCCAAGGGAAAAAAGGGTAAGAACATTTATTGCTCATGCCGGGGACCAGATGATGGGGGTCTGATGATCAGGTGTGCAGGGAATGGTTCCATGGACGATGTGTAAACATCACTCCTGAGGAGGCTGACGGAATGGACGCCTATCAGTGTCCTGGATGTTCGGTCTCCACAGGAGTGCACGTGTCTAGGATCTCCCTGCACTCTAAGGTAAATTTTTTTCAGATGGACAATAAACAGAAAAACACCAGAAGATGAAAGCCAGCCATTCTCTCCCATGCAGTCCTCCGTCACGGAAGTGGTGGAGGAACTGGTGGTTATCGTTCCAGAGGAGGAGCTGAAACAGCTGAACCCGGAGGTACAGGGGAGCCCTGGGGAATCGTTAGAGGTAGGTGAGGGGTCAGAAGGGGGGTCTGAGGGTGCCACTGAGGTTGAGGTGAAGGGGGAGGTGGGAAAGAACTAGAAGAAGAGGAAGAACAGAAGCAGGCCAGACAAAAGGAGGAGAGCTGGCAGACGAAAGGACATGGCAGGGGCCTCACCTCTCCAGACAGCCTAACCTCGAGGGTCCAGGTGGCGGATCAGGGTCAGGGGGTGTGTCGGGACCAGTCTGGCTCTACAGCTCACAATGAGGTTGCAACATCTCATTTTGGAGGGCAGGGTGGATCAGTTGGCACTGGATTGTCTTGTCCAGTGTCTGGCTGTGAAGCTCGGGGACCAGGGCTGGAAGGGCACATCCTAGCGGAGCATGTGGCCGAGGTGTTCCGGGACCTAAGTGTTTCAGACCCAGGGTTAGCTGGAGTGCGCCTCACTTCGTTGAACACACTCTTCCGGGCCCTAGGGGGTGCCGCTGTGGGGAACCCCATCCACTGGGTTATAAGCCAACTGGAGACTGTGGGGCTGACTCCAGAAGACCTCAGTGCTGATTGAGGAGCCATGGCAGCAGTGTGCCAATTGGCACAGTGGGAGGTTCCGTCAACCTTCACGCTGTCGCCAATCAACTCACCTGCAGTGCTCAT
This sequence comes from Mytilus galloprovincialis, assembly GCF_965363235.1. NCBI lineage: Eukaryota > Metazoa > Mollusca > Bivalvia > Mytilida > Mytilidae > Mytilus > Mytilus galloprovincialis. The sequence continues at coordinate 103,202,492 of NC_134840.1, read as the reverse complement.
GCACTGGAGGGCGCAGGTGGAGTTAATGGCTCTTCTATAGGGGCATCAGCGCCGGGCCTTTCTTTGGGAAGTCCACCTCAGCTCCAGTGAGCCTTCCCCGGCGAGCTCCTCTAGTGAGGAGGGGAGTCCACCAGCCAAGGCAGTTTTCTGCCGGCTGGGGGCTCTGGTTTGCACACAGGGGTCTCCCAGGCCCTTGGGACAGTTTGGGGTGTTCAGTTCCACGGGGAACTCTCCACGGCCCGTTTCCTCCCCCATGTCCCTTCCTACCCGGCCTGTACCCTCATGTCCCTTCCGTGTCCCAGACCTAGCCGGTCACTTCCTGGTCTAGGATCACGAGGCTCACCCTTGTCTGTGGGGGCACAGGGATCAGGGCATCGGGGAAATTCCTCAGGGAGTAGGGGAGTGGAGCCCCAATTGGGGCAATATGCGCAATTGTTTCTCCATAGGCCGTAATGGTAACGTTTTCTTCTATTGCTCAGCCCATATCGTAGACTTGTATATGTATGATGGCTTGTTTCGAAGCTGAGACATTTTTACATATGTGGTTAAATTTTCGGGGTACGAAGTGTGATTCATTTTTCCGTAATTTAGCAAACCCCGAGTATCCTTTTGCGATGTGGCTCCTCATGGTAAAAAATCCCATTTTTAACACAAAAAGTTCTTTGAAATTTTAATACTTTGAACACATTTAATAGCTCCATGGTTTTTACACATTTATTCTGTGTTCTATTACTTTCTAAATTAACACTTATGGTTCAGCTCAGTCATTTGTTTATCATAGAAATGTGTCAAATATCACTACACAGAGATTTTTTGTTTACACGTGACTTTTGTGTTCCTCATTTCAAGGCGCATTAGGGGTATTGTCCCAATTGTGCAGGGACCTTCCAGAGGCTTTTGACAGCCATATGCACCTGGATCGTTGAGCAAGATGGGGCTGCCTTCCCGGACATCCTTGGGTGATTTTCTTAGGGTGCGGTTGAACCCTGCCCCTTGGACCCAGTCAAGCTGGCAGGAGAAGTTGCAGTTTTCTGTGACCCGAAGACTTGGCCCCGTGTACCATTGAGGCTGGAACCGGGATGGGTCGGGGCGGTGGGAATCCATCCCAAGAATGCCGTGCAGTTTGAGGATGCAACTCAGCACCGGTTCCACCAACTGGTGACCCACCAAAGTGTGTCCGCCCTTGGAGAGGTGGGCGTGGATTTCACAGTGGAGGAAAAGCTGCACGCCCGTCAAATCTCCACTTTGAGGTGGGCACTTCAGTCGTGTCGCTTCGACCAGCCTGTTGTTCTACACATTCGGGGCGATCGACTGCACCGGGTTCACGCTCGAGCTCACCATGAAGTCTTGGAAGTCATGAAGGGCGTTGCAGTCAATCCTCTACAGCTAATCCATCTTCACTGCTTCCAGGGGGGGGGGATGGCTCATGTGAGAGAGTGGCAAGACTCTTACCGCAGTGTCTACTTTGAGTTCAGGATGAGAGTCCATTCCTTTGACTCCGCGCAGAAGGACGCCTTGAGGTTGGTGCCTCCGTTCAGGATCCTTCTGGAGAGCGATGCCCCTTACTTTCCCCCACCAAATGCGCGGCATGGCCACACTCATTACCTTTATGAGGTGGCAAAGGTGGTGGGAACAGTGTGGGCAACCTCTCTTAGGGAGATTTTACGGGTGGCCCACCTCAATGGTAGCCGTCTGTACGGAGTTAACCCGTAGGCGGGCAGCTCTAGTTGTAAATAGTGACATCAGGGCCCGTTGCCATTTATAAATGAATTTACAGCCCGTTGGCTTCCAAATTATTTTAGTTATAGCCAGTTGGCTCCTAGTTGATGAAATTAACGGCCCGTTGGCCAAGATGAAATAATGTATATATGTATAATCCTGGGGAGTGTGTCTTAGGGATCCCAGGGGTGTCGGAGATGGGGGGTACCACCTGTTGTTCAATTTCCAAGGGGGCGGGGATGCTGGGCGGGTCCATGGTATTTCTAATTTAAGGGTCCCACACTTATATTCCACCAGAATAGAGTCTTTTGTTTTTCTCCGGGGGTTACTCCTTTTATATAAAGTCGGGGGAGTGTAGTACCTCGGGGTCGTCGGTGGTGCTCCACTGACGGAAGAGACAGATCCGGAAGACGTAAGAGCCTCGTTTCGGATCTGTCAGTCGAAACCTAGAGCCAACGCCAGAAGCAAACGCTGATTCTAGCAGACTCCATAAAACCAATTAATAGTGATTAATTAGTGCCAGATATCGTCACGGTAAGTTTAACAAAGCTTACATGATTATCTGGACTAGTTGGCTACATGACTTACCGTGATCACATTCAACAGTATAACCAACGTCATTATCACTGTTCTTTGATATGGCCTTTATGGGGAATTATGTGGAAGGTGAACATATAAAGTAGTCATGGTCAGCCAGTGCACCGGAGTTTACCCCACATGCCGCATGGCCATTATAAAAAAAATCCCGAAATGTATTGCTTGCAGAGGTTTTTTCTATGTTCCTATGGCTGGACGGAACTTTTACGCTAAATATGTTATCATTAATTATGATTTTGTGACTTTTAAATGAAGTACCTGTGATTATTAAGGAACTTTGTTTTGACCTCACTGACTGATAATGGCAAATGAAGCAGACGAAACATGGCGTTGACCACAGATGTTGTTGTCCAAACTTCGGTAATTTCCGTGGTACAATAAAATTTAAATTAACTTCACAAGTTCTCAAAATTTCTGAATTCTTGTTTTTGTAAACAAATAAAAATTCATGTCGTATTTCACATCGAAATTATTCCTGTCTGTCCCGTGTTTTCAAGTTCGCGTTGAAACGTTAAATTCGGCAGCCATTAAAAAAAATAATCGTACGAGATTTAACGAGAGTGACGAAACTTTTCAGATGGGTCGTGTAGAGAGAGTTATCGTTCTTTATTCCAAAACGATGCTTCTACCATAAGTGCCAGCTAAAGCTGGCATACTATAGACATAATAATGACTGATCTTCTTTGATCTGTAGACTTATATAATAGTTCTTGAAAAACTGGTCATTATCGTGATATATGGAGTGCCCACAGGACAGTGGTATTGACTAAGATAGTGATAATGACTAAGCCGAAGGCGATGTCATTATCGCAGTCGCAGTCAATACCACTGTCCTACGGGCAGTCCATGTATCACGATAATGACCAGTTTTTAAAGAACTATTATGTTTATTTTATTGAGAAACCATGTTTTGGAAAATTCTCATAAATTCAAAATGCCTAATGAATGTCAAGTTTTTAATACTGTTTACCTTATAATGACTGTTATGTTCTTAATACTGTAGCCCGTAAAATAACTGTCATGTTCTTTAATAGCACTGCAGACCGTACATAGACTCTCATATGTTTCCTTTCGGTAACACAAATATTAACTCTCATGTTCTGCTAAATATTTACCTAATAATGACTTAATGTTCTTAATACTGTAGACCCGATGAAACTGTCATATTTTCACTATTTAAGACCTGACAAATGACTCTCATGTTCTCACTATTGATGAACTCATATAGAATCTTTTGATTTCACTTTTGTAGACGTAATTATGACAGTCATGTTTTCACTATCTTAGACCTTATAATGTTTATCATGTTTATCATGTTTTCACTATTGTTGATCTAAAAAATACTCGTATCTTCTCATTATTGAAGATTTTATAATGACTCTTTTGATCTTAGAACTGTAGACCTGATATTGTGTCATGTTCTCCCTACTGTAGACCTCATTACAACTTCCACTTTTGCACTTCTGTAGACCTTATAATGACTATTATGTTCCCCCTACTGTTGACCTAATAATGACTGATGTTCTTACTACTGTTAACCTAATAATGACTCATGCATTAATCACTGTAGACTTTAAGATGATTTACATGTTCTGTTTAGGGATATTTGCTGGTCAGTTTCCAAATAAATAAGTTTCTGTAAAACTAGTATATGTTGACAGGGAATAAATTGAGGAATCAAAAAAGCCAAAAAAAAATATAGGGGTCAATGTGCTTGTTTTCCAGATATTAGCCATTGGAATTTTGGGGGGAAAATGTTCTCTCTTGATTTTTCATAGTTTTATCATGGACCAGTTAAAGTTCTCAAAAACTATTAAAAAATAAATAATATTTTATAAGACTTTCACATATTGCTTATAATTATACATGTAAAAGATTTATAAAAAGAAATAATGGGGCTTCATGGGCAACTTTTTAAAGGTTTTTCAATGGATAAAACCAGAGGATTTCGAAAATCTGACAAACATTCTAAAACATGACAAGCAATCATCCTTAATGTAGACGTCAAAATGACTCTCATGTTCTCACTACGACAGACCTTATTATAACTATCATCTTCTTAGTACTGTTGACTTTATAATGATCCTCATACTTTCCCATTGTACTCATAGCAATGACTCTCATAATTTATCTGTAGAACAAATACGAACTCCCATGTTCGGTCTACTGTAGACCTTATAACAATTATGTTCTCAGAACTGTAGAACAAATTATGACTCATGTTATCACTAATTGGACGTTATAATGACTCATGTTCTCCCCGTTATAAACCTAGAAATGACTCTCACATGTTTCCATTCTGTAATATAAATAATAACTCTCATGTACTGCTTACTGTATTCCTTATGATGAATGGCATGTCCTTTGTACTGTTAATCAACTAATGACTCATGCTATCAATTCTGTAGACCTTGAAATGACTTTCATGTTCTCAGTATTGTAGGTCGTATTATGATTAGCATGTTCTAACCACCGTTGACTTTATAATGATTCACATATTATCACTCCTGTAGACCTTATAATGACTCATGTTCTCAGTATTGTAGATCGTATTTTAATTATCATGTTCTCACTACTGTCATGTTATCCCTTCTGTTAACCTTATAATGTCTTGCACTGGTGTTAGTTCAACTGAGAACACTAAAGGCACCAAATTGAGGTTACCGTTTGCAATACAAATATCCGTCCATAAATTTTGAAATTAAAAAAATAATTTGTTTTAGTTTTGGACAAATTAAAGAATATTCTTCAGAAAAAAATTAGTGTACATAAGTTTTCTAATAAAAACTAGACGTTTAGTTATAAACATATGCATTATATTTTATTTAATTTGAAGTTCATATCACTTTAACAATAGAAGGAATGACTATAAAAGGTCTTGTCATAATATTTGTATTTTGTAAATAAAACGGACTAAAATTAGTATTTACAACGGATTTAAATACATATATTATCTATAGGCTATGGATGTACCTATCAGGTAAATTCCCCCCCCCAAAAAAAAATGAATTAAAAATTGATACTATAAGTCAGAAGAGCATTAGTTTTAGACACAAAATAAGCTAAAAATATTGATAGGTTATGGGGCTCCTTTTTGAAATACATGTATTTAGTTTTAAAAAAATGGAAGGAAAAGGCTGACTCGGACTTTTAACTTTATATTTGCATTGAAAATATTTGGGTCTCATATCAAATGAAAAAAATCTATAATTTGCTTAAATTTTCTTAAATGACCTTTTATGACCTATTGAAGTCTTATAAGAAAAGAAAAATGGATGTAAAAAGTAAAATCATAAAAATACTGAACTTAGAGGAAAATCAATTCGGAAAGTCCATAGTCACATGGCAAAATCAAATAACAAAACACATCAAAAACGAATAAGAACTGTCATATTCCTGACTTGGTAATGGGGCAATATTTTACCCTGTATTTTAGGGGGGGAAAATCTGACACAATTTCCTACACCTGATATAAGTACATCCTTAAGCAATGTAAGCAATAACAAGAAAGTCTCTAGAACAAAAGGTAGAATATCGAACTTTCAATACAACAGGTATTAACATATACCACACACAAGTTTAAATATCAACATAGCATATTGACAGCCTTTAAAACATTAAAAAAAAAATGATTACACTATTTTCTGACTGGAATGTTGATGAATCATAGCAATTATAGCTTTATTTCTTGTTTATAGGCAAAATTTGAAGCTGACTGACCCTGCCTATTATATTTATAACAGTCTGCTCCTCTATATAACAACATTTTCACTATTTCTTTACGACCATATTTACAAGCCATCATTAGAGGCGTTTTGCCCCACTGGTCACATTTATTACAGTCTGCACCTCTGTCTAACAACATCTTTACTATTTCTGTATTACTTTTTACACAAGCCAACATTAGAGGTGATTTGCACAATTTGTTACATTTATCATAATCTGCTCCTTTGTCTAACAACATCTTTACTATTTCTGTATTACTTTCTACACAAGCCAACATTAGAGGTGATTTGCCCGATATGTTACATTTATCATAATCTGCTCCTTTGTCTAACAACATCTTTACTATTTCAAAACAACTGTGTTCACAAGCTATTATAACAGGTGTCTGACCATACCTGTCACATGTATTACAGTCTACTCCTTTGTCTAACAACACCTTTACTATTTCTGTATGACCTTCTTCACAAGCTATCATTACAGGTGACTGACCATCATCATCACATTTATTACAGTCTGCCCCTCTGTTTAACAACATCTTCACTATTTCTGTATAACCATGTTTACAAGTATTCCTTATAGGTGAATTTCCAAGCCCGTCACATGTATTACAGTCGGCTCCTCTGTCTAACAAGACATTCACAATGTCTGTATGACCTTGTTCACAAGCTGCCATGAAAGGTGATAGTTTATGTATATCACATTTAACATAGTCTGCTCCTCTGTCTAACAACATCTTCACTATTTCTGTATGACCATGTCCACATGCGTTCATTACAGGTGACCAACCGTCTTCATTACATTTATTATAGTCTGCTCCTCTGTCTAACAAAATCTTCACTATTTCTGTATGACCATGTTTACAAGCCGCCATTAAAGGTGAATTGCCATCTTCATCACATTTATTATGGTCTGCTTCTCTATCTAACAACATATTTACTATTTCTGTATGACCATGTTTAGAAGCTCTCATTAAAGATGACTGATTCATCAAGTTACATTTATTATAGTCGGCTCCTCTGTCTAACAACAACTTTACTATTTCTGTATGACCATGATTACACGCCTTTATTAAAGGTGAAATGCCATCTTTATCACATTTATTATAGTCTGCTCCTCTGTCTAACAACATCTTCACTATTTCTTTATGACCATGATTACACGCCTTTATTAAAGGTGAAATGCCATCTTTATCACATTTATTATAGTCTGCTCCTCTGTCTAACAACACCTTTACTATTTCTGTATAACCATGCTCAGAAGCGCTCATTAAAGGTGACTGATCTTTCCATTTACATTTATTAAAGTATGCCCCTTTGTCTAACAACATCTTTACTATTGCTGTATGACCATTTGTACAAGCCTTCATTACAGTTGTTCCATCAAAGTTGTCACATTTATTATAGTCTGCTCCTTTGTCTAACAACATCTTTACTATTTCTGTATGACCATGTTCACAAGCCTTCATTACAGGTGACTGACCATCTTCATCACATTTATTACAGTCTGCTTCTCTGTCTAACAACATCTTTACTATTTCTGTATGACCATGTTTACAGGCCATTAAAACAGGTGATCGATTATCTTTATCACATTTATAATAGTCTGCTCCTTTGTCTAACAACATCTTCACTATTTCTGTATGACCATGTTCACAAGCCTTCATTACAGGTGACTGACCATCTTCATCACATTTATTACAGTCTGCTTCTCTGTCTAACAACATCTTCACTATTTCTGTATAACCATGTTCACAGGCCATCCTTACAGGTGAATGTCCAGACATGGCACATTTATTACAGTCTGCTCCTCTGTTTAACAACATCTTAACTATTTGTGTATGACCACATTTAGAAGCCGCCATCAAAGGTGATCTGTCATCTTTATCACATTTATAACAGTCGGTTCCTCTGTCTAAAAACATTTTCACTATTTCTGTATGACCATGTTCACAAGCCTTCATTTCAGGTGACTGATTCCGCCAGTCACATTTATTATAGTATGCTCCTCTGTCTAACAACATCTTCACTATTTCTGTATGACCATGTTCACAAGCCTTCATAACAGGTGACTGACCTGATCTGTCACATTCATCATATTCTGCTCCTCGGTCTAACAGCATCTTCACTATTTCTGTATGACCATTTTCACAAGCCTTCATTACAGGTGACTGATCCGTCCTGTCACATTTATTATAGTCTGCTCCTCTGTCAAACAACATCTTCACTATTTCTGTATGACCATGTTCACAAGCCTTCATAACAGGTGACTGATCTGACCAGTCACATTTATTATAGTCTGCTCTTCTGTCTAACAACATCTTCACTATTTCTGTATGACCATGTTCACAAGCCTTCATAACAGGTGACTGACGTCTACTATCACATTTATCATAGTCTGCTCTTCTGTCTAACAACATATTTACTATTTCTGCATAACCACTTTCACAAGCCGCTAATAAAGGTGATCTGTCATCTGCATCACATTTATTAAAGTCTGCTCCTCTGTCTAACAACATCTTCACTATTTCTGTATTACTTTTTACACAAGCCAACATTAGAGGTGATTTGCACAATTTGTTACATTTATCATAATCTGCTCCTTTGTCTAACAACATCTTTACTATTTCTGTATTACTTTCTACACAAGCCAACATTAGAGGTGATTTGCCCGATATGTTACATTTATCATAATCTGCTCCTTTGTCTAACAACATCTTTACTATTTCAAAACAACTGTGTTCACAAGCTATTATAACAGGTGTCTGACCATACCTGTCACATGTATTACAGTCTACTCCTTTGTCTAACAACACCTTTACTATTTCTGTATGACCATGTTCACAGGCCTTCATTACAGGTGACTGACCACACCTATCACATTTATAAAAGTCAGCTCCCATGTCTAACAACATATTCACTATTTCTGCATGACCATGTTCACAGGCCATCATTACAGGTGACTGACCATATTCATCACATTTATTCCAGTCTGCCCTTCTGTCTAACAACATTTTTACTATTTCTGTATAACCATGTTCACAAGCTCTCTCTACAGGTGAATGACCAAACCATTCACATTTATTACAGTCTGCTCCTGTGTCTAACAACATCTTCACTATTTCTTTATGACCATGTTTACAAGCCACCATTAAAGGTGAATTGTCTTCTTCATCACATTTATTATAGTCTGCTCCTCTGTCTAACAACATCTTTACTATTTCTGTATGACTGTGTGCACACGCTATCATAATGGGCGACTGACCCTTATGTGAACTTCTGTTTACATTTGATACATGATCACAACACCACTTGACCAAAGACGTAGCTCCTAAATAACAACAATGCAATAAACAAGTGTCACAGGTATACCGGTAATCATCATCAACCATCATAAAAAAGGACTTTCTAAAGGGTTTTCTAAATGGTCTTCCTTTTTCACTAATGTTTGCCAGTTGTCTCTGATAAGATGTACCTAGTGTATTCAAGTAGCAGAGCAATTTCTGTCTGAACTGAGATATTTTCATATTGATGTTACTAAATACATCTTGTAATTTTCCTTTTGACCAGTCATCAATCATTCTCTGTATGTACATCTGATGATATTTTGTAGGTATAATAGTAATAAACTGATCCATGTCGTCTTTTCTTTCTAATAAAAACCTCTCCTTTATCAAACCACTGTCTGCGTTCTTTATTAAGCAATAGATTATTTTTTGTCCATATATCATTGCAAGAAAGTCAAATATCTTATCATGTATTACCTTGTACATGTTCTGTTCCTTTTTTATGAATGTATGTGTGAGTGAGTCAAGTTCATCTTTTAATACAAGTCTTGATGTTCCCCTGTCGAATCTGCATGCCTCACATGTGTTTTCAATGATAACCCTGGTTTCGTCATTCAACTCTTCTGTCAACATTTCTTCCTTTAACTGGTTGTTAAATATGACACATAAAGCCAAAGCACAGTATTTAGCATAATGTCCTTTCGTTTGGAACTTGTTAATCTCTGCTTCATAAATTGAAAATGGATTCTGAAAGAAATCTGTAATAATAAGTTTAGGGTTATCATGGAACAATTTGCATAAAAGAGGAAAACAGTCATAAATATTATAAAAGTCAGTTATCTCAGAGGCTTTTGCATTGAGATACAATTTAGCTATTGATTCTTTTTCCATTTGTGACAAGCAAATGTTTTTAGATAAAATGTTACATACACATGACTTGAAAACTGATAAGGAATCAAACTTTTCATCTTGGTAAACTTGTAACCGACATGCTGCAAGTATTTTTGTTTGTTTTTTACCAAGATTTTTTTTAATATCCTCCATGATTGGTTCCCAATTTTTTATGTCACTCTGGTCCAGCGAAAAGTTTCCACATAAATCATCAACAACAAACAATGTTTTCTTATTTGGATTGTAAAACCTCAGAATTTCACCTGGTTCTGTCACAATAAGAACATCATATTCTTCTTCTGACATTTGCAAAGCCACATGTCGGAGGGTTGCTGTCTTCCCTACACCAGAACTAGCCGTAATAGTTACACAACTGTTTTCTTTTATACGTTTAAGTACGTAATTGGCAGCTCGTGTATTTATAAACATCTGCTCATCATTATTCTTCCACTCTTTAAGTGTATCATTAATGTTTGCTGAAATATAAATCAAGAAATATTTGGATAATATACTGTGGATTAATTTTAATGTGTGTGTATAACTACACGGGATTTTTTTTCCGTACAAATCAACGTTCTCCTGATTACTTCTATAACCTTCTTAATAATTCAGTTTTATCCTTTTTTTCCTGTTGATAATTTCTCTCTTCCCAATATTGTTTCCTTTTCAAAATACTAAATTCCATTTGATGTATTGTTTGATAGATACAAAATAAATTTGTCCAATGGCAGTCTTGACGATTAAGCGTCTAAAAAGATCTAGTGTCGCTGATCGATGGTCAATGTGCATCTTCAACAAAGGACACTCTCTAATACTGTAGACTATAATAGTACAATCTCTTTTTTGTTGATCTGGTAGTGAATGTTTTTCTGTTTACACTGTCTTTTAATTTTTTTAATTTTTTGCACAAACACAAAAAGGGAAAACAAAATCCTCATTTAACAAGGAGAAGATATTTTTTGAAGTAAACAGACTTTCTAGCTTTTTGTTCGGTGTGAACCAAGGCTCCGTGTTGAAGTCCTTACATTGACTTATAAGGGTTTACTTTTATAAATTGTTATTTGAATGGAGATTTGTCTCATTGGCACTCACACCATATCTTCCTTTATCTATAGACGACGAGGTATGAAGGACGCCATGGCATGGGAAAGTGGTAAATCAAGCATCTACCAGCATAGTATGAAATATTGCGCCATAAAGGTACAAACACCTTGAAAAATCTAACCAACCTACTGTTTTGGTTTGACATTCTGATTAATTTGAAAATCCAAATGTTTCTACCTCTTTCCAGCCAAGAACCCTTTAAATGTTGATCTTAAAGATGTCAACTTGACCTCACTGTGTTAACCTTTGACATTTAATGCTATAAAATTCACCTCCCTATTGACATTTTTGGTGGAAAGGTATTGAGATGACGTTGTCCAGAATTGATTTCTAACATTCCAAACTACTAACCTGACCTCTCGTGTTTATAACATCTAACATTAAAAGTTATCAACACCCTTTACTAACCTCTACCCAAGAAATCAACATAACAGCAATAGAGATCACATTCGGAGGAATCAGTTATAATAAGATCTCTTATTTAATTAAGTAGATGTACCCACATGTCCTTTAACTGTTTACCTCTTATATTCAAAGGCACAGTATCCATTTGAATAGTCTTCATTACTTTCATTTCGTTTGTCACTTTCCTATGGTCTTCTTGTAATGTCTCATGGGATTTCTTTACTTTTTCATGATGTTCTTGAAGTAATTCATGAGATTTCATCATTTTAGTATGTGACAGCTTCAAACTTTTTAATGATTCTTTTAGTTCCCGGATTTCATTATTTGAATTTTTGATGTCCATCATTATTTCTTGGTTGGTTTGATCTAAAGGTTTGGTTTTCAGATGATCACACTCCTGCTTCATTTGCTCCCCACCTAATCTATCTATGGCCTGTCAAATATACAATGACTTTTTTAAGTAATGTCCCATTTGGCATTCTTGATAACTTGATAAAAATTGCAGGTTAATAAGTAGGGAGTAGCAATACTTTGTCTCAATAGCAATCAATGATCGAGGTCAATCATCAAACAACTTACACACATCTGAATGACAGTAATCACCTTGGTAAAATAGTATGACTTTATCATTGCACTTATACATAAGGGAAACCACTCATTGAAATACTTGGTACAATTCAAAGTGTTTGTAACTTTGATACAAGAAACAGCAAAATCAGGAAAACCATCCCCAACCATACAAAATTACATTTGGTACATGAATCCTAAGTATATTGAAAGACTACACTGTTGAATCACTCATTCATTTGATATTTTGATCCTGGGTTGTTCCCTAAAGATTTCTCTAAGATCTGTTTTTTTTTCTAAAAGCACATATTCTAGTGTGAACATGTTAAATAAGCCTCATTTATACAGTAACATGAACCAAGCTGACAGTGTGGTAATAAATATGTACAACAAACGGAAACATCTATACAACTTACAAAACCTTTGAAACTCCAAAGTATGATTTTATACACATTTAGATAACATAATAACAATAAAATCATAAAATTCCAATCACACGAAACAGCAAGGACAATTTGATAAACTATTTGAAGTTTCCATGAAATTTCCAAACTTTCTTGGATTTACCCACAGCTGGCATAAGATAATGGGAAAAGATAACATCTGTAAAACTTCCTCTGTTGTTCTCATTAATATTGTTGGTAAAAGACAAGATAATAATAGGTCTTATCACCGCTGGTAAAATATCACGATGTGATTGGTTTAGCGCCGTCACGTGGTGACCCCCTATGAGACCGTAGGGGTTAGTAAATTTCATAGGGGGTTAATGACGCGCTAATGGTGACATCATCTATTAACGTTCTCTTGTTTCATTGTTTTTTTCCCTCAACAAAACGCAGCAAAAAGTCCAGCGTGTGATAAATTCGTTATACGGTTAACTACTGCCCCCTATGAATCCATAGAGGGTGAGTAAAATCCATAGGGGACTCGGTCTACGGCCTCACCCCCTATGAATTTTACTAACCCTCTATAGATCCGTAGGGGTCAGTAGCGAACCATATAACTTATATTATTGCAAACATACATGTATCAATATAAATGGACGACTTAAGGCATAGATTTGATTATCATACACTTGATAATCTATTATCTATATTTAAAACTAAACATATGCTAAAGGCTCTAATGGGCCTTTGTGACTCACCTTTGTCTATGTGCATATTCAACAACACTTTCCAACGATGAAGGCAAGAATAGAATTCATGACAAAAAACTCTGTTTTGTTTGTCTTTGCATTGTTAATCACTTTTTTTTTAAAATTTGGCTCAAAACACAAAAGAGGAAAAACAAGAGTGCAAACACTGAAAGTCTCACCTTTTTGAATAACCATCGATATGATGTTAATAGTCTTAAAGAAAAAGGTTACATTTTTTTTATACAACTATCACATAAACTATAATTTGTTTACTGACCCATGGCATGAGGAACAGGTTAAGTGAAAACTGTCCAACAGTCAAGAGGACATTACAAGGTACGCACACACCAAAAATAGTTATGTTATAATTCATAACAAGAGAAAAACGAATACTAAAAATCTTAAATTTATTTCAAGTAGTCACTGAACCATGAAACTTAGGTCAAGGACAATGGACATGTATCGGAAACTTTATAACATTAAACATCTATATACAAGTATAGAAGTGCAGGTTAAGGCTTTTGAGAAGTTTTTTAACGCCGCATCTGCCGCTGGATCAATATTCCTTTGTCACGATTTCTGTGACAGAATTTATAGCTTCCACAAAAACTACATTTTCCCAAGCTATTGCTGAAATGGGAAAATGAGGACAATAGGAAAATGAGGACAAGCAAAATTGATGAATGACAGATGGAAACATTGAAATATAAGGCATCTGTGTACAAAGTATGAAGCTTCCAGGTTTATTAGCTTGCAAAATATAAAAGGTGTCATTTACAAAAGTAAGCAAAGCTATTGCTGTCACTGATGATGCAGTTGCCCCAAATACGCATCACTACATTATGTTACATGATTCATGTACGTTTCACATTATGCAAATTTTAAGACAATAAAAATTAAATTTTAAGACAATAAAAATTAGAAACATATATTTTCAATAAATAAATTTTACAAATGTGTGTAAGGCAAATTAATATGGTTTCTTGTAATTTTTTTCAGATATCTTCCTACAGGCCACCTATGATCATTTAAATGAACCTTAGCTTGATATAGATACTTACACAAGTTATATCATTCCATGCAGTATTGAAGAACCCTGTGTCTAGATTGCCATCATCAAGATGAGCAAGGTGATTCCTGTAGTGTTTGATCCTTGCTAAGTCTGCAGCTGGTGTGGTATCTATTGCAGAAGGAAGACGGTCAAATCCACTAAGAGGAGGGGTCATTGGAGTCAAGTTTCTTAGTAATAGTATCATCAAAGTCACATCGAATGTTTTAGAATCTGGTACATCTAAAAAATACATTATATAATAAAGATTATAAAAGTATAAGCAAATAGCTAAAAGTTTGTTAATTAATACATTATCTGCCAAATCAATACTTGGAAATATTCTTACTTAATAATTGAATAGTAAGTCCATCATGTTCATTGATTACAGTTGTGAATAAACATATCAAAGGAACATATAAATCTAACTGTTTTTAAAAACAAGAATATTTCCCTAGTACACGGATGCCCCATCCGGACTATCATTTTTAATGTTCAGTGGACCATCCAATTGGGGCAATTATTTTAGAATTAGAAATATCATATCATAGGGAACATGTGTACTAAGTTTAAGTTGATAGGTTTTAAATTTCATCAAAAACTAGGTCGACCAAAAAACCTTAAGAAGAAGCGGGATAGACGGACGGACAAATGGACGAACGAACAGAAAAACGAATAGACGAATGAAGGGACACACAGACCAGAAAACACACTGCCCCATAAATAAGGAATAAACAGTACAATTAATACCACTATTTAGAAGCGGGTAACTGGGTCTCACCATGCTCACAAATATGTTTAACCTATCTAAAAGCCAGGAACAAGAACATGAACCAAGCTGCTATTATTTTTTTTAAAATTCTTTGCTATTAGAACTTTTATTGCTTATTATGGAATATAGCAATATAGTCTCATGATGCTTGATAAGCTAATCAAATAAACACAATTCTTGTATCACTTTTCGTATCATTTTCAGCTAAGTGTGATTTGAGAAGCGGGAGAGGGATTTATAGGTTTTAGCTGAAATTAATGTAATTACAGAAAATTGTGAAATAAATGGGAAATGTGTCCACGGATCACAGATGATGCCCTTGCTTGCATATCATATGAAATTATAAAGGGACATAACCGAAGAACGGTAAAAGTGACTCTACCAAATTTGTACTTGATCTGAGTTCTGATGAAATAAGTAGTATGTTTAAGTTTCAAAGAATTTGGTTGAGTAAAGCTTAAATAAAGGCAACAGTAGTATACTGCTGTACAAAACTCATAAATCGATAGAAAAAAAACCAAATCCTGGTTACAAACTAAAACTGAGGGAAACGCATTAAATATAAGAGGAGAACAACGACACAACATTAAAATGTAACACACACAGAAACGAACTAAGCATTGGGATAGAAAAGTACCGTGCCACGTCTTATAATAATGTGAATTCACACTCAAATATAAGAGGAAACAAACGACACAAAAGAAACACAACGTTAAAATGTAACAAACACATAAACGAACTATGATATAACAATGGCCATATTCCTGACTTAAATCCGGACATTTTTTAAAGAAAAAAATGGTGGGTTGAAACTGGTTTTGTGTTATGTCAAACCTCCCGCTATAATGGCAATGTTAAATATAACATTAAAATGACAACACAACATTACAGGACTACAATTCAAATAAATAGGAGAACATATTGGACAAAGAAACACACGAATAAGTTAGAGAACCATTAGAATAGAAACGAAAATTCAGCAATTTTTCCATTTGTAAGGAGCATTATTCTTGATCAATAAAAGTGACGCCCAAAATTAGAATTTGATCTGTATGTTGTGTTTCAATAGCCATTAACAAATAAATCCATACATTTTCATTTTGGGAGAAAAGATGAAAAAAACATAAAAAATCACAGATTTCTGGAAAATATCCTTATTTTCTTAAATTTTGACTACTATGAATTCATTTCAAATGAACATTATCAAAAACGTACCTGCCAAAAAATTGAAAAAAAATTTTCATACATATTTTGCCATTCAACTTAATTTTTTGGGGAAAAGGGCAAGAAAATATTAAAAAATCACTGATTTCTTGAAAATTATTTTAATGTTTTAAATATTTAATTTTGATAATTGGTTGTTATTTGAAATTAAGTCAAGGTAACATTCATTTCAAATGAACATTATAAAAAAAATTAGCTTCCTAAAAATTGAGAAACATTTTCATACATATTGTGGTACTCAACTTCATTGGGGGGAGGAGTTGAGAAAATATTAAAAAATCACTGATTTTTGGAAAATATCTATATTTATTTCAATATTCATTTTTGATAATTGGTTGATAGTTAAAATTAAATCAAACTAAAATTTCATAATATTCAGACTCAATTTTGGACTTTTTTTTGGAATTTAACTTCATTTTAGGGAGAAAAGTTGAAAAAAATCATAAAAAGTCAGATTTCTGGAAAATATTTTTATTTTATTAAAAATTGAATACTTTGAATTCATTTCAAATGAACATTATCGAAAAATTACTTACCTAAAATTCAGAAACAATTTTTATACATATTGTGGTATTTAACTTCATTTTTTGGGAAAAAGTTTAGAAAATATTAAAAAATCACTAATTTTTGGAAAATATCTATATTTATTTCAATATTCATTTTTGATAATTGGCTGTTAGTTAAAATTAAGTCAAACTAACATTTCATAATATTCAGACTCAATTTTGGACTTATTTTGGAATTTAACTCCATTTTTGTTGAAAAGTTGAAAAAATCATTAAAAACGCAGATTTCCAGAAAATATTTTTATTTTCATTAAAAATATCCACTACTAAGAATTCATTTCAAATGAACATTATAAAAAAAATTAGCTTCCTAAAAATTGAGAAACATTTTCATACATATTGTGGTACTCAACTTCATTGGGGGGAGGAGTTGAGAAAATATTAAAAAATCACTGATTTTTGGAAAATATCTATATTTATTTCAATATTCATTTTTGATAATTGGTTGATAGTTAAAATTAAATCAAACTAAAATTTCATAATATTCAGACTCAATTTTGGACTTTTTTTTGGAATTTAACCTCATTTTAGGGAGAAAAGTTGAAAAAAATCATAAAAAGTCACAGATTTCTGGAAAATATTTTTAGTTTATTAAAAATTGAATACTATGAATTCTTTTCAAATGAACATTATCGAAAAATTACTTGCCAAAAATTCAGAAACAATTTTTATACATATTGTGGTATTTAACTTCATTTTTGGGGGAAAAGTTTAGAAAATATTAAAAAATCACTAATTTTTGGAAAATATCTATATTTATTTCAATATTCATTTTTGATAATTGGTTGTTAGTTAAAATTAAGTCAAACTAACATTTCATAATATTCAGACTCAATTTTGGACTTATTTTGGAATTTAACTCCATTTTTGTTGAAAAGTTGAAAAAATCATTAAAAACGCAGATTTCCAGAAAATATTTTAATTTTCTTAAATATCAACTACTAAGAATTCATTTCAAATGAACATTATAAAAAAAATCAGCTTCCTAAAAATTGAGAAACATTTTCATACATATTGTGGTACTCAACTTCATTGGGGGGAGGAGTTGAGAAAATATTAAAAAAATACTGATTTCTGGAAAATATCTATATTTTTTTTATTTTGATTTTCTGAATTAATTTTTTGAGTGAATTTTATCAAAAAATATCCTGTCTGAAAATTAAGGCATATATAGTTCCATACAAGTTCTAGTTTAAACTCATTTTGGGAGGAAAGTTAAAAAAAAATCATACATTTTGTATAAGTTGGAAAAATGTTCTTATTATTTTTTTTTAACTTATTCAAATATTGACTAATTGGATTTAATTTCTAGCTAACAATATCACAAAGTAACTGTTCTACAACTTTCAAAGTTATTATCATACACATTCTAGTACAAAATGTAGTATTCATCCCATTTTGGGGGAAAAGCAGAAACAAATTCATGCTAGCACACAGATTTCTGGAAATATGTTTGATTTAAAAACAAAGACATGTCTGAAATGAACCTGAACAAAAACCGTTATCATTCTTAATACTTTGATTAGCCAGAGCAGTACATAATTTTAATGTGTTGTGAAATTATTATTGAGAAGAAATGTATCTTACTAGGACAAAATCTTTTTGAAGCAGAACATAAGTAAATGTGATGTCTTGTCATGAGCCAACTCTATATCTTTCATACACAATAAAATTAATATATAGACATGTATATGACATTAAATAATATGGACACAGTACAAGTTTATTCCTCGATCACAGAGCGAATACTCTCCGTTTCCAACTCTGAACTATCAATAGTTTCTGGCAAGTTTTTTGTGTCACTTAGGTACGTGCTCCAATCTTTTACACCATATAATGTTGTACCTGCATTCCTAGCACTGCTTAAGTACCATATTATAGAAGTTATATGGGCACAAACACCTACAACACGTGCACCTGCACGACATGTGCAGTACCACGAATTAACTTCAGATTCAGAATATTTAATCCATACAAAGTACTTCTTAGACGACACATGACGACTCTGTATTCTAATCCTTAGTAGGTCAGGAGCATCCTTATGGAAACATATTTGTGAATCTCCTTCCATATATTCTTGAATGTACGATGGTGAAAGCTTGAGTTGATAAACTCCACAAGTAAGTGACCTCAGTTGCTCATCAGTTAGTTGTGGAAAGGGAATGTCGCTGTCCTGTATTGGCTTCCACTGCACCGTCCCTCTTTGCAGGTTATTCAAGACTACCATTTTACGAAAGGGTGGGATGGGTCCTAATAAAATACCACTCAGTTTTTGTTTTTAAAGGCTGTTTATTTTTTATGAAAATATGAGACCGATTTCCATAATTAGTGAACCTACTCCTTTCATCATTTCTTTCATTTGTAAAGGGACATAACTCTAGAACGGTAAAAATGACACCACCAAAATTCAAAATTGATATGTATTTTGTGGTTATAAGCTTTGTGTATAGTTATTACACCTGGTTGAGGCTAACTCAAGTTTTAAAACAAAAAAGAAAAATTCAGCGGAGGGGCATCACAAACTATATCTTCACTTTTAACATTAATTTTTCATTTGAAAAAAGGTAAGAGATACAATACAGCAAAAGTAATATGTTAGATAAAGTCTTGAAATGACCACAATTGCTTGCAAAAATTAACAATCAGGATTAAATGACCAATGCGAATATAAATCATAGCTTGTACGATGACAATTATTGTTAAAATTTCAGAAAAACCATTAATTTCTAGTATTGGATAGGAAACATAGAGCGCAGGCGTCGATTAAGAAAAACTTTTAGCATAATCTTTATTATTGCATTTTACATATCTTGCACACATATTTAGTTTGTCAACACGTGCGTTCTATGTTTTCATAGATGCGTTTATTTGGTTAAAATCTGTACGACTGTGTAAAATTTTGCCCTATTTTGGATTTAAAAATCAACACTTCATAATATACTTCTTCAAAAATACTTCTAGTTTTCTCACATATCTTTTTTCTAGTTTTCTCAAATATCTTTTTGTCAACTTAAACATAACTCTAGAAATGTAAAAGTGACACCACCAAAATTCAAACATGCTGTATGTTTTAAAGTTATAAGCATTGTGTTAAAGTTTCTGTCATTTTGTTGAGGCAAACTAAAGTTAGAGACCAGAAACTCAAATTTCAGCAATAACTCTAAATAAAACAGTAAAGGTTGCACTTTGTAAATACAGCTGTTTCTCAAAACACGCCTCTTTTGGGGAGATCTTGAATATTCATAGAATTTTTTTTTTTTTTTTTTTTTTTAAGACATATAAACGTTTTATTCCTAAATATTTCCTGTGTACAATTATCTTAGTCGTACAGGATCAGGCTAAGGGTCCCTGTTTACAAATTGAAACCATCTATCCAGGGGAAATAGAAGGCAATAAAAAAAGTAGTCCACTTTTAACCTTGGATTTACATTTAGTGTAAAAAATATAACCATATAATGTAAGGAGCATCTAACAGTTCTATACTTTAATACAAAATAGTAAGCAAATAAGTATAAGATACCCACATAAAAGATTTGCATTTACTACAATAAACATGATAAGCTAATACTTTTTTATCACTTTTTTTTATGTTTATATAAATTGATACAATCGATATTCTAATACTATAAACCATGAAAAATTTACTTTGAATCAAGCTATATTATACCATATTAAATGTCTAAATTTTCTTTATTACAGACTCCAATTTTGTCTTATCTATGATATCAACGCCTTTCAAAAGAAGAACAAATTTAAGATTAATTTTCAAGTTTTGTTTCCAGATTTTATAAATATCTTGTGGTGTTTTAGGCGTTTTGTTCAATTTTATTGAATTCCTAATTTTCCATAGTGTCCATTTAAAATATAAGATAATTATGTTTAAAAAATTATCATATTTTAGTTCTCCCGTGTTTTTACCCAATAACACGTCCTTTTCACTAAACGGATTGTTTATTCCTATGTTTGATTTGATCAGTATTTCTTGGAGGTTTTATAAAATTAACTGTGATGTGCAACAACTGAAAAATAAGTGTTGCAGGGTTTCTATATTATTGTCATTTTGACAAATGTGGCATTTTCCATTTGATAACTTCATTTTTTTTAATCTTTCTTCATTATATAAAATATTGTGCAAGGATCTCCATTGGAATTCTTTTACTTTATTTTCAATTTTCAAATATTTCAATCCCGACCACATATTTTCCCAAGGTATATTAGTTCCAAATATTTCCTCCCACTTAATTTGACATTTTGGAGATACATCTTTATTTAAAACCGTACGAATATAATTTAGTTTTAACTTTGATGGTTTGATTTTTCGGTTGTTTAAGTTAATGATCTCAAGGTCATTTGATATCTATAATTTACTTTCATAATGCAAATTCTGGTTTCTGCAAGATTTCAAAATTTGCACGAAATCTTTAGGAATTGCCTGTTTTATTTTTGAAAATTCGGAAATACAATTTCGCCGATCAATCAGCTTCCTATAAATTTCATTACAGCTAATGAAGTCTGTAGTTTCTGAATTCCAAATGTCCTGGATAGTTGTGATACCGCTTTTTAAAAAAGAAGAGTAAAACAATGGTTTATTTTTGAAACGAATAGAAGAGTTTCCAAATATCCTCGTATTTAAAATGGCACTTTTATATGGAGGTGAATCAACCTTTTGAATGAATCCTGACCACGTATCTATAATTTTCTGATAAAATTGTGGTAGTTGGTTCATATCTAAACCATTTAAACTTGAACATTTACATACAAAAAAGGCATCATTATATTTTTCGTCAAATTTCTGAAGCCAATACTTACCGATCGCATTCCAGCTTTCCAATGGCTCCTGAATTAAATGATATGAAAGTTTTGTTTGTTTACTTTTTATAAACGTATCTATACTTACCATTCCCATCCCCCCTTTTATTTCATCCAAACAGCAGACATTTCTATCTACCTGGTTCACTTTTCCGTCCCATATAAAGTTCCAAATCATATTATTTAGCTCTTTAGTGTATTTATCCGGAATTCCACGTATTTCGATCTCGTAAGAACAAAGAGAAAGTATCATATTTTTTACTATAAGTGTTTTACCTTTAAATGTAAGCTTCCTACTTTTCCATACATGTATACAATTTTTAACTTTTTCTATAATTTTTCTCCAAATATCATCGTCATCTATTTCATAACCATGGCACACCCCTAATGTTTTAACATTGCCTGTGATCCATTTGATTTTATCAAATTTAAATCGTTTTCTTTTAGAAGCCCCTAATAGTATTAAAGCCTTTTGTTTTGTCATAGTTTATTTTAGAACCCGAAGCTTTTTCGTATAAGGACAAAATTTTAAAAGTATTTTCTACAGATTTTTCATTTTTATTAAATACCTGGGTGTCATCTGCAAACATGCATAATTTGGTTTCTATAAAGTTCTCTCCCTCTCCTGGTAATTTTAATCCTTCTATTTTAATGTCACCCCTAATCGCACATGCCATGGGTTCAGCTTGTATGATATACAAGAGAGGCGCTATTGGACACCCTTGCCTAGCGGAGCGAGTAATCGAAAAGTATCTTGATACAAACCCATTAGTTTTGATACACGTAGTAGCATTGTATAATAGCATCTTTATCCATGCTCTAAATTTCCCACCAAATTCAAATTTCTCCAATACAAAATCTATCCATTCCCATTCAACCCTATCAAACGCTTTTTGTTGATCCAAAAATAATATAATTCCTTCTTCATCTTCGTTGTCAATATATTCTATAATGTCCTGAATCATTCGGTTAGCCTCGCTTATATTCCTACCTTTAACAAACCCCTTCTGATCGGTATGAATAATTTTAGGTAATACTATTTTAAGTCTTTCAGATAAAATCTTTGCAATAATTTTATAATCACAATTAAGTAAAGTTAGTGGTCTCCATTTTTTTTATATTTTCCCTTTCCCCTCCTTTATGTAATAAGGTTAAGACCCCCTTATGTTGAGAGTTACTCAATATAGTATCATTAAATATTTCTTGTAGTAAACTAAAGAAATCGTCTTTAATTATATCCCAGTATAAAACATAAAATTCTGATATTATACCATCTTCGCCAGGTGATTTGTTTTGTTTAAGTAATTTTAGTACCTTTTCTACTTCAGAGATATTTATATCTCTATCTAACATTTCTTGATCTTCCTTACTTACCTTGTCTACCATAAATTGACAAAGTTGTTCGCCCGCTGTTTTGTCCCAACCTTCGGTGGCAAAAAGTTTAGTATAAAATTTTACTTGTTCATTTAAGATTGAATCAATGTCACATTTATACTCACCGTTTTCTGTTTTTACACGTTGCCATAGTTTATTCTGCCCATTTTTCTTTTCTAAATTAAAAAAGTATTTTGTCGACTTCTCCCCGTCTTCGGCCCATTTAGTTCGTGATCTAATTTTTGCGGAGACTGTTTTTTTTAGTATAATATTCCTTAATTTTATTTTCTAATTCTAAAATTTTGTCACATGATTCATTTGATTCGTTTAATTGAAGTTTCAATTTTTCAAGCTGTTTTTCTAAAACAATGACATTATTTTGTTTTGATAAACGGTTTAGTTTTTGACTAATTTCCATGGTCAAAAATTTAATTTTTGATTTTGTAACATCCCACCATTCTTGAATGCTATTGAATCGGTTTTTGCTTTTAACCCAATTTTCCCAAAACGTTTTAAATGCATTTGAAAATTCATCAGTCTTAATTGTATTTAGATTCATGATCCACATTCCCGGTCCTCTTTCAATATCATCTAATTTTATTTTTGAAGTAACTATGTCATGATCACTAAATGGAAATGTGATTATACGGGTGTTTAAAATTTTGTAGCTAAGGGATTTCGTACAAAAAATATAATCTATTCGTGATTTTGAATTGCCTCTTTGAAAACTATACCGTCTATTTGTTGGAAATTTAGATCGCCATATATCATCTAAATCAAAATTCAATAGAAGACTTTTCAACTCGTTTAAGCCTGTATCATCCTTTTGGTGTGAAGGGGACCTATCTTGTTTTCTATCTATCGCACAATTAAAATCTCCTAAAAAAATATTATAATGATCTGTGCCATCATCTGAATACAATTCATTTTTAAAGTTTTTCAGGTTTTCAAAAAAAAGTTTCCTTTCAGAACCCTTATTTGGGGTATACAAATTAAATATATGGTAAACCGCAGTGTTAGTTTTAAATTCACCAATTTGCATTCTACCTTTATCATCTATCATTGAGACATCAAAGCTAAGCGTAAAATCTTTATTTAATAAAATTCCCACACCTCTAGACTCGTTTGTACCACAATTCCAGAAACTTTCACCACCCCCGTATTCTTTCCATTCTTTGCTCTAAAGCCAAGTTTGGTCCTGTGTACAATGTGTTTCTTGTAAACAGACAAGATCTATGTTTTGTGAAACAATCCAATTAAAAACTAATGTACGTTTATTAACATTTCTTAATCCATTTACGTTTATTGATGCTATTTTTATACTCATTGTAGAAATTTGAAAAGGTAATTTTGTTTACTTCTGATGTAACGTTTAATGACACGTGATGATCTTTAACTTTCTTTCCAAACAATAGACTTTTAACTTCATAAAGAGTAATTACCTTTACGTAAACTTTAACACATACATGTACACTATATACATTACATATCACATATAATGCGTTTCCATAACCGTATTTGGTTAAGCATAACAATCTATCATAAATATTAAATAATTTGACTTTATACTGCTCACCTTTCCTGAAACAGTTATTTTTATGCATATGATATATGAAATAAAAACTAAAGTCTACAATCAATAGAAACAATATACAAATATGATGTTTGAAAGTAGTGGACATATATACAAAATTTAAAAACTCAGGCATGCATTTTTTTTTCAGTTTTAGGTTTTTGATTTCTTATTAAAATAATACAGTTTGATTTGACATATTTTGAGTTAAGCTTTTTTAGGTTCAGTATTGGACCGCTTGCTCATTCTATCCGCGGAGGTAGGTGTCGTTGTTCCGTCGCTTCTCTTACGTTTTGGGTCCATTGGTGTGTGTAGTTCCTGTACGCACGGTTTCGGAGAATGAAAGAAATCGTCAAGTTTTCTGTTTATATTTTGTGCACCTTCAGTGTGTATATGCACACCGCTGTTGTCGGCTTTGTCAAACATAGATCTGATGATTGTTCCATTTTTATAGAACAATTTCTCTAAATCAACATAATCTACATTGTCTTCGCGAGCGCACAATTTTCTTATAAATTTGTTAACTCTTGTTGCCGATTGGTTTAATCTGTTTATTTGCGCACTGTTACCTTTACGTGGTATGATGCTACAAAGACCGACATGCGACTCTGGATAGGCGGATTTCACTTGAGCCACTGCTTTTGTCACAAGTAAATTTATTTGGTCACTGTCATCCTTATGTATACTTATATCATTTGTACCGAGACAAATAGCAACCTTATCCACTTTGAAACTATCTGTTTTCTGAACAGCAATGTCTAAAATTTGTGTGAAATTTTCAAAATGTGCACCTGATTTTGAAGCATTCAATAAATTGTCATCGGTTTCGCCGAGTCTTGTACAATTGGACGCTCCTATAAGGACATTTAGCGAATCTGTAGTGTCATTTTTCCCACTTTCGGAAAAGGTGTCGTTATCACAAACTGAATGTGTATCTGAGTGTGCATCTAATTTGGTTTCTTGTCTACCCTCAATTATTTCCGGACCATGCTTACTATAACCTTGATTTTCCTGGTCTTGCTTAAAACTTTCACAGTCTCGTCTAGAATGCCCATTTATGTTGCAGTAAGAGCAATACGCTTCATTCGGACAAGCATTAGCTAAATGACCAATAGCAGCACAGTTATAGCACCTTCGCTCATTCATAATTTTTGGACGATCTTTACATTGATATGAGGAATGACCGATCAACTTACAATGAAAGCATGGTGTACGGTTATTGTCAGCAAATAGGCGAACTTCAAAGCGGCCATAGAAAATTAATTTTGTTTACATACTGGTTCCCAGTTATGCTCTCTGTGTTCCATCTCACAGAGACATAACTTTGGAATGTTACCAGTAAATAAACATGTGCATATTGTTTGCATTAAAATCTGTATTAACCTTTCATTCGAGGTAGCGGTAGTTAAGAAAACTAGTGTTAGTTTAAACTCTGAGAAGTTCAGGTCATATAAACGTTAAAAATATGCCGCACAGCCCTATATTTTGACCTTTGAAAAACATTGTGGTGCATACGAACTTTTAATTCTAGGATAAGATTTTTTTTCTCAAAACTTCATAATAAAAGTGGTACAGTTTCAGCCGTAAAAGGAGTTCCTATGGGAAATTGCATTGTCAATAGTTACAGAAATGCAACCTATAAGTGACGCCACCAAAATTCAATCTTGATCGGGATTATTTTGTTGTTCTAAGCTTTGTGCATAAGTTTCATAGCATTATGTTGAGACCAACTTAGGTTAGAGAGGATAAAGGGGCATACATCTAGAACTATAAAACATTTGTAAAAGGGATGCCAGCTCAATTCAAACTGAGCTATATTGTTGTGGCAATAAGCATTTTGTCTTAATTTCATAACATTTGGTTCAGTACTGAAACCAATTTCGGAATAAACAGAGGGACGGATGAAAGGAAGGCCAGACAGACTGACATGGAAAGAAAACGATATACCATAAAGCGTTCTGAAATTAGTTGTATATAAAACATGATACTAGAAAAAGGATATTTAAATTACCTGCAATCGGAAATCCTTGGGAACAGAAGGTTTGGCTATGAACTATATATATAAACATGATAAAGCACAGTTTTGTGTATACTTTTGGAATCTAGGAAAGGGAAACATTGTAGTATGAAATAAAAATATTTGTACGTACCAGGAAGTCTAGGACACAGAATGTTCCACTGTGATTGGTTGATTCTATGCTCCTTTTTTAAGTCAAACAATTTGTTATACTCTTTCTTTATTGTCGCTTCTAAACATGCTGGAGCAAATTCACTATCAAAGAAAGTTCTTGCTGCACGAGGAGAAATTCCTGTTAATAACAAACTCATTCGAACATAGTTTTCTTCCTCTACAGAAAGATATGCCATAGTTAAGTCTTCTTTCTTTCTTTACTAATTTTAGACAGAATTCTAATCAGCAAAATATATTAATTCCAATGGTAAAATCATAGTTATTCACTATATGACAACAATGCATGGCATTGAAGTTGTCTCAAATCTTGGTTGTTGTCCATTTTATGAAGAGAACCACTTTGAAATCTGGTATATTTACTACAAAATATGATATATAATCGATTAAATGTCCGGACAGGTCAATTAGATGCTTCTTGACCATCTGTACTGATTGTGTGTAATCTCGGCCTTTATCATGTTTATGTGCCTTTTGCATCTATTAAAAAGTAGATATCTAAACACCCATTAAAAGTTCATGAAGCGTTTCTTTTAAAACACAGTTACTCTCAATATTGAGCCAATTGATGGTTGTTATATTTATATCTGGTAGATGAAAAGATGTTTCATACAATCGTTGCACTAGGGTTTTGTGGAAGACTGTTCGGTGACCTTAATATATTAATTTTAGCTTTTACCTCATTTAGTCTCTGGTGGAGAGTAGTCTCATTGCTAATCATACCACACCTTCTTATTTTTTTTTCATGGGTTAAGTTTTCATGGTGATATTGGCATTTGAGTAGATATTTATGTTTTTTGCTTTTTTGTCTTTACTTTTTATTCTTGTGATTTTCTAAGATAAAAATAAAATGCCTAATTTGGCTATTACCTTAACAGTGACAAACAATTTTTAATTAATGGACAAACTCCTGTAAAAGCCCGCAAAAAACTTCTTTAAAATTTGATTGAAAGTTATTTTCTTGATTTACCTTCATCAGGAATCCCAAACCTTTATTGGTTTGTTCTTTTATGTTTGATTTATACTGTTGTTCTAGAGTAAAGTACTTTTCCTGTGATGACTGTTATTGCATGTTGATTTTTTACTGCTCACTGAGTAGTTTTTGTTACTGCACATTTCTCTAAACATTTACCAAGCTCACTGAGTGGTTTTGGTTACTGCATCTTCTTTTATCAACATTTGAACGGTTCTCTAAAATCAGTATTTCTAGTATATTCTAATATTTTCAGTATTTTTTTCTTTTTTGTGCTTCATATCAATCTGATGAGTCATGCTCTTTTCAACTGATTTTTTTACAGTAACAGTTTTGCTATAACTCCATCTTTTTCAGTTTATTCTGTCCTAGTGGATTTGGTGTAATTTTTTGTATTTATATTTATTACAAAACACTCAAGATTTTGTGTAATTCGTGTCAAAATTTGCCAGTCAAGAGTCAGACAGGACTGAGGAATATAAACATTTTCTGGTTCACCCCCCCTACATTTAGAATGTGCCTTTGAAATGTCAGGAGCTATGTATTTAAAGATTGTCAACAGTTGCTGTATTTAATATTTGTTTTTATTTGTTGTTGTGGGTGTTTCTCATTTGGATTGTTTGACTTTTTGTCATGTTGGGCATTTTGTAGATTGATAGTATGGGGTATGGCGTTTGCCAATTGTTTGAGACTGTAATGTGATCCATAGATGCTAATATCTACATCATTTGTTCTTGGTTAGGTAGTTGCCTCATTTAATTCACTAAAATTTGCAAAGTTTAAAATGTAAACTATGCAAAAAAAATTAAGTCAACAAACCATGAATGAGATGGCAAGGCCGTATGATCTCAAAGGAAATAATTTGAAAATGAGTATACAACTGTAAAACCAAATACCATTTACTGTCCCTTTGGTATCTTTCGTCCCTCTTTTTGAATTACTATTAGTGGTTCATCTCAAACTGACCTGCAAAAATTACAAAGTCAAAAAGTAATATGATCTCTATAGAAATGTGAGGTATATGAAAACTGACAGTCCTCGTCAGTTAAGATTGGAGTTGAGTGCACCAGCACTAGCCGTGTTCGAACTCACAACCATAGTGTTGACTGGCTAGTGATTACAGTAATAATTGCTTGCACAACTCAGTCACCAAGCACCGCCCCCTCCCCCTATCCCCGATATATTGTTATGTATTACATAACTTACCCAAACAGTCTTCCGTTGAAATGTTAACTGTCTTTTTGTAAAACTGAACTATAGAAAATAAAATCCCTATGCATCCCTTTCATTTCAATAAATATTTAAACTGATAAATATTTTAAGGTTTACGCATTGCAAGAAAATATTAAATGGTTCTATTGTCATATTATATATATTTAGTGTACTATGTACTTCATTTAACGAAACAATATCTTTGTTGCATATTTACTTAGTTTACAGCTATTACCTAAGTATATCTCTAGTTTACCTAATAGTTTAGGGAAACACTATTTGGTAAGATATAACTTCTTCATAATATTATTAGTTACATAGTGTGTTCCCAGCCTTCCTCTCCATTCTCCTATCCCCTTTCTCCCTTACCCCTGTCCTTCCCCTCATTACTAGTATAAAACCATTCAAACGGGAAAACCAACGATATATTTTTTTTTATAAAAAACGAGAAACGAGAAACACGTAAGAATTACATAAACAAACGACAACTACTGTACATCAAATTCCTGGCTTAGGACAGGTGCAAACATTTGCAGCAGGATTAAACGTTTTAATGGTACCAAACATTCTCACTTTTTCTGAAACAATAGCATAACACCACAACATAGAAAACCACACTATAAAATATCAATTGGAAGGCTTAACTCAATTAAAAAACGTAATTAACACACTATGAACGAATAAATTTGATCTGCGATACCTGAATGCAAATGCACAGTTAATAAAATATTAGGAACAAACATACAAGGCCAAAAAGCAAACAAAAAAGTCCAAACAAAGCCATGGCAAACCCTTTTGAAAAAATATAATATCTAAATGAAAAATAACTTTGTCGTTTTAGGTATACTACTTATGTGTATAAATTCTTCCAATAATTAGGAATACCAAGAAAGTTGTCATATAAATACATAATTTAACACTAGATACAAATTGGGGTTAATATCAACAATAAAACTATACAATTAGAGCTAGCTAAATATTCCCTGTACAGATTTAAGGAGAATAATCTTGAAGTTCATACAAATGCAGTACGAAGAAGTGAAAATTAGTAGATATTCCAAATAATCAAAGCTGGTATATAGACAAGATCCATATTAATATAAAATAACAAAAGAATATTATAAAAAGTATCAACAGGTCGAATTAACAAGAAAATATGATTTGAGAGTACTTGCAGTTACTGACAGCTAGTTAAAAGCCAAACACAATAATAGAAAATCATGCATCAGACACTAAAATCAACTAAAACACATCCCAGGGATTTAGTATTTTAACGTCATGAACAGTCAGAGAAGACATGACTGGTGCAATGCCAAAAATAAATATATCGACAGGTAGTAGGATAGTGAGGAGCGACTTCTTTAGAGATAAAAATTAACGTGTTTGTGTCTCTAAACATTCCGCCTCAAAAGAAGATACAATTTATAGTGCCTAACAAGATTTTGTGAGGTAGACGAAATTGACTTTAAAACGATCGTATTGACTTTTGATGTGCAGAAATAGGCAGATCGGACATATTTTGACTTTAGTTACTTACTTCTTAAGTTTGGGATTAATTGTAATCAACATATTCCAATGAGACTGAAAAATGCTTTTTTTTATAATGATAAATAATAATTTTACCTGCCGTAGTCGTGCGTAAAATATATTTCGGTATTTCTCTTACGAAAATGACTTGTTTAATGGAACAAAACGTATTATTTGTAAACTTTCTCTTTACTCTTCACAATAGGCTTTTAAAAAATAACCTTTCAACTGTATATTCCGAAAATTTTGTGAAAATCGAATAAGTGGCAATTCTTACCTTTCATACCTTAACTTTCATTGATAAAACATAATATTGACTCGTCCAGTGTCCAGTTTGAAGGTCATTTTAGTTACCGTACACATTCATGCACGTTCTAATTAATCAATAGTCATGTATGAAAAGCATAAACAAGTTTGAAGGTAAACTAATAACAACTTAATCCAATCAAATTGCCTACGATTCAATAACAATGACCAGTCCACATCATAAAATGTATAGGGGTAAACTTGGTAGGGAGAAAATGTCAGATATATTAAGTTCATTATTTTGCAAAAACGAGTAAAAATTTGTTAATCAATAGATTTGTTATAATTTCATAAACATGTCGTTATGTATTGGTATAGTTTTTGGATCTTTCATTAGCGTATTTAAGGCTGTAGAAAGTTTGGCCTTCAAAAGTCAACATAATCATTGACTTTATAAAGAAAATTCGCCTTTTTAAAACATTGAATGTTTCACAAATAATACGCGACAACAAAGCAAAATCATTTCTTAAAACACTGCAAAAAAAATAATTCTGATTGATGCAGTGGTATTGTCATAAATTGCACTGGAGTGAACAGTGGTACATCAAACGTCGAATTCCCTCACACAATGTTATCACACACTTTGTTTTTTTATAGTTATGTTT
Organism: Mytilus galloprovincialis; assembly: GCF_965363235.1. Classification (NCBI taxonomy): domain Eukaryota; kingdom Metazoa; phylum Mollusca; class Bivalvia; order Mytilida; family Mytilidae; genus Mytilus; species Mytilus galloprovincialis. The sequence continues at coordinate 103,170,888 of NC_134840.1, read as the reverse complement.
TAATTTGCTAATGACAAAATCGATATTAGTGCAAATGTAAACTATATTCAGAGATCTTATTACAATATTGGTACGATAACCCTTACTTATAAGTTCGTTTAAAGGTTCGATGAGTTTACATGGATCACATATTGATTTCCTCGCTTTAAATACAATATAACCGCAAATTTTATGATGTGAAATACCATGTTTAATAAGTTTCTACAGGTACAGCCAAATTTACTAATCAAATCTTTGTATCTATGAAAGAATTTAGTAAAAGTTTTAAGTAATTTATGGTATCGAAATCCCTGACACAATAATTTCCCAGTGATGCATTGATTACGTTCGTTAAAATCTATGACATCAGAACTCACACGGGCATACCGAACGAGTTGGGATATATAAACACCGTATGATGGAGCCAGAGGCACATCGCCGTCTAAAAAAGGAAAACTAACAATAGGAAATGAAAAATCGTCTCATTTGTCGTAAATTTTAGTATGTAGTTTCCCGCTAGAAATTGAAATGTCTAAATCTAGAAAAGGACAACTGCTGATTTAGTTAAAGTAAGTTCTTTTGGGTAAATTTCGGAAGTATATTTAGAAAACTCTGGATTATTCAACGAAAAAATATCATCCAGATAACGGTAGGTATTTTAAGTAAAGATCCATCATTGTTATATTTGGTAGATACATTCAAAAATACCTACCGTTAATTTTTACTGCCGGTACGAACACAAACCGCTCTGCGAGTCCCTTGAGTTTATTTTTTATTCTAGAAATGGGAATATCATGGTTCCTATTATTAATTTCAGAATTGTATTCTAGATGAGATATTCGAATATTAATAGTATTCATAATTTTATTCTAATAACTGTCTACAGATTTTTTTCCAGATTTTTCACGTTTGCAGACAGAGCGTCTTTAACGACCTGACGACACTGTGTCCAATCTATTTCAGGTAGAGGACGGTATGTCGGGCTATCTTTAGAAAAATGACCTCACGGTCTTCGACGATGTTGAGGTCTTTTGTAATAACATGACCATAGGGAACATATCTAACACTACATGTTTCGCAGTCTCAAGTGGAAAGAACATTATTTTCCATATTGACGTCTGCTGTAATTGACGTATAATTAATAATCAACTTTCTGCTCGTTTTTTTATAAGAATAATGACTTCAAAATACGATATACACGGGGTCAGTAAATACCATATGGGGTAAGAGTAAAGCTCGAATTCCTTATGGAATTTAGTGACCCGAACATATCGTATTAGGTCACAAGCGCACTATGTAACGAATGTATCTTACCGACTATCTTTATCTCTTGAATTTAGACTAAAGTTGCCTCGTTTGCAATCATACCACATCTTCTTATTTTTGTATTTAAGTGTTCAAGTGTTCAATTCAAGACCCTTCTTCCATTGGTCTGCACACAAAATATAATGTCACCAATAGCAATTTAATATCAACAATAACAATTTAATATCAACAACCTTGATATTACACTATTAAACAAAAAAAAAAAGTCGTAACTCCACTACGAACTGTTTATTAGATAAGGTGCGCATCCTTACAAACCAAATATGGAATAAACACGGTTTCCATGCGGACACTTTTAACTTATCATATTCCTAGAAATGTATAGGAGGTTAGATATAAATAAAGGCAACAGTACTTTGCCGATGTTTAAAAGTCATAGATCTATTGAGAGAAAACAAACTGCGTTATTCACTTAAACCATAAAACACATCAACTGTAAGAGGAAAACAAAGAAAAAACAGAACACGTAAGTGCAACATTAGACAAACAACAACCTACTCGAATTATTTGAAATCAACTGCTATATTCCTGATTTGGCACAGGACATATTAGGGACAACATGCTGGATTAAACCTGGTTTTATGGCTAGCCATATATGGCAATGTAATCAAATATTAATATAAAATGACAACACTGCGTGACAGGTGTCGGGAATACGTGAATTTTAAGGAATAAAACTTTGCATGTTCTAATAATGTAATCGATCTATATAAGCCCAAGTATACAAGTGACACGTCTCAAAGTCTTGACGTTACAATATAAGACATAAGTGACGTTCCCGCGTTGTGTTCGCGCCGTATTTACAACAACAGGAATACAATACAAACAAACTCAAAAACCCTCAGCACAGAGAAACGCATAAATAATATAATGGAACATTTAAAAAATAACTTCTTACCACACTACAAACAGCGACAATTTTTGTGACGGAAATCTTACAATTTTAAGAAAAAGGCTTTTTCAAGTTTACCCTGTGACAACGTCCTAAATATTTGGACTAACACAATGCTTTATCCACCTCGAGGTTACATTGATATAAAAACAAATCCGATAAAAACGTTGAATGTAAATGATATGAACCTTTAATGTTTTATATTATAGGACACATGTTTTTAAACATAATATGTTGATCATTTATATAATGATGATTTCAATACACTTCACATTAGGTAATTTGTCACGTATATTGTTTAAATTATATCGATGTGTCCCAACGATCCACTTGTCGGTGACATTGTTGTTTTCTTTTATACTGATTTAGATGAAATAAGGGAGACAAATGAAGTGAAGAAAATGTCAATTCCGATCTCACATGAAAACTTTTTTTCCCACTGGTTCCAAAAATATATTGTTTCCAGGGATCTCCATGGATGAAAATTGAACGATGGAGGAACTTTCACCATTACAAACCGTGTCTACGCTGTACAGTGTAGCACGATCGGAAGTATTTTATCCCTCCATACAAGGAATGGTGAACATGCTAATTCATTGCTTATTTAAATTATATTTATTTGAATTTTCATTATAGAATTAGAAGTATCAATATTTTCATTTATTGCCGTTTTTAACCATTCAAATGCCAAGTCTTCATGATCCCCCTTAGTCTAGAATGACCAAAAGCTGTCACGAAGGTCCCCATGTAGATTTCTTGTATTTTTGGTAATTGTTATGGGGGTTAAAAATCATATGATGTGGAGCTTATTTTTCATGAACACTGTCAAATTCAGAACCCATTACCGGTATGGCTGATTTGCAGCAACAACAAAACGATTCGTACGGGTTATGTAAAAGGTTAAAGAGATTTGTAAAACAAATGTTGACAAATGAAAAGGTTTTTAATGACTTCATCTGGCAAATTGATGCTGTGCAACATGCATCTTTCGAGTCTGAATAGAAACCGGAAACGCGGAAGTATCAATTTGATTGTAATATACGAAATGAATTCGGAATTATGATATGATATTTCTCTACAGAAAATATTAAAGTTTTTACTTTTAAACTTTTAAAGTAATTCTAAATTATCGTTACAGCAGTACTCGAGTTATTTGCGATGAAATAATATTTACTGTTTTGCGTCTTATTTTGTACTTCTTAAAAAGGGGGATGCTGATTGCGTAAGTCAAAATAAAGCACGTGTTCGACTTGTTCAACTGTTTTCTTTGTAACTGGATTATTAATTTATTTATTTCATCTAAATTATCATAATCATTTGCTAAAACTTAATTGATTAATTCGACAAATGGATCGTGTATTCTCCTGTCTGATTTGTTGATCTACCTGTACAAGCTCAGGTACAAATGATTAGCGATCTTTAATCCGGATATCCCTCAGGCGTTAGAACTGTATTGGATTATAACATAAAAAGCCTAAGGGTTATGCAAATACATGAATTTGATTATAATTGATAAAAAAAATGGCGTCGGGCTACAAAAAACGATGAAGTTTTGAACGATGGCGGAAGACAATTTAACGATGGCTCAAGTCATTTGACGATGGCGCAAGACATTTGAACGATGGCGGGGCGCCATCGTTAAACAGGCCATGGAGATCCCTGCAGTTTCTATATACTTTTGCCTGTAAACCAGGAGATAATTGGCAACGTCCGGTTTATCGAAAGTCACTTCTAGTCTTAAGTGATAAGTTAATTTATCTAAATAACAAAATATATGGTTTCCAAGTACTTTTTCATGAAAGAAGTACAAAAAGGCTACCTCCGGTTTTCTCAAGGTCACTTCCGGTTGTCATTTTTCAGGGTCATTTGTCACCCAACCTTTTCGAACAGGTCATATGGCTTTTTAATGCAACATGTTGAAGTAAAAATCAATTTACCTTATAATTAGACATTTCAAGGGCACTAACTCCTATAAGATGCCTTTAGATTGTATCAGACCAAACGTAACATAAATTCATTACCATAAAACAATCATTTTGCACTTGTTCTTTTATATATATCTTTTAAAGTGTTGGAGAAAATGCAAAAACAAGGAAAAGTCACAATTGACAACATGACCTTGACCTTTGACCTTGACCTCATTTTCTAAGTTAGGATCTTAGGGCCTCAAATAAAAACATTCAAGGGTTATACAGTTAACGGTTTATGAGTTAATAACACATACCGACAAATTTATTTCGTAAAAGTGGAAAGACCTAATAATCAGAAGAAATACAATAGGTCTTTTCACAGAACAGTGGAAAGACCTAATAGTCAGAAGAAATACAATAGGTCTTTCCACAGAAAAGTGGAAAGACCTAATAATCAGAATTAATACATTAGGTCATTTCCGTATTATTATTGATGTATTCGAGTGAAATGTTCCTGTTTAATTTCTTCCATTTAAAAAAGACTGCGTTTATTGATAACTTTCATTTGAAAAAAGAGAAGAGATTGCTATTATACCACAAGGTATATTAAGTCAAAATTAAAAAAAAAAGCTTAATCAATATTTATAGGTTTTTTGAAAATCAAACGTTAAATACCTGCGTATGTCATATCAGATTAATCAAAATAACATAGAACTGCAATGCTAGGTAACACGGTTGTTTGATAAACACAAATTATTGATTTTATTGATATACACTGTTTAACTATTGAGGTTTAAAATATTCCTTTGAATCCAAGGTATTTGTTAACATGGAAAACATTTTTCAATTTGCAATCTCTAAAAAAAAAATTCCACCTGCAGTGTTTCGTTATGGAAAGTACAGTTTTGAGGTCAATCTTGTCTACCCGCATTTTCATTAGCCATCGGTATATGAATCAACTCAAACCACTACTGATTGTCAACATTTCAGCCATTGTTATTTTCGTTTTGTTTAGTGTTTTAACTTGTTTTGTTTTGGCGGTTTTTTTGGGGGGGGGGGGGTGGGATTACATATATCGGAACAATTAATTCTATAGATTCAGTTGATGTAAAATGCACTTATTATTATACATATCATGAGTTAACAATTGAACAAAGAATAGTCATAATAAAAATATGTCCAAAGTAACTAATATCTTAAGTTAAATGACGGATTTCTAAATGTTGGTCAGATTTTTGAAATATTCAACTCTTAACACTCCGGGAACCGCGACTAAAATGAGATGAAACTTTTGCATTTGCCAAATATAGATTATTGGAAAAATTCAAATTAGTTTAAAATTCATAATTTGACCAATTCTAGTCATGTTCTATTTACATCCATAGAGTTATTATTAAAAGGAAATATTATATCATTTAAAAACAATTACCTTACAAACAAAGAATTAACACATCTTGGCTTAAATCTCCGATTGTCAGTGTTGGAACCAAAAAAACAGGCAACACTAGCATACGGCTGTGCAAAATTTATCGATTGAATGAAACTAATCCGGGTTACAAACTGAAACCAAGGAAAACACATCAATACCAAAACAAACTTTCACTCCATACTTACTGTATAAAATGGATAAAACGGGAAAAAGCTGACAAAAAATCTTTGGACTCTTTTTTTAATTCAGTAATGAAGATAGTTGATATACGTATTCAACATTTTAAAGAACAATTTACTATTAACAATAACCACAATAAACCTTTTTCTCGTATCAAACATAAACTAAAAGAACTAGCCAAGAAATTTGTTTTTGTCCCGGCCGATAAAGCTGCTAATGATATTATTATTGTTTGACGTAAATTTTACATTGAGGTTCTGAAAAAAGAAATCACCAATTCACCAACATTCCAACTAACTCCCTTTTCAGAAAACGACATCTGTAACAAACATAAACTTTTAGCTACCGCTTTACAAGCAGAGCCAAATACAATTAAAGTCCCAACTATGTATTGGCTTCCGAAGCTACACAAAACACCTTACAAATATAGATTTATTTCGTCTTCAAGCCATTGTTCCACTACTAAATTGTCTATTCTTCTTACCAGCACACTTGGTACTATTAAAAACCTGATAATAAATTGTTCAAATAAGACCTTCGAAAATAGTGGAATTAATTACTTTTGGAGTGTCAAGAACTCATTGGAAGTACTTGATAAATTGCATGCTTCATTGGAGACCTGTTGGTGACCCTCTGCTGTTGTTTTTTATTTGGTCGGGTTGTTGTCTCTTTGACACATTCCCCATTTCCATTCTCAATTTTATTATATTGGTGATTTTAAATTTGTTTAAATATTTGATTTTTTTCTACCCTGTATACCACATTGCCTCACATTCTCATTAAGAAACATAAAATTGAGAAAGGAAATGGTGAATATGTCAAAGCGACAACCACCCGACCATAGAGCAAACAACAGCCGAAGGCAACCAATGGGTCTTCAATGTAGCGAGAATTCCCGCACCCGTAGGTGTCCTTCAGCTGGCCCCTAAAATATGCATAATAGTACAGTGATAATGGACGTCATACTAAACTCCGAATTATACACAAGAAACTAAAATTTAAAATCATACAAGACTAACAAAGGCCAGAGGCTCCTGACTTGGGACAGGCGCAAAATTGCGGCGGGGTTAAACATGTTTATGAGATCTCAACCCTCCCCCTATACCTCTAGCCAATGTAGAAAAGTAAAAGAATAACAATACGCACATTAAAATTCAGTTCAAGAGAAGTCCGAGTCTGATGTCAAAAGATGTAACAAAAGAAAATAAATAAAATGACAATAATACATAAATAACAACAGACTACTAGCAGTTAACTGACATGCCAGCTCCAGACCTCAATTAAACTGATTGAAAGATTATGTCTTCATCATATGAATATCAGGTACAATCCCTCCCGTTAGGGGTTTAGTATCATACTATCACATTCACACACCTAATTAAATGGGCATTTAAAAAGTCAGAATGTGAATATATATGTTCAAACTCTTTAAGGTCATTTTTTAGTAGCAATAAACAAAAAAGCTATGTCAATTGGACATGCTTTGATACTATATATGCCCTTGAATTTTTACAAGATAACATTTTTGTTCGCTTTGGGGATTCCGTATATCGTCAGGTTATCGGAATTCAAATGGGGACTAACTGTGCACTACTTATTGCGGACCTGTTTTTGTATTGCTATGAGTTACAATTTATGACAAAAATAAGCAAAGACCCATCGAAAAAACATCTGATAAACAAATTTAATAATACTTTTAGATATTTGGATGATATTTTGGCTCTCAATAATGACAACTTCAGTATGTATATTAAAGAAATTTATCCTGTTGAACTTACTCTAAATAAAGCTAATACTAACAATGACCACTGCCCTTTCCTCGATCTTGATATCTATATCACTAACTGAAAGCTGAATACTAAAATTTATGATAAAAAGATGATTTTTCATTTCCTATCGTTAATTATCCATTTTTAGATGGTGACGTTCCCTTGTCACCATCTTATGGTGTTTATATATCTCAACTGGTACGATTCGCTCGTGTATGTAACAATGTTTTAGATTTTAACGAGAGAAATTTATGTATTACTGAAAAATTATTACAAATATTTACTAAATTTTATCATCGGTATAAGGACATCATTCGTAAATATAGCTCAACATGCAGACTTCTTATACGTTCAGGTATTTCACATCCAATGTTTTATGGAAATATTTTTTGTAAAGCACAAAGGTGTCAGTATTCACCTCAAAAACTAACAAAACCTTTGAATAGACTTATTAAGAAGGGATATAGTTACGATACTGTTGTCAGGTCATTAAAGATTGCATATTTTGGCGTTAATATTGATTCACTTATAGGGTCTTTGCATCGAAACTAAACACATTTATTCAAAAACCAGTTGTTGGCATGACACGGGTTATGTTTTTCTAATATATGTTATGATGGTATGATACTAAACCCCTAATGGGAAGGATTGTGCCTGATGTTCATATGATGAAATCATAATCTTTCAGTCAATTTAATTGAAGTCTGGAGCTGGCATGTCAGTTAACTGCTAGTAGTCTGATGTTATTTATGTATTATTGTCATTTTGTTTATTTTCTTTGGTTACATCAGACTCGGACCTCTCTTGAACTGAATTTTTATGTGCGTATTGTTATGCGTTTACTTTTCTACATTGACTAGAGGTATAGGGGCAGGGTTGAGATCTCACGAACATGTTTAACCCCGCCGCATTTTTGTGCCTGTCCCAAGTCAGGAGCCTCTGGCCTTTGTTAGTCTTGTATTATTTTAATTTTAGTTTTTTGTGTACAATTTTGAAATAAGTATGGCGTTCATTATCACTGAACTAGTATATATTTGTTTAGGAGCCAGCTGAAGGACGCCTCCGGGTGCGGGAATTTCTCGCTACATTGAAGACCTGTTGGTGACCTTCTGCTGTTGTTTTTTTCTATGGTCGGGTTGTTGTCTCTTTGGCACATTCCTCATTTCCATTCTCAATTTTATTTGTAATAATTGATTATAGTTGTTTGACAAAAATGTTACGTCATACTGATATTTAAAACCAAACAGTTTCCTTTAGAAAAACTATGGCATTACATCTCCACTTTATCTTAAATTATTAAAAATAATTCAATTTGTTACTTAATGATTCTTTTTAAAAGGATCATTACCCAATAAAACGAATGTCTCCTTAAAAGTTCATCATATGCTCCAAAGTTAACACATTTTGGAGATGCTGTGAAGAAACATTTTGTTTTTTGTTTTTTGCTTTTTGTCAGAATCGCTTCAGGAAAAACCTTGGTTGATCAAACATGAAGTACAACTATGTATATAAATTATGGAACGACGGAAGAAAAGTAGTATTTTAACACAAATGGTGTGTTATTAAACATTGTGTCAAAATTGGCTAATTTTTATTGTGATATTAAAAAATAGTAAGAAAGTATATGTCACAGCATTTTAAATTATAGATGTGTACCATTTTGGCCTGATTTTTAAATATTTGAATAGTTATCAAAGGTACCAGGATTATAATTTAGTAGGCCAGACGCGTTTCGTCTACATAAGACTCATCAGTGACGCTCATATCAAAATATTCATAAAACCAAACAAGTACAAAGTTGAAGAGCATTGAGGATCCAAAATTCCAAAAAGTTGTGCCAAATACGGCTAAAGTAATCTAAGAAAATCCTTAGTTATTCGACAATTCAAAGTTTTGTAACAGGAATTTATTAAAATGACCACATTATTGATATTCATGTCAACACCGAAGTGTTGACTACTAGGCTGGTGATACCCTCGGGGACGAAACGTCCACCAGCAGTGGCATCGACCCAGTGGTGTAAATAGTTATCAAAGGTACCAGGATTATAATTTAGTCCGCCAGACGCGCGTTTCGTCTACATAAGACTCATCAGTGACGCTCATATCAAAATATTCATAAAGCCAAACAAGTACAAAGTTGAAGAGCATTGAGGATCCAAAATTACAAAAAGTTGTGCCAAATACGGCTAAGGTAATCTATGCCTGGGATAAGAAAATCCTTAGTTTTTCGATAATTCAAAGTTTTGTAACAGGAAATTTATTAAAATGACCACATTATTGATATTCATGTCAACACCGAAGTGTTGACTACTAGGCTGGTGATACCCTCGGGGACGAAAAGTCCACCAGCAGTGGCATCGACCCAGTGATTTATAAAAAAACCTCTTAATTAGATATAAGAAGATGCGACATGCGTGCCAATGAGACAACTCTCCATCCAAGTTATAATTTGTAAAAGTAAACCAATAAAGGTCAAAATACAGTATCCAGTACGGAGCCTTGGCTCACATCGAGCATTAAGGTGGCTCTGACAGGGGTACAAAAATTTCAACAAAAAATTAAACCTTTATTTTTTCATTACAAATTTTATTCATTACTTTATTAGTTATTACTTTATGATATGGTACAAAATCAACCAAAAAATTGATTCAGTTTGGCCCCAGATGACTTTTAAAATGTTTATATAATTGAAAAAGCTCCAAATTATCTCCCTTTGGTGCAAAAATGCCATTTTTTGGCATTAAATTTGAAATATCTTTTAACTCATCGGTGACCTATATTTTTTATTATTGTTTTCAAATAAGCTGTATATAAACTAAATAATTGTAAAATTTAAGCGATTTCTGTAATAAGGTTATTCTTTTATTTCGATATTACCTTTATTTTACCTATTAGTTCAACAGAAAAAAAGGACATTAACAAAAATGTATGCTTCTTCAGGAGGCAGATTGTGAGCTTAAATGAACGGTGACCCCATTTTTTTATTTCATTTTTCTTTTAAGTATATGATAAAGTTGATTTATAAAAAAATATAGCGAAATCCTATATTAGAAAAAAAAAATTTATACCCAGGAGCCCCCTTAAGCAATAAAGGTTAAAAAAAATGACAAGGTCGAAATTTTAGACATTTACTCAAAATGTCGGTTTTGTTTTTTTACATTTCTATTCTATTGATAGACACACATTTTATTTTTTGATATTTCAACAGATAAACACAAGCGTATTTTTGAAGAAACACTACGAAAATATCCATAACATAACTGTGCTCTTTTATATGTACAACAATTCTTTGGAAATAATTAATTTCTGACCAAATTCTGAATTAGAGAAAAAAAAATCATTTTGCGCTATTTTTGATCAAATATAAAAAATATCATTGTGGACTTTTTTAATAAAATTAGTACACCTAATTTTCGTACGTAATCAAACCTAAGACCATATAAAAAAAAGCGGTTCGTGTACTCGTTTTCAATTAAAATCAGTTTGAATCATAAAAACACTTGACTTATGCATCTTTTCTCGATATGCTACAGTTTGCCGTCGCGAAAATAATATTAACGTTAACAACGTAATTACCCCCACTGTGACTGTATCGTATGCTCTTAATAGTGTCTATAAGCCATGTTGTTGGTTTTTGGTGACATAATTGTTTTCTTTTATACTGATTTAGATCATCAAACAATATTGACTGTTGTATCCCTATTTTTGACATTTTCACCCATCATGTCTGTTACTTACACTTATTGTCAAAATAATGGCAGTAAAAAGGTTTGACTAATCATAAAACATTGTCTCATCCACCATTTTCTTAATAAAAAATGCATGTAACAATCAGAAATATGACAGTTGTTTTCCATTTTGTTAGATTTGTTTGAGCTTTTGATTATGTCATTTGATTAGGGAGATATGTTAAATACCATGTGTTTCAATACAGAACATGTTAGCAATGGAAATGATTTTTAATTGCCCTTTCACAGTGTATATAAAGCGCGCATACAGTGTGTTCATTTTTACTGTCGTATGCGAGTATGTCTATCGTAGAATAAAGGATGAGGGGGAAATTGCGTTTGTTTACTTTTTGAAAATACGAAATAATTTATTTGAATGTATGTTTTAACACAATTTAATTAGAAAATAACTCACTAATGTATAATAACAACATTAAGGATGCGATGAATTATCACTGCGAGTGCAACCATTCCTGATGTGGAATTTTTGGAGGTGCCATGAATTTTCATTATTTTTTTTTTATATGATAATTCGACATGCAACAACCGAAAATAGTCTTAAAATGACTTTAATATAGGTGGTATTTACAATATAAGCGGCTCGTAGAGTCTCACTTTCATATACACGTGTATAACCAACTTATGGTTGATTCCGGACATTGTGTACTCTTAATCTGTATATTTTTTTTACATTCTGTTTATGTTTTTTCGTCATAGATCTGCACCTTTCGTTGGTAAAGCTCCTTCAAACATGATTAACCCGACATATTTTGTATGTATGCACCTGTCCCAAGTCTGGAGCCTGTAATCCAGTGTGAATTGTTTTACATTTGTCATTTCGTGGCGGTATAGGCTTTGATCATTGTTGAAGGTCATACGGTGAATTATAGTTGTTAATTTCTGTTTACCTATGGTCTCGTGTGGAGAGTTGTCTCATTTAAAATCATATATCTTCTTCTTTTTTTTTATATTTGTTGAAGTATCAGGATGGTCTATCTACCAATATTGCTTTGCAAAGCAGCGATTAACGTTCGGAATCAATTGCAAGGCGGTTAACCTCCGTGGTTTAGAACCATTAAATGCGTAACAATTAACTGTATTGAATATATCCTTGTATTTTTACAATTACGATTTTGCTTATTTGTAACAACGATTCATAATAAATTCAAACAAATATTAAGGTGACTCGATTGTTGCTCGGACTTATTTTACTGTATAAGATGTATATAAAATAGCATAATAAAAATCAAAGTACTGAAGTACTGAACATTGGATGACGGCAAGTTCTTATGGATGGTCACAAGCACTTGTCTCAGAAAAAAATCACATCTTTATACTTGAAAGTGAGGTTAATGTACAGAAGTATGTTTTTTTCTGAGACAAGTTCTTGTGTGGAAAATAAATAGACGAAAGGAAATTACATCGGAATGACCTCATGGTCATCATCTGTAAAAATCAATTATCCAGCGATCCAAGCGTCAAATGTATAGCAATTATTTGTGAGAGACGAGAACGTTACCACTCACTAAATAATGAAATGAAGATCGTTTTGTGACTTTTCTCTTGTTATCTATGATGCATTCATTAGAGTTATTTTCACATTTGCTTGTAGTTAAACGGTTTGGTTGGCTGGCTTGCTTTTTAAGTATAAATGATTGCTAAATCTTAATTACAGTTATTACGCAAACATTAATACAAAGAAAGAAAGCAAGCCAACTAAACTTCAAGCATTTGGAAAATAGCTGTAATGACGTTTATAAGTAGGTGCTTCATATTAATTATTTATACCGACATCGAAAAGTTCTGTTCATACTTTTGAACAAAATTCAAGACATTCATATTTCTTTATATCCTGTACAGTAAAATCCCGACCTGCTTAGGAATTTGAATGATTATGGTCATTACATGGAGAGATCTTGGAGTATTCGTAGCTACTAAAAGCTTGACGGATAGTTAAACGTACAATGACAAATAGTTAATGCATGTTAATCGAAATTGCAATAAATAGAACAGGAAGCTAGGTCCTGTAATAGGAGTCGTCAAGGACGAAGGTCTGTAATTTGGAAATGCCATACATTGGAAAATGAGGGTTCACTAGATAGGAACAAAAAAATGATATTTCAGTAGACCACCTATGAACCCCTCAAAAAGTTGTTGCCAATTTTTAACGTGCACAGAGCATGGCATTCTGTCTACACCAGGCATTGTTTTTAACGTCCCAATTCTGACCAGAATTGACTGTGTATTTATATATTATGCACAGCCAAACGGACGCCAAATATTGGCACGATTTTATGTAGGTAGACTGAAGACAAAGTAGTCGAAAGCCAGCAACAACTAATAGAATTAACAAAAAAAATGACTTTTATGTCTAAGTTGGGGTTTATTCTATTATTTGTAGATAGAAGCGAAATGATCTGAACCAAAGTTCTAGTTATATTTTTTATATAAAGGGGGAAATGATGGCATTCATTATATCCAATACTTTATTCACTAGGGATGATATACTAGTGTAAACATGTCATTTAATAATTTTAAAATAATCTAGACGAAAAAAATATTTTTGAAAACAATTTGTGTAGACACGTTTCTAACGACAGCTACGCTCCTGTAAGAAACAACGTAACTGCATGCATGAGACTAATAGTTTGTATGTTTGCTTAGTTCAGACTCCAGGTTAGCGAAATCGTATTACAAATATTTGAATGTAATACATGGAAGGGTTGAAATTCCGTTTACCTTTTATTTGACTAATAAATAGTTACCAAAGGTACCAGGATTATAATTTAATACACCAGACTCGCCTTTCGTCTACATAAGACTCATCAGTGACGCTCATATCAAAATATATATAAAGCCAAACAAGTACAAAGTTGAAGAGCATTGAGGACCCAAAATTCCACAAAAGTTGTGCCAAATACTAAATATACCTACAAATCGCTTATGTCGACCAAAATAAATAAATCGGTCGAGAATTTAATCAGTGGTAAACTTGAATGTGAAACAAAAAAATACATTCAGTGGTACAATAACTTTCACAACGGCTTGCATGTACGAAATAGTTATGTTTGCTAGATATCGGTCATTGCCAATTTGTGTTGTTCCTAATACGCTTCCGTAGGATTAAGTCCATTAACATGGATCAAATTATTTTGGCAAATTCTGGAGCTATTCATCTCTTCGTTAACATGGATGTTGATTTTTTAATATTAATAAATGATTGTTTAATATTAATAAATGATTTTTTAATTTTAATAAATGATTTTTTAAATATTAATGAATGATGTTTTTATATTAAAAACTCGGCGTATTATTTAATATTAAAAAGATATGTATTAATATCAAAAAATGAAACTGAAGATTTGATATTAAAAAAATATTTTTTAATAATGATAAATGATTTTAAAATCGACTTATTATCTAATATTAAAAAATCGATTTGTTAGGATTAAGAAACGATTTTTAATATTTATAAATAGAGAATACATTCCATAACGGCTTGCCATAAAAAAAAAATCATTTTGGTGACTTGGATTGGCTAAGGTGTCCAAGATATTTGTATACATTGATGTATTTAATCCTACATATATATCGTGACATCAACAAATGATCTTACAAAATAGAATTGACAACACAGTTTTTTCGTAGTCTATTTATTTTAGACATTAAATTCAAATAAAACATCGCACCTGCTCTATCTAAAAAAGATTTTTAAAGTGTAGTGTACTACTAGTGGGACAAATAATATCAATTTTATAGAAAAGAGGGACGAAAGATACCAAAGGGACAGTCAAACTCATAAATCGAAAATAAACTGACATCGCCATGGCTAAAAATGAAGAAGACAAACAGACAAACAATAGTACACATGACACAACATAGAAAACTAAAGAACAAGCAACACGAACCCCACCAAAAACTAGTGGTGATTCCAGGTGCTCCGAAAGGGTAAGCAGATCCTGCTCAACATGTGGCACCCGTCGTGTTGCTTATGCGATAACAAATCCGGTAAATACTCTAATTCGGTAGGTCATATTCATGAAAGAGAAGGGGATTGTAGTTACGACGTAAGGAACATATCCGATATCATTTGTGAAACGGTTATTCCATAAAGGTCAACCAACTCGTGATGGCGTGCGTAAAATTTACGAGAAATGATTTCAACTTCACCATTTGGAACTCTTGGTTTAATAGCTTCCTTGTGAGCAACAACCTTCTATTAAGAAAATCATGATAGGAAATGCTAGCACGGGAATATCGTATCAATTGGGATATATGTTTGCAGGTGCTGCTAGAATAGTGCTCCTTAGAAATGGAAAGATCACAATTGGGAAACTGAAATCATCTCTTTTGTCGTAAAGTTTTGTTTTCAACAGACCATTATTGTCAATTTCCTTGTCAATATATGAGACCGACTTAACTGTATCTGTAGTATCCTTTATCTCTAGTTCGATGCGATAGATGCTTTCCACATAGTCTCCAAATTTAGAATTATTTAGTGAAAGAACATCATCTATATAGCGAAAAGTAGTGTTAAAGGATATCGCTAACTTCTTATATTATTTCCTAAGAGTTTCCTGCATGAAGTCAGCCTCATAATAAAAAAAAAAAAAAAAAAAAAAAGTCGCCAAGTAGAGGGGCGCAATTTTTTCTCATTTGAATGCCGACAGTCTGTTTAAAAACACGTCCTCCGAACGTAATAAACATGTTGTCAATCAAGAAATCAAGCATCTTGATTATGTCAGATTCAGAGAATTTTTAGTTTGAATCAGAGTGATCTTTTACAAAGTAGGATTTACCCCTTCCTAAGACAAAATACTTGTATTTACGTTGACCATTATTTTTTTATGAAGTAAAGCAATACCAACTCTTTCAATTTGTTTTTTAGTTTGGAATGTGGAATACTTGTTTAAAGAGTAGAAAGGTAAAATGTTTTAATACTATTACAATATGACAGAGAGTTAGATTGAATGTACTCTAAAAGATGGACGAAAGAAACCAAAGGTACAGTCAATCTCATAAATCTAAAAGATGTTTGGAATTTTTAAGTATCCACATCTGATTCACGCCACTTCTAGAAAAGGCAGTTTCACAATAACTTTGATTGCTGATAAAATAGATGTTAAGAATTTAGAAATATGTTTTGTTGAAATTCCAAAGGAACATAGAACAGACCTATGATTATCCAGGATTTCCTCTTTGGTAATTGTCGTGAGGGTATATGTTGGGATTCCAAGTGAATTGTCAATACCCAATTCGTTTATCAAGCAGTTAATGTAATGAGTTTTACACACAAAACCGATGTTGTTTGTGGCCTTATCTGCGGGGACAACAACATATTTGTCATGGAGGTAGGATTAGTGTTTTTTCAACATTTGGGTCTTTAAAGATTGACGTAGCATGGGCATTGATAGACCCATTCAGTTTCTTAATTCTGATTTGTATCAACGACCTCGCTGCCTTAATCTATTCTGTAAGAGTGTATACGTCTTCCTTCTCGCGCTTAGCCCATTGCCTGGCATAATCTTCGACTGAATCCTTCAAAATTTTAAAATTGTATTTCCAATTGATGGATTTAGGCTCAAGATATTTCGGACCTTTTGATAACACATTACGTAGGGAAGTGTTTTTAACAATGTTGAGGTCACAGGTAATAACGTGGTCAGCCAGATTATATATGAATTGGGAACTAGCACAAGTGCAATCAGGAGGTTTAGACTTGAAGTCGTCAATATTGAGATCCTGCAAAACCTGTTTGTAATTGAAAATTTTAGTTGCAAATTCTGAGACTTGCAATATCAGAAATAATTGCTGTAATTTTGTATTGGTTTGAATGAGGATTTGTAACAGTGGTTTCCAAACATAAATTGAACAGAGAATGAAGTTTAGAAAGGGGTAATGAATAACGTTTCGTGCGAATGTGATGAATACCTAATGGCTTTTGTATAAATGGCAGCAAGTCATTAATAGAGACATCCTGCAGAGTAGGTGATGTATAATTACGATGACCATGACTGCGTCTACGTAGATGAGTAGAGTTGAAAATATTCATCACATTCAACGAGCTACACGAAAGATTAGATATAATACCTCAGAAACTTCTACCAGCTGTAACTCAAAATATAGACAATTTTGTGTAAAAGGGGTCTAAAATTCAGTTTGACAGCTTCAAACATAATAAAAGTTGACCTTTTTTAACTGAACCAAATCACAACTTAACATAAATTTTCATCACCCAAATTTGTTTAACATGTAATGAAACCCCCTACTTAGTATTTTATACATTTAATTTAAAAAAATTAAATGGGAACGTGTATTAAATAAAAAATGCAAGTAACACACTGTTCACAGCAGGGACTATAATAGTATTATTCGTAGACAACGAAAACCAAAGGACGATAATAATAACATTAACGGTACCAATTTTCTTGCACCATGTCCTTGGACATTTATTGATGTATAACCTCACACTTTCACTGGCTAAGTATGCATATATAATCAATTCTTCTGACTTCATCAATTTTGTTAGAAAGTCCCGTAAATTACGACTTTATATGTTAACAATTAATGAATATTCTTCTGTGAAAATGCATAGCATTTACAACAGTAATGAATCGCTCTACAATGAAAATGAAATGCTAGTAGCATTATTCAACAGGAAATATGAATCGCATCACAAAAACAACTTTGTGGAATTTGATTCAATATCAACAAGCTGAACAACAAAACCTGTTTTAAGTTATACTACATTATTAATCATTTCAAAAGGTACATTTTTCTACAAGTGAAACTTTACTGCTACTTTTAAATTTTTTGCACGCTCTGTTCGTGAACTATTCTTAATTTTCAAATATTTGTGTATCAATTTTACCGTGCAGGAAAATTGGTACCGTTAATGTTATAGCTACCACTGGATCTGTTAGTCCCCGAGGGTATCACCAGCCCAGTAGCCAGTACTTCGGTACTGGCATGAAAATACGAATTGTTTGTGTTATTTAAATTTGCTGTTACCAAATGTTAGAAATTATTATAAATTAACGAATGCATCTCCCTCATGCAAAGCTGTGATTCTTTTCACGGATTTTGCTATACTTTTTGTACCTTTTGGATTAAAACTCTTCTTCTTTTATTTAAGATTTGGATTTCAAATATTTTGGCCATGAGTATCACTGAAGAGACATATATTGTCAAGATGGGCATCTGGTGCAGGAAAATTGGTACCGTTAATACATCTAGATGGCTGTAGGGGCGATTGAAATCCGTCCGCATCAAAAACATTTATCATAAATTTATAAACATAATACACGATGTATAATTTTTCTGATTTAATTAAAAAATCATGAATTTGTCGTCTGTTTATTTATCATTATACATAAGAAATGCATCACTGATACAGGGAAAATAAACTCATTATAGATACCAGGACTAAATTTTATATATACGCCAGGATTTTCACATTATATATAAAAAAAAGAAGATGTGGTATTATTGCCAATGAGACAACTATCCACAAAAGACCAAAATGACACAAACATTAACAACTATAGGTAACCGTACGGCCTTCAACAATGAGCAAAGCCCATACCGCATAGTCAGCTATAAAAGGCCCCGATAAGACAATGTTAAACAATTCAAACGAGAAAACTAACGGCCTTATTTATGTAAAAAAAAAAAAAAAAATATGTAACACATAAACAAACGACAACCACTGAATTACAGGCTCCTGACTTGGGACAGGCACATACATAAATAATGTGGCGGGGTTAAACATGTTAGTGGGATCCCAACCCTCCCCCTAACCTGGGACAGTGGTATAACAGCACAACATACGAACTATAAAAATCAGTTGAAAAAGGCTTAACTCGTCAGATAGACAAAAAATATTATACACTGTTTCAGATTAAGATGATAGACGCAGATTTAATCTTAATCCTACAATATTCAACTTACTAGAGTAACTCTTCGTGAAAACAAGCGTCAAAGTACAGTTTTATTCAAGTACATATCGATATTAATATTTTTTCTCGATTCATTGTATATCTCCCCTCAGTCAGTTCAAATAAAAATATAAGAATGTCAACCATTGTGTAAATAGATTACTTTCCCTTCATTTGTCTATTTCAAAGAATTTACTTATAATTATTAATGAATTCGAGTGAAATGGACCTAATGAATTTATTCCAAATAAAAACGAATCCGTTTATTTATTACTTTCATTTGAAAAAAGGAGGAGATTGCTATACCACAAGAAAAAATATTTTAGAATTTAAAAAAAAGATTGATCGACATTTATAAGTTGTTTTTTTTAGAAAATCAGATTAAACAAAAAACTTAGAACTGCAATGCTAGGTAACGTGTTTGTTTAATAAACAACCATCATTGATTTTATTACTTTTTAGATATCGAGGTTTAAAATTTACAACTCCAATATATATTCTTTTGAA